>NC_090449.1:744176512-744484189 GCF_031143425.1 Pleurodeles waltl | reverse complement strand
TATCAAGGGTTACATAATTTTGTGGTATGTGACTCAAGCCCGATAGCACTGTTAGGGAGAGACCTATTGTGCAAATTGAGATGTTCGATTATGTGTTCGCACGATGGAATTAGAATTCAGACGAGCAGTGATGGGGAAGAAGAGGACAGTGTAGAAGGGGATGAGATGGAAACTGTTGATGAAGAATATCCTCTGATTAACCTTTTTCCGATGATAACTGAAGCAGATATTCCAGCTGAATTACGGGAAACAGTCGGAAAGGAAGTGTGGGATATGACAGGAAAAGAGGTGGGATTGGTGAAAGGAGTGGAACCAGTGAAAGTGACCGTAAAACCCAATGTAACCTTTCCCCAGACCCCACAATACCACATGGCACAAGACACCCTCATGAAAGTCGCCCAACTCATTGACGAGTTTGTAAAACAGGGAGTATTGAAAGAAGTGTTAAGCAGTCCATGTAATTCACCAATCATGGGACTAATAAAGCCGAGTGGAAAGGTCCGAATTGTGCAGGACTTGAGGAAAATAAATGACATCATAATTAAATGCTGCCCTGTAGTACCGAATCCAGCTGTGATAATGTTTCAAGTCCCTTGCGATGCCGAGTGGTTCTCAGTCATCGACTTGTCACAAGCATTCTTTTCGGTGCCTCTTCATGAGGACAGCCAATTTCTCTTTTGTTTCAAATTCTTAGACAGAGTTTACAGGTGGTGTCGAATTCCTCAAGGGTTTTCTGAGTCACCGTCAATTTTCAATCAGATTCTAAAGAAAGACTTGGAAGCGTTAGAACTGCCATTCGAGTCAACCCTAGTACAGTACATTGATGACTTACTGATTGCATCTAAGACAGAAAGTGGCTGCACAGCCGACACCATTGCTCTGTTGAACCATTTGGGAAGGAATGGACACAAGGTGTCTCCTTCAAAGTTGCAGTTCTGTCAGAAGAAAGTGAAATACTTGGCTCATCAAATAGAGAAAGGGTCACGGAGAATAATGAAGGAAAGAATAACAAGTGTACTTCAAATGAGTCCACCAAAGACGAGGAGGGAGGTGAGGACGTTTTTGGGGATGGTGAGCTACTGTCGCCAGTGGATTCCCAACTTCTCAACTCTAGAAAAGCCTTTACTGAAACTGACCCAGAAGGATGCCTTGGATGAAATTGAGCTGAAAGGAGATGAAATGGATGCTTTTATTGAATTGAAAGAATGCATGTGCAGGGCTCCAGCTTTAGGTATGCCTGATTACACAAAGCCTTTCACATTGTTTTGTCATGAACGTGATGCATGTTCTTTGTCTGTCTTGACCCAAGCCCATGGTGGCATAAACAGACCAGTAGCGTATTTTTCAGTTACTTTGGATCCGGTCGCAGCAGCACTTCCAGGGTGTTTGCGCGCCGTAGCAGCAGTTGGTATCAGCCTCACTCAGAGTGAAGGAATAGTGATGGGACACCCATTAACAGTCATGGTCCCTCACTCAGTTGAGATACTTTTGACCCGCTCCCGAACGCAACACATGACTGGAGCAAGACTCACAAGGTATGAAACAATAATTCTGGGCTCACCGAATGTGCAGCTGAAAAGGTGCACTACGTTGAATCCAGCAACCTTGCTTCCCGGTGAAAATGCTGAAATTGAGAACGCTGAAGACGTCGAGCATGACTGCCTTCAGGTGACTGAATTTTGCACAAAACCCCGACCTGACATTAAGGATACTAAGCTTGATGAAAATGACCAAATTGTTTTTGTTGATGGGTCATGTTTAAGAGATGCATTGGGAATATTGAAAGCAGGATATGCTGTATGTACCGTAACAGGTGTCTTGGAAGCGTCCTGGCTTCAAGGAGTCTATTCCGCACAAGTAGCAGAGCTTGTAGCCCTTACAAGAGCATGCCAACTGTCTACATTGATGAAGGTTACCATTTACACTGATAGTCAGTACGGGTTTGGAATTGTGCACGACTTTGGGCAATTATGGTCACAGAGAGGTTTCCTGACCTCTTCAGGGTCCCCAGTGAAAAACGGGGAGAGAATAAGGGAATTGTTACACGCCATTCAGATGCCAGCCGAAATTGCAGTGGTAAAGTGTAGTGCTCATACAAAAGGACCGGACTATGTTTCCCTGGGAAATGCATATGCGGATCAAGTCGCAAGATTTTGTGCCTTGAACTGTATATTGCTCAGGGATGAATGGAATTTGATAAGTGAACCAGAACTCGAACCAGCTGAAGCATTTGCCTTGAAGGTCGTGGATACAATGGATGAACTAAAAGCATTACAGAATAGCGTCAGGGAGGATGAAAGAGTTTCTTGGATTAAGTCACAATGTACAAAGAGACCAGATGAGTTATGGGTTTCAAATGAAGGAAAATTTGTTTTACCAAATAGTCTCTTATCGCAGCTAGCGCGGTTCTATCATGGCCAGGCTCACCTAGGGAGAGATGCCATGATAAGATTGTTCAAAACTGATTGGTTTAACCCCAGATTCCGTCAAGTTGCAGAAGCAGTTTGCCATCGTTGTGTCATTTGTCAACAGATGAACCCAGGAAAGGGAACGGTTGTGAACGTGAGCCACATTGGCAGGGCGAGTGGCCCGTTCAGCAGAATGCAGATGGACTTTATTGAGATGCCTGTGCATGGAGGTCTGAAGTATGTGTTGGTGATTGTGTGCATTTTTAGTCACTGGATTGAAGCATACCCCACACGTAGAAATGACAGCCTTACAGTTGCAAAACTATTGTTGAGGGAGTTGATACCACGTTTCGGATTCCCGATCTCTTTAGAATCAGATAGAGGAAGTCACTTCGATAACGAGGTGATAAAGTTACTTTGCGCAGCGCTGAACATTGAGCAAAAACTGCATTGTAGCTATCGCCCTGAGGCCTCAGGACTGGTGGAACAAATGAATGGTACACTGAAATCAAGAATGGCGAAAATATGTGCATCGATAAATTTGAAATGGCCGGACGCATTGCCTTTGGTGTTAATGTCAATGAGAAACACCCCTGACAGAAAGACTGGACTGTCCCCGCACGAAATTCTCATGGGCAGGGCCATGAGACTTCCTGCAGTTCCCGCAAACGCGCTTTTGAATATTACAGATGATATGGTGTTAGACTACTGCAAAGGTCTGGCTGACGTGGTTCGCTCTTTCTCTCACCAGGTGGAAGCAACCACCTTGTCACCGATCCAAGGTCCAGGACACACACTGAAAGCAGGTGACTGGGTCGTGATAAAGAAGCACGTGAGGAAGTCGTGTCTGGAACCCCGTTGGAAAGGCCCTTTCCAAGTGATCCTGACGACCACTACCGCTGTGAAGTGTGCGGGAGTTCCCAACTGGATTCACGCCAGTCATACAAAGAAAGTGTTGTGTCCCACAGATGAGGAAGTTGAAGCGCTGAAACTGCCAGTACCTGATAACAAAGTGCCAAGCGCTGAGACAGAGCAAAACAGAACTAGAAGCGAACAGGCAGAAATAGAAGAGAGAGAAATATTCTCTGAGGACGAAACAACCGATTCACTTGGGGAAGACCAAGGAGAAACCTCAGACAGCGACGAAGCAGCTGAAGGTAACAAAGAGCCTGAAGCAGCTGAAAGTGACAAAGAGCCTGAAGAAAGTAACGGTGACAAAGGGCTCGAAAGAGGTGAAGAAGCAGGAGAGCCTGATCAGAGGAGGGCTTTCCCAGAAGCAGACGGTACAGAAAAAGAAAAGGAAAACCTGATTGACTCCCCAGAAGGAGGGGACAAGGCAGAACAGAACGAAACTGTTCAAACTTCTTCAGAAGAGATCGCAGGTCCATCAAGTGGACACAGTGCAAAGAGAAGACCAAGTATATCACCAGTAAAAGTAAGGACTAGAGAAACGTTGAACGACAGTGAAGGGCCAAGAGTGAAAGAGAAAAGAAAGGAAGTGTCTGTCGTGATACCAACATCAAGTGAAGAAAAAGACTTGGCCAAAGAGGAAAGTACCAGTGAGGCAGAATCAAAGAGAGATGCAAAATTGAAAAGGAAAAGGATACCAAACAGGAGATATTCCGGTCCAGAATGGGCATATGTAGTCAATGACGATTGGACCGACGAATTTGTATCTCTTAGCCTCGAGAACGAAGAAGAAGAGATACCAATAGAAAAGAAAAGTTTAATGGACACTATTGACTGAAAAACTGATAAATTACATTGCTTGCTATAATCTAACGTGATACAACCAGCTGAGACATTGCTAAACCGGATGAGACATTTGCTAACTTGATAAGACTTTGATAACCTGATTGACTCTTAAACCCGATTTGAGACAACGTTGCTAACTGATAAAAGACTGAGTTAATGCCGAATTGAGACAAATGCTGCTAACCGATAAGTGACTGGGCTCCTGAAGAAAACTGTGTGAACATTGCGCTCGTTCAGCTTTGTAACTAATTGCTAAATCGTTTCTTTATAAGTGCTTCTAGCTCTCTGATTCTATACAGATCATGACTAAGTACGCTACACAAAACAGTAGAGTGAAATATTGTAAATATGCGTGTATAGGCTTGATAACTGCATGTGTACTAATAATAATGGCAATAGTGCTTGCAACGCGTGGTAAGGGTGAGAATGAGAAAATTGATGCTTCTACTTCTGCTCCTGTTACTGTCACTGAACTAACCGCATTGAAAAGACTAGAATTAGATGAGACACTTGCATGATAAGAAGGAACTTTCGTATAATGTTTTCTATCGCCTACTAACAGAATATGTTGAGACTATGGATGCGAAAGATTGTTATGTGTGTACACAGATACCGACATCGGTAACGGAAGGGGTGACTTATCACCACATGCCTCTTACATATGGGATTACATGTAGTTTAGTAACTTCTAGATTTTATGGTCAAACTAACATACAGTATTTTTACTCAAATTATGATGTTACCTTTGCATATGTTCCTATAATAACGCAACTAAGCCAGATTGCTAAAGATTGGGATGCTAAAATAATGAGGGAATTTTTCGAGCCAATGCAACCTTTTGAAACAGCTCACGCTCATAGGGAAAACCTTACCTGCTCGCTCTCTGCAGTAGAAATAAGCTTTTTAGATCGCACAGATGATAGAAGGGCACAAATGAATGCGAAATTAGAAAAAGAGCTAAGTAAGAGGACTTCAGTAGATAATTATGCTTTTGCCGCAATAAAAACACAAGGGAAAATAGCTTTAGATGCTTGGCATGTAGGGAAATTTTGTATATATCGTGGTGAATCTTATTATGATAACATTTTCGTGGGAGCGAGTGAATGTAAACATACGTTTATCTTTAAGGCCAAATGGACATTCATGCTGAACGGACTTGACCCTGTCATACCTGGTGTATATTACATTTGTGGGCATAATGCCTATTATCGTCTTCCAAAGGGATGGTGGGGGAGATGTTATTTGGGTATAGTGTTCCCAAAGGTTTATCAACTGGATGACCTATCGGTGATTCCAAAGACGCCTGGATCTCATCGTATCCAGAAAAGAGAGACCGCAGCTGCTGTGGTAGGAGATATATTTGGAGCCATGATTCCTTCATTGGGAGTTGTGTTGAATTCCATCAAAATAAGAAAGTTGTCTACTATAGTGGATAACATGTTGACAAAGTTTTCAGGTGCTCTAATCCTGATGGATGCTGAACTTGCAGCAGAAAGAGCTATGACTCTTCAAAACAGGCTTGCCCTAGACATTCTTTTAGCAAAGGATGGCGGCGTTTGCAAAATGCTTGGTGCGCGTCACTGTTGCACGTATATACCAGACAACAGTGTGAAAATTAAAACAATGCTTGCAAATCTAACAAAAGAGAGTGCAGACTTGAAGGAATTGAAAGAACCAGGAGTTTGGGAGACGGTTGGAAAGGGAATTGCTTCAGTGGGAAATTGGCTTGGTGGCATTTGGAATGGAATATTACTAAAAATAATACAGGGAATACTAATAGTGCTAATTTGCATCTTTGGGATTTGGGGAATAAAGAGGGGAATACTAATGATCATGGCAAGAATTAAGAGAAGGAAGGAAGAGAACATGATGAAAAGAATGGCAGAAGAATACAAGGCAAGAACAAGGGGAACTAAAAGGCAAAGAGAACTGACAGAATTTTAATGGAATAAAATTTGTGGGAATGGTTTTGTGTGATGACAAATAGTCATCAGAGGAGGGATTGATGACGCAGAAACGAAGGTTTTACATTTATTAGCGCATAAACGTAGTGCTGAAATAATCAAGTGTGACTTTAACCGAACTAATAAAGATTGTACGGGGACAAATGTGCCCTCAGAGTAGTTCGCCAACATTTATAAGCGTGCTTTATATAACGTGATGTATTAGAATTGTACTAATCGGACATAACCGTAAACGTGTGCCATGATTTGCTTGTTTGAAATGTTTTAACTTAGCATAACTTTAGTGGAGGCTTCGGCCTAGTTGCTTGTCTCACGGTTTAGATGCTCGTGTTTTTCTAATGTGCTAAAAAAACGTGTATTCTTGCTTGAAGCTGTACTTTTCCAGTGAGATCGGTTCACATGCTTATCTTTAAGGTTTCGTGCCAGCCTGGCATCTTCTTCTTTGCTCCAAGGTCAATCTGCAGGTGCAGACAATGGAAGCTCTGAAAGTGAGTTAATTGGTAAAATATGTTGCAACTTACGTTCCCGACTCCAAGGATAATGTATGCCTAGGTAGAAGCTTGTGAATTGTTGTTTTTGATTGGACAATTTGAAGCCAACCTATGAACCCTCCAATGGAAGACCCTACTGGATTTGAACTGTTGCCTATTTAAACCTGGTGCACAAGAAGAAAGCGGGCCATTACCCATTGCACCCATTGAGGACATTGCAGCCATTATGGCCCATCTTGCCGACCTCGTCATTTTGCCATCTTCTACGATGCCAATTGATGTTCGACGCCATTTTGAATGAGACTTTGATGCTTTCTCTAATCGAGAGAAAGAGACTTTAAGTAATTCTCGCCCTAGAGACTTTAACTTCTATTTGCCCCTTTGCATGAAGTAGTAGTTTTGTCCTTTTATCTTGCCGCTGTGAGGCAATTGCCCCGTTCACCCTGCCCCTTTGCCCCCGTCCCATGCTGATCGAAACCAGTACCTGTGAGACAAAGACTTCCTTGAATGCTGATTGAATTTGGTAAATATGAAAGGAAAATGTACAATTGCATTGTGTTTCTTTTTAGGTAACCAACTGCTGATTTTGATAAGAGCCCTAGTTAGGAGTTTTCCAAATCAATGTTGCTAAATTGTTTTTGCATGAAGTCCCACATGCAGATGCTAATTTGAGGTTAGATGAGGATTCATTTGTTGCACGATGCAATTTGAGACCTTGTTATGCTGACTAATGTATGCAATTAGCCCATTACAGATTATAGTTTTAGTGGTTTGCATTGCTATTATCGAATGCATTGTTATTCAAATGCTGCATAGATTGCATCTTTTTCGCCGTTATGGACAGCTATTAATGTTCATTTACATATATCATTTGGTGTTGAGACACATTTATATTGTGCTAGCTTTGTTAATATAGGGAAATAAATTCATTAACTTTGAATAAACTGGTGTGGTTATTCATGGCCGGAAGGTCATGGTTCGCCGAAATGTTTTCTGGATTAATTGTGAAGTGTTATGTTGATCAGGGCATTGCTTATGTTCGTTATTGATTATTGATTTGATTAAATTGACTAATCTCGGGTGAAGAGAGCCCCACTTGGTCAAAAGATTCATCGACCCAAGAGCGTCCAAAAACAGGTAATTTATTAGGTCGGAACGCTCTATCACCACCTACTACTGCAACATGATTTTACACCTTGGTGTGCGGCAGGATTTACTGAAGTGGGAAGCTTCTCCTGAGAGGGCTCATTTTCTTTTCAGGATATTAGGAGTGAACTCAATGTCAGGCCAGGATTGTCCTCTCTTACTACGCCATTAAACGACAGCTACAAGTAACATGGGGAGCAGGAGAGAAGGAACTTGCATTAACTCCCGCCTTACACACACTCCTCACGTGGAGGAACGCACGCCATGCAGTATCCATGTTATACTCCTCTTCCCAGGGTACACCACTAGCTGCGCTCACCCGAGCGAAATCTAGGTGGGACACTGTGCTAAACCCTCCCCTTACAGATAAAACCTGGACTCTGGCAAGTCAAAGAGGAGTCCCGTAACTCACGTTTTCGATATACGCAATTTAATTTCATACACCACACATACCTGTACCCACACCGGGTTGGCTGCATGTTTCCGGATGCACACACAGAGTGCCCTTGATGCAGGCTACCTGATGCCAAGATTTACTATATGATGTGGGACTGCCCTCCCCCGCCCCATTACGAAGGACCTGGGACTAGGTTACAGCACTCATATCCAAACTTGCACATCATAATTTATCTTCCACCCCAGAATATTGTTTGAGGGGAATCAGACCAAGACCAAAGGCTCAAAACATTTACATAGATTTGTTGATCCTTCATTTGTCCTTTTCAAACGTGACATTGCTATGACATGGAAAGCCCCGGCAGCGCCAGACACAGTACAATGGTTACGAACCCTGCTGCTTCGGGCCCGGGCCGAGGCCAATATACTTCATGCACTGCACAACAAGGGCTTACTGAAAACTGGCGTGGGACAGTGGGTCACATATATGCTTAACTTGGAGTCCAAGAACGATAACTATCCACCCTGAATAACAAAATTTTACCCCCCCTTTTCAGATGGTCCAGTTGATTATTAGGCGATATCTCTTCCGACTTGAGACACCCACTAACTGACATTGAGAAATGTCAATATGCCCTACACTGTGTTATATGCGGATTGGTCTCTGAGATACCTATGGCTCGAGACCACCACGAAATGGCTTCTGCTCGGCTTAACAGATGTTTGGCCTTCCCTGGAGACATTATTCCTTTCGTTGCTCCAACTGAGGGGCAGATGTAGGTAGGTTTCATATTGCGACTTGCAATTTGCGAGTCATAGCGATTCGCAAATTGCAACTCGCAATATGAAATGCAGAAAGGTGTCTCAGACACCTTCTGCGACTCGCTATGGGGTCGCAAAGACCCACCTCATGAATATTAATGAGGTGGGTCGCAGTTTGCGACCCCATAGTGAGTCTAGGCACTCACAGGGATGGTGGCCTGCTGGAGACAGCAGACCACCATGTCCGTGACTGCTTTGTTAATAAAGTAGTTTTTTTTTTCTTTTTGCAGCCCGTTTTCCTTAAAGGAAAACGGGCTGCAAAAAGAAAAAAATACCGAAACCATTTAGTTTCGTTTTTTTCTGCTCTGCTCTGAAAAAATATTTTTTGTGGCATTCACAAAAGGGAAGAGGTCCCATGGGGACCCCTTCCTTTTTGCAAATGAGTTACCATCCACTTCAAGTGGATGGTAACTGCGAGTTGGTTTGCGACTGCATTCGCGTCCCAAAGCAACTCTGCATGGCGATGCGGTCGCAAATAGGAAGGGAACACCCCTTCCTATTTGAGAGTCGAAGCCACAAATTACGAGTCGGTACCGACTCGCAATTTGCGGTTGTGCATCGCGTTTGGCCTTTTGCGCCTCGCAATCTGCGTTTTTCGCAGTTTGCGAGGCGCAAAAGGCTTCCTACATCTGGCCCTGAGCTCCCTACTCTATTTCCTGTACTCCCTCATTAATGTTCTGCGTGATTTGACATATCTCCAGAACTTCACTGTGACTATCATTACGTGTGCTTGTTTAGCACCCCTTAGGATACACTAATCCAGAACTATTTAAATGCAGATGCAATGGTTTGATGTTATTTTACATGATTGATTTGTTGTATCATGTTTTAACCTTAATAAAAAAAATGGAAAAACGTGTAATCATATGTAGTGGTATATTCTCCTTTATCCGACTATAAACACAACTCAATACCATTTTTAAATTTAGTTGATAACAAGCACTCTCTTGAATCAAGTTTGGATCCAATCCCCGCCCAGCATTATGGGCCAGATGCATGAAAGCCTTTTCCCAGTGTGAGCGATGAATTTTTACTAATAAATAATCATGTATTCTGAATGTTGAATCCGCATAGAAAATTAATTAATATAGAAAATAATGCATGACTTGGAAAATGTGTCCATTTGAGTGCCCACCAGTAATCACAAAGTGTCCTCTTAATATGCTTATTAATACAAATTTATATGCTTATGTTTACATTAATGTAACAGCATGTTATAGTAATGCTTACTTATTATGTATTTCCTTTATTAATTGTTGGCCTTAAGGGCCTAGTTGCACAGCCTCATTTAAAACTGTATTGTTAAGATAATGGTGTAAGAAAGTGTTAGCTTGAAGAAATTAATACCTGAATTGTTTTTTTTTACTGCATTGTCCAGACACTAGTAAATGCTTTCTTTCCCATGAGAGCTGCTTGCCAGAATATGCTGTATTAGCCATCCATACATTGTAGAGTTTAGTGTGTGTGAAAGTGATGTTCCCAGGAGCTAACAATGGATGCACTGAATGGAGGACAGAGAGATACTAAATTGTTACCTGACAGGTCGATGTTAACAGGAGAAGAGGAGCCAATCATCGACATGTGAAAGACAGTTTAGTTATATCTTAGATGTGAAGTTCTATTTTCATTGGACTAAATGTAAATGTATGATTCTTTGACCAATAGCAATGTGGAAAGAGTTCTGGATGATTTTAAACTTAGCCCGACTGCACAGAGAGAGAAGAGCAAATCTTTCTTAATCCTTTGCTGAGATGCCATTTCGATCATACTCACCTTCCATGCTCATTCTTATTTAGATTCTCTTACTTGGAGAATTCTATCTTTAACGTTATTGCTTAGACTTTTGATGTTGAATAATGATCCTTAGTTGTTGCTTTCCATATGGTTCAGATAGCTTAGAGTCCTGTGTTCTGAACCATTCTCTTTCATGGCCCATTGTTGATGCTGACCAAACTGATGTCCAATTGGTGAAGACAGTCACAGCTTGCTGATCCATACTGAGGAAAGGTATAACTGAATGTTATTGTTTTTGTTGTATTTTGTCTTTTGTTTCTAGGTACCAACCTCTAATTTGGACAGAGCCATCGCTAGATGTTTTTATAAATCTGTGTTGACTAAATTGTTTAGCATGGAGCCCAAACATGCTAATCTAATCAGTTAGGCTAGTTAGGAGTCTCATTGAAGATGTTTGCTAATTATTAACAACAGTTGACGTCACGTTTTTGCTGTATCTAAATGTATGCTATTTCTATTGCACAGTTATTTTTGTTATTGAGCTAAACTGTAATTCTAGAATGCATAACCATACATGCTTTGATTAAATTGAGATTCTTTCGAAGATTTGGTCAACCAGTGTTCTTCCTGTATGTTTATCATTTGATTTTGAGATTAAGTTATGTGATTTTAGCTTTGTTATTGTAGGGAAATAAACATTATAACTTTTACATAAAGGTGTGGTTATTCATGGCCAAAGGAGTCATGGTGCATGGAAATTACTGACTCTACCGGTTATTGATTGATATTGATTGGTATTGAAATTGAGACCTATGGTGGGATTTAAGCGCAGTCAAAAGGTCCATCAAACCTCTAACGCGTCCCCTTCTAAAGTAATATTAAGAAACCAAATAAGGTCAGACACACTAACACCGGCCCGCAGTTTGAGACAGGGAAAAGGCTTTTCCTCATTTAACAATCCTATTCTGCGAGTCAATAACCTGTTACCGACTCACAGTATAGATTTGCGAGTCGCTATTAGGAAGAGGCATGCCAAGGGCGTCCCTTCCTCGTAGCGAGTCGTGGGGGATGTAAGATTGTTTTGCGACCGTGACTGCGGTCACAAAACAATCGCAGTCACCAGCAACTTCAGGTTGGTGGTAATCGATTCTCAACTTTGTGAATAGAAGCAAAAATATTTTTTCAGAGCAGGTAGTGGTCCCACGGACCACTGTCTACTCTGAAAAAATGAAAAGAAAACTTTTCATTTTTTTGTTTGAAATGCATCCCATTTTCCTTTAAGGAAAATGGGCTACATTTTTTTTTTTTTTAAAGCAGACACGGGCATGGTAGTCTCCTGTCCCCAGCAGGCTACCATCCCTGTGAGTGCAGCCATTCCAAATGGGGTTGCAAATTGCAATCACCTTATGAATATTGAGGAGGTAAGTCATTCGCGAACCCATTGGAAATCGCAAACAGTGTAAAATAAACTGTTAGAAATCACAAGGGGGAGGGACCGGGAGATTGTTAGTCCAGAGTACCGTCTCCCAAAGTAGTAATTGTATAAGGTGTACACTGTTCCAAAAATAGCCTACCAGAAGACCAGAAGTGGCTAGAGCGCAGAACCCTCATGCATCACAGTGGATGATTGGCTTCATCATCGGGAACGCTCTTCACCAGGCTGGTACTGCAATGCCTGATGGGCTCCCCAAAGAGAGTTCTTAACCATATAGCTCTCTAGGTAGCAAGTAGATCCAAGGTTAGGTGGGAAGAACCCTATAATAGGATCCAACACAAACCAGAGAGAGTGATACGAGAATAAAATTGGTTATCCACCTCAAAACAACATCAAAAATTTAATCAGTATAAGTGAGGTGGAGACCAAGATTAAAACCCAGGTGAAAGTAAGAATATTGAGTGATAATGCTCAAATACTTTCAACAAACAAACTACTAGAAGACTCCAAAAATCTAGATACTCTAGTTAAAGGTCGACATGTTTCGCGTCAAGCGGTCCATTCAGATCCCACGGCGCTTCATCAGGACCAAAAAAGGGAAATAATTAAAGTGCATCTTCTCCAAAACCATCTCACTAAAGGTATCACTGAGCTAAGAAATAAAGAAAAAAAGAGAAAAACCGTCCTTACATTGAGCTGACTGGTTGTTACAAAAAGGTTGCCCTGGAATGGAGAATCAAAAACATGTGTGTAAAAAGTAACGTAAATATAGTGATAAAAGTGCACACATGAAAAAGGTGTATGGTGGAACATCATACATGGATATAAAAAGCTATACACAAATAAAATAAACTGTTATACATCTCGGTTTGCAATTTCCTAATAGCAAATCATTAAGATTCGGTACTAGGAAATTGCAAACCCAAACCAACATGCATCTGGCCCTATATTCTTTAACCCCTTCTGTGCCGCGGACGTAGTGGTTACGTCCTGCGGCACAGTGCTGCTGTGCCGAGGACGTAACCACTACGTCCTCGGCACACAGCGCAGAGGGAGCGCTCTCGCTCCCTCTGTGTGCTTCCCCCCACCCCCCAAAGTCAGGGATGGAAGGGGAAGCCCTTCCCCTTCCACCCCCGACCCCCCAACACCCCCCCCTGTGACGTCAGCGCGCGAGCGCGCGCTGATTAGTCACAGGGTCTCCCCCATCGCGCTGGAAGCAAAGCTTCCAGCGAGATTGAAAGAGAAATGCTTTTGCATTTCTCTTTCAATCACTGGGGGAGGCCCCGAGAGGCTTCAAAAGCCGGATTGCTTGCAATCCGGCTTTTGAAACCCCACTAGACACCAGGGATTTTTTTTGGGGGGGAATGAAACTGTCAAAAGGGAGCGACCCCTTGGGCAAGGGTCGCTCCCAGGGGGGGCATTTTTTTAGGAAGGCCTTTTCTTCCCCCCCTGGGGGCAGATTGGCCTATTATTAGGCCGATCTGCCCCCAGGGGGGGCAGAAACCTCTAGGCACCAGGGAGTTTTTTTTTTTTGTCTTGTTTTTTTTGTGATGTTTTCTTTTTTTTTAGGTGGGGAGCGACCCCTTAGGCAAGGGTCGCTCCCCTCGGGGGCAATATATATTTAGGCCATTTCTGCCCCCCTTGGGGGCAGATTGCCCTATTTTGATGAGGCCAATCTGCCCCCAAGGGGGACAGAAACCATTAGACACCAGGGAGTTTTTTTTTCCCGCAAATTTTACGCAACAGGAGCGACCCCTTGGGCAAGGGTCGCTCCCAGGGGGGGCACATTTTTGGGAAGGCCTTTTCTGCCCCCCCTGGGGGCAGATCGGCCTATTGTTAGGCCGATCTGCCCCCGGGGGGGCAGAAACCTCTAGGCACCAGGGATCATTTCTTTTTTTTTTTCTTTTTGTTATGTTTTCTTTTTTTTTTAGGTAGGGAGCGACCCCTTAGGCAAGGGTCGCTCCCCTAGGGGGCAAATTATATTTAGGCCATTTCTGCCCCCCTTGGGGGCAGATTGGCCTATTTTGATGAGGCCAATCTGCCCCCAAGGGGGGCAGAAACCATTAGACGCCAGGGAGTTTTTTTTTTTGCGTGAATTTCACGCAAGGGGAGCGACCCCTTAGGCAAGGGTTGCTCCCTGGGGGGGGGGGGGGGATTATTTTAGGCCATTTCTGCCCCCCTGGGGGGTAGATCAGCCTATTTTGATTCGGCTGATCTGCCCCCAAGGGGGGCAGAAACCACTAGGCACCAGGGATTTGTTTTTTTGGCGCCAATGTCACGCAGGGGGAGCGACCCCATAGGCGAGGGTCGCTCCTGGTGGGGGGGTGGGGGTTGGGGATGCAAATTTATTTTAGGCCATTTCTGCCCCCCCTGGGGGCAGATCGGCCTATTATTAGGCGGATCTGCCACCGGGGGGGGCAGAAACCTCTAGGCGCCAGGGCAAATATATTTTTTTTTTTGTTTGTTTTTTTAGAGATGGGGAGTGACCCATCAGGCAAGGGTCGCTCCCCTGGGGGGCAAACTGTATTTAGACCATTTCTGCCCCCCTTGGGGGCAGATTGGTCGATTTTAGGTCAATCTGCCCCAAGGGGGCAGAAACCACTAGGCACCGGGGATTAGTTTTTTGGCGCCAATGTCACGCAGGGGGAGCGACCCCGTAGGCAAGGGTCGCTCCCGGGGGCGGGGGGTGGGGGTTAGGGGGGCAAATTTATTTTAGGCCATTTCTGCCCCCCCTGGGAGCAGATCGGCCTATTATTAGGCCGATCTGCCCCCAGGGGGGGCAGAAACCTGTAGGCGCCAGGGCAGATTTTTTTTTGTGTTTTTGTTTTTGTATGTTTGTTTTTTTAGAGATGGGGAGTGACCCATCAGGCAAGGGTCGCTCCCCTGGGGGGCAAACTGTATTTAGACCATTTCTGCCCCCAAGGGGGCAGAAACCACTAGGCACCAGGGATTTGTTTTTTTGGCACCAATGTCACGCAGGGGGAGCGACCCCATAGGCGAGGGTCGCTCCTGGTGGGGGGCCTATTATTAGGCCGATCTGCCACCAGGGGGGGGGGGGGGCAGAAACCTCTAGGCGCCAGGGCAAATTTTTTTTGTGTGTTTTTTTATTGTATGTTTGTTTTTTTAGAGATGGGGAGCGACCCAATGGCAAGGGTCGCTCCCCTGGGGGGCAAACTGTATTTAGACCATTTCTGCCCCCCTTGGGGGCAGATTGGTCGATTTTAGGTCAATCTGCGCCAAGGGGGCAGAAACCACTAGGCACCGGGGATTTGTTTTTTGGCGCCAATGTCACGCAGCGGGAGCGACCCCGTAGGCAAGGGTCGCTCCGGGGGGGGGTGGGGGTTCGGGGGCAAATTTATTTTAGGCCATTTCTGCCCCCCCCCGGGGGCAGATCGGCCTATTATTAGGCCGATCTGCCCCCAGGGGGGGCAGAAACCTGTAGGCGCCAGGGCAGATTTTTTTGTTGTGTTTTATTTTTGTTTGTTTGTTTTTTTAGAGATGGGGAGCGACCCATCAGACAAGGGTCGCTCCCCTGGGGGGGCAAACTGTGTTTAGACCATTTCTGCCCCCCTTGGGGGCAGATTGGTCGATTTTAGGTCAATCTGCCCCAAGGGGGCAGAAACAACTAGGCACCGGGGATTTGTTTTTTGGCGCCAATGTCACGCAGGGGGAGCGACTCCGTAGGCAAGGGTCGCTCCTGGGCAGGGGGGGTTTGGGGGAGTGGGGGGGTCAAATTTATTTTAGGGCATTTCCTCCCCCCCACCCCCGGGCCGGCTGAGCTAGAGGCCAAAATCCACAGGTAGGCACTTTGCAAAAAACACCTCTGTTTTCTGTGAAAAAATATGTTGTGTCCACGTTGTGTTTTGGGCCATTTCCTTTCGTGGGCGCTAGGCCTACCCACACAAGTGAGGTACCATTTGTATGGAGAGACTTAGGGGAACGCTGGGTGGAAGGAAATTTGTGGCTCCTCTCAGATTCCAGAACTTTCTGTCACCGAAATGAGAGGAAAAAGTGTTTTTGGGCCAAATTTTGATGTTTGCAAATGATTCTGGGTAACAGAACCTGGTCAGAGCCCCGCAAATCACCCCCTCTTGGATTCTCCTAGGTCTCTAGTTTTCAAAAATGCGCTGGTTTGCTAGGTTTCCCCAGGTGCCGGTTGAGCTAGAGGCCAAAATCCACAGGTAGGCACTGTTTTCTATGAAAAAATGTGATGTGTCCACGTTGTGTTTTGGGTCATTTCCTGTCGCGAGCGCTAGGCCTACCCACACAAGTGAGGTATCATTTTTATCGGGAGACGTGGGGGAACGCTGGGTGGAAGGAAATTTGTGGCTCCTCTCAGATTCCAGAACTTTCTGCCACAGAAATGTGAGGAACATTGTTTTTTTTAGCCACATTTTGAGGTTTGCAAAGGATTCTGGGTAACAGAACCTGGTCCGAGCCACACAAATCACCCCATCTTGGATTCCCCTAGGTCTCTAGTTTTCAGAAATGCACAGGTTTGGTAGGTTTCCCTAGGTGGCGGCTGAGCTAGAGGCCAAAATCTACAGGTAGGCACTTTGCTAAAAACAGGTCTTTTTTCTGTGATGTGTCCACGTTGCGCCTTGGGGCGTTTCCTGTCGCGGGCGCTAGGCCTACCCACACAAGTGAGGTATCATTTTTATCGGGAGACGTGGGGGAACTCTGGGTGGAAGGAAATTTGTGGCTCCTCTCAGATTCTAGAACTTTCTGCCACAGAAATGTGAGGAACATGTGTTTTTTTAGCCAAATTTTGAGATTTGCAAAGGATTCTGGGTTACAGAACCTGGTCCCAGCCACACAAGTCACCCCATCTTGGATTCCCCTAGGTCTCTAGTTGTCAGAAATGCACAGGTTTGGTAGGTTTCCCTAGGTGGCGGCTGAGCTACAGGCCAAAATCTACAGGTAGGCACTTTGCAAAAAACACCTCTATTTTCCTTCAAAAATTTGGCTGTGTTCACGTTGCGCTTTGGGGCGTTTCCTGTTGCGGGCGCTAGGCCTACCCACACAAGTGAGGTATCATTTTTATCGGGAGACATGGGGGAACGCTGGGTGGAAGGAAATTTGTGGCTCCTCTCAGATTCCAGAACTTTCTGCCACAGAAATGTGAGGAACATGTGTTTTTTTAGCCAAATTTTGAGGTTTGCAAAGGATTCTGGGTAACAGAACCTGGTCCCAGCCACACAAGTCACCCCATCTTGGATTCCCCTAGGTCTCTAGTTTTCAGAAATGCACAGGTTTGGTAGGTTTCCCTAGGTGGCGGCTGAGCTACAGGCCAAAATCTACAGGTAGGCACTTTGCTAAAAACAGGTCTGTTTTCTGTGATATGTCCACGT
This sequence comes from Pleurodeles waltl, assembly GCF_031143425.1. NCBI lineage: Eukaryota > Metazoa > Chordata > Amphibia > Caudata > Salamandridae > Pleurodeles > Pleurodeles waltl. Next base: position 744,466,687 of record NC_090449.1, on the reverse strand, counting down.
TGCGCTTTGGGGCGTTTCCTGTCGCGGGCGCTAGGCCTACCCACACAAGTGAGGTATCATTTTTATCGGGAGACGTGGGGGAACGCTGGGTGGAAGGAAATTTGTGGCTCCTCTCAGATTCTAGAACTTTCTGCCACAGAAATGTGAGGAACATGTGTTTTTTTTAGCCAAATTTTGAGGTTTGCAAAGGATTCTGGGTAACAGAACCTGGTCCCAGCCACACAAGTCACCCCATCTTGGATTCCCCTAGGTCTCTAGTTTTCAGAAATGCACAGGTTTGGTAGGTTTCCCTAGGTGGCGGATGAGCTACAGGCCAAAATCAACAGGTAGGCACTTTGCTAAAAACAGGTCTGTTTTCCTTCAAAAATTTGGCTGTGTCCACGTTGCGCTTTGGGGCGTTTCCTGTCGCGGGCGCTAGGCCTACCCACACAAGTGAGGTATCATTTTTATCGGGATTCTGGGTAACAGAACCTGGTCCGAGCCACACAAATCACCCCATCTTGGATTCCCCTAGGTCTCTAGTTTTCAGAAATGCACAGGTTTGGTAGGTTTCCCTAGGTGGCGGCTGAGCTAGAGGCCAAAATCTACAGGTAGGCACTTTGCTAAAAACAGGTCTTTTTTCTGTGATGTGTCCACGTTGCGCCTTGGGGCGTTTCCTGTCGCGGGCGCTAGGCCTACCCACACAAGTGAGGTATCATTTTTATCGGGAGACGTGGGGGAACGCTGGGTGGAAGGAAATTTGTGGCTCCTCTCAGATTCTAGAACTTTCTGCCACAGAAATGTGAGGAACATGTGTTTTTTTAGCCAAATTTTGAGGTTTGCAAAGGATTCTGGGTAACAGAACCTGGTCCCAGCCACACAAGTCACCCCATCTTGGATTCCTCTAGGTCTCTAGTTTTCAGAAATGCACAGGTTTGGTTGGTTTCCCTAGGTGGGGGCTGAGCTACAGGCCAAAATCTACAGGTAGGCACTTTGCTAAAAACAGGTCTGTTTTCTGTGATGTGTCCGCGTTGCGCTTTGGGGCGTTTCCTGTTGCGGGCGCTAGGCCTACCCACACAAGTGAGGTATCATTTTTATCGGGAGACGTGGGGGAACGCTGGGTGGAAGGAAATTTGTGGCTCCTCTCAGATTCCAGAACTTTCTGCCACAGAAATGTGAGGAACATGTGTTTTTCAAGCCAAATTTTGAGGTTTGCAAAGGATTCTGGGTAACAGAACCTGGTCCCAGCCACACGTCACCCCATATTGGATTCCCCTAGGTCTCTAGTTTTCAGAAATGCACAGGTTTGGTAGGTTTCCCTAGGTGGCAGCTGAGCTACAGGCCAAAATCTACAGGTAGGCACTTTGCAAAAAACACCTCTGTTTTCCTTCAAAAATTTGGCTGTGTCCACGTTGCGCTTTGGGGCGTTTCCTGTCGCGGGCGCTAGGCCTACCCACACAAGTGAGGTATCATTTTTATCGGGAGACGTGGGGGAACGCTGGGTGGAAGGAAATTTGTGGCTCCTCTCAGATTCTAGAACTTTCTGCCACAGAAATGTGAGGAACATGTGTTTTTTTTAGCCAAATTTTGAGGTTTGCGAAGGATTCTGGGTAACAGAACCTGGTCCGAGCCACACAAGTCACCCCATTTTGGATTCCCCTAGGTCTCTAGTTTTCAGAAATGCACAGGTTTGGTAGGTTTCCCTAGGTGGCAGCTGAGCTACAGGCCAAAATCTACAGGTAGGCACTTTGCAAAAAACACCTCTGTTTTCCTTCAAAAATTTGGCTGTGTCCACGTTGCGCTTTGGGGCGTTTCCTGTCGCGGGCGCTAGGCCTACCCACACAAGTGAGGTATCATTTTTATCGGGAGACATGGGGGAACGCTGGGTGGAAGGAAATTTGTGGCTCCTCTCAGATTCCAGAACTTTCTGCCACAGAAATGTGAGGAACATGTGTTTTTTTAGCCAAATTTGGAGGTTTGCAAAGGATTCTGGGTAACAGAACCTGGTCCCAGCCACACAAGTCACCCCATCTTGGATTCCCCTAGGTCTCTAGTTTTCAGAAATGCACAGGTTTGGTTGGTTTCCCTAGGTGGCGGCTGAGCTACAGGCCAAAATCTACAGGTAGGCACTTTGCTAAAAACAGGTCTGTTTTCTGTGATGTGTCCACGTTGTGTTTTGGAGCATATTCTGTCGCGGGCGCTAGGCCTACCCACACAAGTGAGGTATAATTTTTATCGGGAGACTTGGGGGAACATAGAATAGCAAAACAAGTGTTATTGCCCCTTGTCTTTCTCTACATTTTTCCCTTCCAAATGTAAGACAGTGTGTAAAAAAGACATCTATTTGAGAAATGCCCTGTAATTCACATGCTAGTATGGGCACCCCGGAATTCAGAGATGTGCAAATAACCACTGCTTCTCATCACCTTATCTTGTGCCCATTTTGGAAATACAAAGGTTTTCTTGATAGCTATTTTTTACTCTTTATATTTCAGCAAATGAATTGCTGTATACCCGGCATAGAATGAAAACCCACTGCAGGGTGCAGGTAATTTATTGGCTCTGGGTACCTAGAGTTCTTGATGAACCTACAAGCCCTATATAACCCCGCAACCAGAAGAGTCCAGCAGACGTAACGGTATATTGCTTTCGAAAATCTGGCATTGCAGTAAAAAGTTACAGAGTAAAACTTAGAGAAAAATTGATGTTTTTTTCACCTCAATTTCAATATTTTTCTTTTTCAGTTGTTATTTTCTGTAGGAAACCCTTGTAGGATCTACACAAATTACCCCTTGCTGAATTCAGAATTCTGTCTACTTTTCAGAAATGTTGCGGTTTCTGGGATCCAGTGTTGGTTTCATGCCCATTTCTGTCACTGACTGGAAGGAGGCTGAAAGCACAAAAAATCGTAAAAATGGGGTATGTCCCAGTAAAATGCCAAAATTGTGTTGAAAAATTGGGTTTTCTGATTCAAGTCTGCCTGTTCCTGAAAGCTGGGAAGCTGGTGATTGTATCACCGCAAACCCTTTGTTGATGCCCTTTTCAGGGAAAAAACCACAAGCCGTCTTCTGCAGCCCATTTTTCAATTTTTTTAAAAAAAAACGAAATTTTCACTGTTTTTTGGCTAATTTCTTGGCCTCCTTCTGGGGAACCCACAAAGTCTGGGTACCTCTAGAATCTCTAGGATGTTGGAAAAAAAGGACGCAAATTTGGCATGGGTAGCTTACGTGAACAAAAAGTTATGAGGGCCTAAGCGCGAACTGCTCCAAATAGCCAAAAAAAGGCTCGGCACAGGAGGGGGAAAAGGCCTGGCAGCGAAGGGGTTAAAGAACTTGCAACTGGAGGCAGCTATTGAATATGTAGCGTTGTGATGAGATAGGAATATCCCCTGCATAGTGCACTGGTGTGTACCCCTGCACTTTATGACACAATTGCATGCAAAACTGGTATTTTTATTGTTTACCTGCCCAACCAACACACTAATGTAGCATGCCCACTGCAGACACGGGAACGCCCTGGACCCAAACTTGTTCTATGACCTGGTGGAACACACCTAGCATGCCCTCCTTTTTCATAATGGACTGCTGTCAATGTACTGTCCTGGATTGTTGACATGGAGGGGTGGCGGCAACCTACTGATTTCTCTGAATCAGTAGCCCAGAACAGACCTTTTTTTCTGTGTCAAAGAAGAGGATAAAAGTTTTGCTTCAATGTGACACCTAGACCCTCATGCTGAAATCCCGTGTGCGTCTGTACATTGTGTACGCTGCATATACATGACAATGAAAATCGGTGTGCATTTGACTGACCAGTGGGATCTATTCTAAATGGTTCCTGATTTAGCGTGGCACAACATGGAGAATAAATACAGCATCCCTAGAGAATGGAAGGGTATTTCTTGTACTAATTTGAGACAGTGGAAATGTATTCCTTGTACTAATTTGGTTGGAGGGTGCAGACCCAGCCACAAAAGTTAGGTAGGATGGAGACAACTCCCTTAAAAATTCTAGCAGAACATTTTAGCAAGGAATTGCCGATTAGATTTTCTTAGCACTGTATTTGGTGGATGGTAGGGGTTGGGGGGGCTGAGTCGACAGATTTGTTTGATTGTCCCTGATTACTACTTATGGCAGCCAGGTGCAGAGTCTTCACACTTATTAGAGCCAGCACCATCACTGCTTACAGTGAGAGTTATCACCTTTCACAAAGGCTATGCCTGCATTTGCAAGGGAACAACCTCAAACTGGTTCGAGGACCTTAGAAAGGAGTGCTCTGCATGGTAACCGAAGAGCTACTGTGAGCCCAGGGCTGCTGTCTGCATGACTCCCAGAATTGCGGGGATATCACCTGAAATCTACACAACTTACTGCAGAAGCTGTGGATCTTCCTAGTGCCTCAAAGGTTGTCTGCCTGCTCAGGGAGGGAAAAAGAGTGCCTAGCGTGCAGGAGGAAAAGTTTGTCCAGGAGGAGCAACCCAGCATGTCATAGCATATGGATCGCCCAGAAGAAGCAGATTGCCAAGTGGGAGCATCATTGTGACTGACCTACATCATGAGGGGTCATCCAATCACCCAGAAACTGGATCATGTGTGTGTATATCAGTATGTACGCTTGTGGTATTTCGAAAGTGTGAACCTAGCCAAAAAGCAGTAGCGCTTTGTACACAGTCAAAGGCAAACTTAAAGTCAATGAGTAATAGTAGTGGAAGCTGAGTTGCTGACAGTGAATGCATTGTAGTGTTCTTTAAAGAGGTGAATCTTCAACTCTTTTCTAAATTGGAGCAGTGTTGTGGCATTCTTGATGGATATAGAGATGATGAATGGGACTTCATTGATGAATTTACAGATCTCACCACCTCTTCCATTTGACATTCCGACTACACCCACTTTGGTGACATCAACCTCCCAGGCAACACAAACTAAAAAAAAGAAATAAAAAAAAAAAAAGACATCAACCTCATCGACACACTCAGTATGGTACAGCATGACACACAATCAGCACCCTCCAAAGTCCACATTCTTGATCTTGGATTCTCAATATCACCAAAATCACCAGCAATCCAATGAAAAACAACTCATACCCCTGGACTGGCTTGGCCAGTTTGCCATCCATATCTCCCTGCTCTGCATCTTACCAACAAACCAAGATCAACACAAAAGAGAAGACCAAACTTTCAGCAGAATTTTTTCTTAGACAACCTAATTCTTGAACTCATCTTTCACTCCATCATTCCATCAACTCTTCGTCCAACGCAACTCCCTTCTAAACAACATGAAAACGTTTTTCGGAAAACTATGAGAACACCCAAGCCCCAATTAAAACAGACAAGTGTAAGCCAAAGCCTTCATCATCATGTAATATAAGACCATGCTGACAATAAATGATCCATCTGGAGACAGGAAAGGAAATAGAAGAAAAACAGAACTCCAGCTGACTTTATGATGTAGAAGTCTTGTCGTGTAAAACACAAACAATTCATCACATCAGCCAGCGCAAAATACTATCAATGAAGCCATCATCAGAAACAGAACTCTTTTCCAGGCAAGCAGCCTTCCTGCCAGTCCCACCTATTCCTCACTTCACAGAAAAGTGCAATTCCATGCACCTCATCTTCATTGAAAAAAGACAAAAAGACTGACAGCACATCAACAACATCATGCCTGCTTCATCTCTTATGCCCACCCCTTACCGAAGAATCCCACAGTGGTCAGCCGTCAAAGGCCAATATTTTGCAGATCTCACTGACATATTCAAGTCCTTTAAAGCCTCTTTTTATGAAGGTGTCTTACTGCCATCCTTCATTAAAACTCTCTCTGGGTATGCTCTCTTACCCCTACTCACCAAGTCAATGTCTCTCTCACTCAAGGCATCTTCCTGGAAGCTCTCAAGACAGGCCAGATCCTCCCACTCCCAAAGAAACCTACACTAGACTCTGGTGACCTCTCCAACTGCCAGTCTATCACCCATGTAAAATTCATTTGCAAGATCATTTAAAAAGCAGTCCATGTTCAGCTCCAAGTTCACATTCATGATAACCATCTCCGGCAGGACCAACAGTCTTGCTTCAGATTACACTGTAGCACCAAAATGACTTGGTTCCTGCCTCCTCATATTTCAGGACCACTCAGCTGCTTTCAATGCAATTGCCCATCCCACCCTCATTTGCGCCCTGGAGCACAGAATGAGATTCACTGGCAATGTCCTTCACTGGTTCTCCTCCTACTTCTCTTGTACCACACCACCAGTTTGGGTACCTCCAGGTCCCAAAAGATCCCTTTCTCTTGCAGCATCCCCTAGGGTTCCATTCTGCCTTCTGTCATCTTCACCCACTACATAGAGCCACTTTATGCTCTGCTTATAATGCAGATCATGGCATCAACATTCATCAATATGCCAATGATACACTAACAAAGTTTCTCTGCTTCAACACTTCTTGCACATCATCCGACCTGGATATGTGAAGCTCAACCCTACCAAATCAGAATTTCTGCTATTTGTTAAGAACAACATACAAGAAATACTACAAACCTAGCTCAAAGACGTGAACATTTATAGTTTTGAACCCAAGCTTTCACTGATTGCTAAGTGACGTGGATTCATCATGGACACCAACCTCACCCTCAAGGAACCCATTACCAAAAAGACAAAGACAAGTCCCAGCTCTCTTTTCTAAAGAAAATGTGACCATCTCTTCATGATTGCAGCTTCAGAACTGCTGTTTAAGCTTTCGTCCTCTTGCATCTGGATGGTGGTAATGCCCTGCTCCCTGGCCTCCCAGACTCCACAGTGGCACTCTTAGGGGCATCCTACATGCAGCGGCAAATCTCATCCATGACCTGAAAAAATATGATTGCACCATTCCCATGCTGATGGAGCTCCATTCTCTCCCCTTGCCAGCCTGCAACATTTTCAAAACCAGCTACATCATTTACAAAGCCATCACAACCAGCATCCCTGCTTGCCTTGCAGACTGGTGGTTCCGGCACATAAGTAGCCAGGACATAATCAAAATGTATTGTAGATGCATTTTTCCATCCTTCGCAGGAATCAAATTCACGACGTCAAAAAACGTTTTTACCCTGAAAGGTTTGTGTTGAACCATCAACAATTACTTCAACACCATCCCAATAATTTAGATACCATGACCAATGTGGCCACAGAAGGAAAACTCCAGTTAGAAATATAGTTCAAAGCTTCATTACAAACACAAGCTCAAAGTCATGTAGAGTATGCGCAAAACCAGGTTATAAAGATACATTATCACCAAGGGTTGCCCAAGGTGATGAAATAAGTTCAGGCATACTAACATGAATACAAATAAACATTCAAGAAGAATAATGCAGAACGTTAACAGACACATCTGAGAAACAAACCACACGGTGCTCAGATTGCACAATCATTTAGTCATTTCAAGTTCAGTTGTCAATAATCATTTGTTGGGCACAGGTCAACCCTACAGCTATCCAAATTAGGGACATACATCTCTGGTGAGAACACATTCGGGCAAAATACAAACATACAAAAAAGGACAAACGTAATTTGGAAAAGAATAACTCGAGCTACAGGCATTAACTAAAAATAAAAAATAAAAATAAGTGTCAACATTGTGGAGAGTCTAACCTAAATGGGCATTTAAAGGGGCAAGGGCAAATGGAAGAGAGGAAGATATCTCTCCAAGGGATACAGCATTCAGAGACTCTTCGTCGGCAAAGCATCTGGTCAGCAAGGCATCCGCAAGCATTAGGAAAGTGTCTGTCTTTGACCAAGACAGGACTGCTCTGAGCTAAGTTCGATCAGCTAACGATATATTAATCCACATGAAATATTCTAATTGGTCTCTCATGTCAATTCACGTTACGGTAAAGGGGCCTCATCCAATCATTAATTATCATCCGACTTAAGGTTGCAACAGTTCGGCATTTTCCCAGGTGTGTCTTGACAACATCTCCTTTTCCATGTGACTCCAATGGGTTGTGACAAATGTATACAATTTCAGACCATGTTCCTGCATTATATCAATTTCAAGAGCAACTGGGTACAGTTCTTCTAAAATTAAACAAAGCTAAAACTTATGATCAATAAGTACACTAAGAAGTTTAAAAAGAAAAAAACCAACAAGGCAGCAGGCCTTTTCCATCTATCTGGACCAAAATATCCATATCTATCAGGACTGCCCCAACCCTACTCCAATTTAGGAAAGAGTTGAACACTCACTTTAAAGAACACAAAATCACAATGCATTCACTGTCCACAATCTAGTAACCTCTCTATAGTAATACCATATACATACATCCTTACTGACTTGAAAGCTCTGATCTGGGCACAGAGGCCGCTATCACTGAAAACAAAAACTCACTGATCTGGCCTCGTCCTCCAACCAGCCTCAGTTTAGTGACATTGTAAAAGGCTCAATGGTGCAAGTCTAACGAGCACCATCCAGTGCAATCCAAGCACATCCTATCTGCTCAGATAACCCAAGGCCCAACCTTGAAAGACTATTGCAAATGCACAAAGATAATCCTGGCATTGGAAGTTACCTTTGCTGTTGGGAACCCTTTGGGCTTAAGAACTGTGCGAACTGCCTGACAGCGTGTCACCATAGACACCAGGGGACACCATAGAAATTAGATAATGGCAGTGCACAGAGTGTATTGATTATTGCTTAACGATGAGCCTGTTGTTGTGATTGTTATCCTTTCTTTTGTGCCCCCTATTCATTTGTGTGGCTGTGATGAATATGGGGGGAAAGAACAGGAGGGAGAAAAATGTAGGGGGAGTTACCTAACATTTCATGGTGGTCTGCGCTGACCTCAACACCTACAGAAGAGGAAACAAAAACATTTAAAATAGAAAAAGGACACAGGCAGGAGATGATAGCAGACAAAGACACAAAGAATGGACTCTATTCTTCACAGGGCAAAGAAAGAAGAAGTGAAAGTGAAGACGATCTACAAAAGGTGAAGGAGGAGCCCGACGAGGAGGAGCAGACAGAAGGATTGAGGAGCGAGAGAGACATGCAGAGGACATGGACAAGCCTCAGAACACATGACTACTACATGGACAGGAAGGAGGATGACACAGCAGGAGACTGCTGTGGACACCAAAGGGTCTCCTAAGGACAGAGATCTCCAGAGTGGCCCTCAGTCCCTCCACACTCCTGGACAAGCGTGGCTATCACAGGTGCATGCCAGGGTGCAGGTGTGGAGGTTGAGGGCTGGGGAAATATCTAGTAGGCAATCGTTAGGCTAAATCCAAACCGGGACGGGATACCTAACCTGTACCCTACACCCACTGAATTTATAAAGTATGGGGAAGTGGTATTACACCTTTCGAAGGATAAAAGGTATACACCCCCAAAAGAAAATATGTGTCAATCAGGACCACCAAAGTGTTACTTCAATATAGGAAAGAGCTGAAGCAGTGCTTAATTTGAGCCAGTGATTGTCTTGCTGACTTGTCTTTAACCCTGTACAGCACTCTGCTGCCGTTTGGCTAGGTTTGCACTACAGAAATACCACATACATACATATTCTGGTATAGTATCCATTCAGTATATCTCATTTATGGAATACTGGAATTCTTTGGGTTTTTAAAGAGATTTTTGGTGGTGCAATTGAGGCCAATACTTTAATAGTCATTTCAGAACATGCCACAGGAAGTTCCACCTCTGCCACAAACTGTATATATCTTGAGATGTTCATTTTATCAAACTCCTTTCTCTGATCAACCTCAGTAAGTGCAAAGGGAATTACAAGAACACCCATGTGTATTACATTCCAAGTAGTGATACTGATTTAATTCAAAATATTTTCAAGGCAGGTTCTGTTTCTGTTATGTGTTCTCAATGCAGATGCTGCATCATGTTTTGGCATTTTTTTAATCATGCATTTCTTTGGGATTTTTTTAATGTTCCATTGCTAAGGGGAGTTATTTTGCATTGCATAATCTGTGTTTTTGATTAGGTAAATGTTTCCCTGATGACTTTCAGCTTTGCATTTCTCAATTATTTTCCATCATTATCCAAGTTTCCATAACTGGGCTGGCTGAGTCACAGACATGCATAGATATTTATAAAATCTTCCTTGTAATAGTCAATAGATAATACAGACGACCCTGCATGTTTTTACATTTAATTGAAGGGATTCAGCAAATAGGGTCACCTTGAAGTCACTTAGAAGTTAAATACTTTGCACGGGATAGCTTTACACCTCTTTGGAGCAGAAAAAAAATAAAGTCTCACCATCAGATTCTAGAAGTCACATTTAATGAACTCTTCTTTATTGGAAAAGGAATGTTGTAATATCATGATTCTATTTTAGGCTCAATGGGAAGCAAAAAGTACATGAACTCTATGGCCCTCACTATGACCCTGGCGGTGAGTGATAAAGCGGCGGTAATACCGCCAACAGGCTGGCGGTAATTACTGCCAAATTATGACCATGGCGATTATAACTCCCATAGACAGCCAATGTACCACACCAACCGCCAGGGTGGAAACAGCACTCACCACACCAACAGCCAGGCGGAAGACAAAGTACCACCCATCACGTTTTGACCCATCAATCCGCCACGTTTTCCAGGGCGGTACCAACGCCATCAAAAGCCTGGCGGAAACGCATCACAGAAGAGCAAGAACTCACCATCAGAGACACAGGGAAGAACAACGCCGCCATGAAACAGGAACTGCAAGTCTCCCCGATGTTCATTTAAGTCATGCTCCACCTGGAACACCAACACGATGAAGACAACGGCGGTGAGTACAGCCGCCTAGCACACGAGGGAGGGAGGGAGGGAGGGAGGGAGGGAGGAAAATGAGAGTGACACACACACACACGCACGACACACACACACCATACACACAACCAGCTTCACACGAAAAACAATGGCACACGATACATGGCACGATAATGCAAGGACAACAAGAATGCAGTAATGTATTGACATAAACAGCTACTAAATAATCTAATTGTACATGAAACAGATATGTACAAATGTACACAAAGGGCCACTTCCCAGTCCAATGTACTAAGGGCCTACCTGGCCACAGGGCACAGTCCAAGGCCCAACTCGAATCCTGACTTCATCCAGGTAGAACTCTGCAGGGGCATCAGTTTGCAAGTGGGCAGGCATCTCAAGGGGATAGGGGGCACCTCAGCCGAATACGGTAACAAGCCCACTGGTTCTGTAGGGGGCTCCATGCCCATTACTCTGTGCTGGAGAGTGCAAGGCTACAGTCTCTCAGGTGGGTGTCTTTCCCACTGGTTCTGGAGGGGGCTCCATGCCTATTTGTCAGTGCTGGGGAGTGCAAGGCCACAGTCTCTCAGGTGGGTGTCTTTCCCACTGGTTCTGGAGGGGGCTCCAAGCCCATTTGTCAGTGCTAGGGCGTACAAGGCCACAGTCTCTGGAGTGGGTGTCTTCACCACTGGTTCTGGATGGGGCTCCATGCCCAGTACTCTCTGCTGGGGAGTGCAAGGCCACAGTCTCTCAGGTGGGTGTCTTTCCCACTGGTTCTGGAGGTGGCTCCATGCCCATTTGTCAGTGCTAGGGAGTGCAAGGCCACAGTCTCTGGAGTGGGTGTCTTCCCCACTGGTTCTGGAGGGAGCTCCATGCCCATTACCCTGTGCTAGGGAGTGCAAGGCCACAGTCTCTCAGGTGGGTGTCTTTCCCACTGGTTCAGGAGGGGGCTCCATGCCCATTTGTCAGTGCTGAGGAGTGCAAGGCCGCAGTCTCTGGAGTGGGTGTCTTTCCCAATGGTTCTGGAGGGGGCTCCATGCCCATTACTCTGTGCTGGGGAGTGCAAAACCACAGTCCCTCATGTGGGGAACATGCCCACTGCTCCTGGAGGAGGCCCCTCATACAGTAGCCCCTGGAGTGTGGCCTAGATGCCCTCCGCTGGTGATGATGGCTGCACTGTGTCATCTGGAGGTGAGGGCTGAACTGTAGTGGCAGGTGAAGGTGCCTCCTGGGCAGCCTCTGCTGGTGGTGAGGGCTGTAGTGTTGTGGCAGGTGGTAGTGCCTCCTGGGCAGCCTCTGCTGGTGGTGTGGGCTGAACTGTGGTGGCAGGTGGAGGTGCCTCCTGGGCACCCTCTGCTGGTGGTGAGGGATGCACTTCCTCAGCTGGCAGTGGGGACCCGTGACCACTGGTGGTGGTGGATGTGTTACCCTGACAGCCTCCGCTGGAGTCGAGGGCTTCTTCCCCTTCATGGCATGAGGCGTGGGATCCTTACCCTTCCTGGCAGGGGTTGAGGGCTTCTTCCCCCTTCATAGCAGGTTGTGTGTGTTCCTTAGCCTTCCGGGCAGAAGTTGAGGTCTTCTTCCCCTTCATGGCAGAAGGTGCAGGCTCCTTCCCCTTCATGGCAGAAGGTGTGGGATCCTTAACCTTCTTGGCTGGTGGAATGGGATCCTTCACTGACTTTCCACCACGTCTAGGTGGTGCCACCACTGTCAGTGTGGACTGTTTGGCTGAGGTGCCGGGCTGGGTCGTTGGGACCCTGCTCTTACAGGCAGGACGGAGGGAAGAAGAGGTCAAGTTGGGCAAGGAAAGGCTTCTTAGGGAAGGTGCGCCGGAAGGAGGGATGGGAAGGAAGGTTGAGGGAGTGGTTGTAGGAGGTGTATGGCTGCTGGATTTGGGTGCAGGTGCATGGGCAGTGTGCTAATGGAGGTGGCTGGTTGTTGGGTGTGTGAGTGCTTGCGTTTGTGTCCTTTAGGGGAGGGGACAGACAGGGTGGGAGAGGACACAAGTGACGCATGCATGGATGTTGTGGAGGTGTCTGCTAGTCAGGTGTGTGTGCTGCTTGGAGTGGTAATACTGATGATGGAAGTTGATGCAGTGCATGGAGGTGTGAGTGTGGACGTGACTGTGAGGCAGGTGGAGGAGGAGGAGGGGGAGACAGTGCAGGCAGTGGATGTGGCTGTGTCTGCAACTGTCTGGTGTTTGCGTGAGTGCTTGTGGGATGAAGTGTGGTACCTGGGTTTGACTGTGCCACTCTTGGGTGTTGTCTTGTGTGCATGCTCATCTGTATGTGTGCATGGGTTGGGTTGGGGTTGAGGAGAGTGGGAATGGCAAGTGGTAGTTGGAGGGGGGACGGGAGAAACAGGGACAATGGCTGCCATCAGAGAGGAGGTCAGAGCCTGAATCGATCTCTGTTGGGCCGCCAGTCCACCGTGGATGCCCTCCAGGAATGTATTGCATTGCTGTATCTGGGATGCCAGCCCCTGGATGGCATTCACAATGGTTGACTGCCCTACAGAGTTGGATCTCAGGAGGTCAATAACCTCCTCACTCAGGGTAGCAGGGATCACTGGGGCAGGGCCTGAGGTGCTTGAGGCAAAGGAGATGCCCACCCTCCTGGGTGATCGGGCACGGTCAACTCGCTGAGGGGCTACTGGGAGGGCGGTACTGGTATGGGGTGGTGGCTGTGCCTGCAGCTGGGGTGGTCACAGAGTTGTCCGCCACCACCAGGGAGCTTCCATTGGAGGAGGTATCTGAGTCTGTGTTGTCACCTCCTGTCTCTGCCATGGTGCTCCCCTTGCCCTCCGTCCACTGGTTTCCCCAGCATCAGTGGACTCTGCCTCCTGGGTCCTGTGGGAGCCAGCTCCCTCGGTCGCTGGTGCCCCTGCTCCTCCGCCAGGTGATGCTAATGCACACATGGACAGGATGACAAAAGAAAAAAGGGGGGGAGACAAAGAGGAAACACTGGGCCAATTACTGCACCAACACCATAGTTGGCATATACAGCACCGTCACACACAGGGATCAGGCTTCAGCACTATGCATTGCACTGCCAGTGATTTGGCTAGATGCCACAGCAAGATGAGGGCCACACACCACCAACTGCACCCCTCCTGGGACTAACAAAGCTGTGACTGACATGGAATGCTAACAAGCTAGGTTATCTGCATTTGCCATACACCCATTACCCTATAGTTGTCTTGCCTGGCCTTAGGGGCACCCACTAACTCACATCCACCACCCAGATCCCATGTCACCTGCCAAATATTTTAATAAAGCCCACTGTACTCACCCCCTTGTGGCTGCTGTGATTCCCTCAAGTGCCCATCTAGCTCTGGGTAGGCCACAGCCAGTATGCAGGCCATCAGGGAGGTCAGGTTCTGATGGGCATCCCTTCCTCGTTGGGAGGCCATTCCTAGCTGGGCCTCCGCGATGTTCCATGCCCAGCGTCTCAGGTCCTCCCATTGTTTCCGACAGTGGGTGCTCCATGTGCCATAGACCCCCCCAGCCTCCGCACGTCCTTGATGATCTCACGCCATAATCCCTTCTTTTGATGGGTGCTGACCTGCAGAGGTAATATAGACAGGAGGAACACCATTACACATACAATCCAGCCGGTCACACATATGGCCCACCAATTCCCTTTCCGTTACCATTGGCACACACATCGACTGGCGCATACTATGTACACCACCACAAGACATTCCCCCCCAATGACCCGATGCTTGCACACTCATCTTCATGCATCCTTCCCACATGCATTGTACCCAAAGTTTACTCACCTGTTGGTCAGGAGGCCCATACATCAGTCCGTACTGGAGTAGGACCCCATCTGCCAATCGCTCCAACTCCTCCGAAGTGAAAGAAGGGGCCCTTTCCCCGGCCACACGGGCCATGGTAGGTTCCAGACACAGGTCACAGCAGCACATGCAATGTAGGTGTTTTCCTGTTGAAGATCAGGAAACAAGTGAGGAATCAGAGAGAAAATGGAGGTCATGTCTGCGGCAGTGTACAACGTCACTGCCGGAGCAGATTCCCATTGGCCACTGTACTCCATGGCGCCCCCCCCATATTATCCAATGTGGAATTGCACGGCTGTGCGAGACCACCTACTGACACGACGCCCAACGTCAGTGGAGTTACCTCACTTCCCCTGTCTCAAGATACAGGACAGGCGGTCACCATTTCATGGTGGCAGACAACAGTCATATCAACCTTAACCGCTTCACAGCCTATATTAGCACATACCTTGCCATTCTCACTACATAAATGTACTATGTACACTGACGTTGTGGTTCCATTGTTGAAATTGTGACAGCCTACTCACTCTTGTGTCCTTAGATACCTACCGCTGCGGATGAATAGGAGGAGACATACCCCCGTGTACAAACCACTTATGGACTTGGCTACACTGGAGGACAGGCACATTATACTCACCTATAGACTGGACAGGGCCACAATAACTGAGCTGTGTGTCCAATTGGAGTCAGACCTGATATCTGCTATCCGTCATACCACTGGGATCCCCCTTCTTGTGCACGTGCTATCAGTGCTCCAGTTCCTGGCAACAGATTCTTTCCAATCGACAGTGGGCTTGGCTGCAGGAATGTCACAGACAATTTTCTCAGTCTTGCTGGCAAGAGTTTTGTCTGCCCTGGTAAAACACATGAGCAGCAACATTTCATTCCCCCAGATGGAAGATTTGACCAAAGTGAAGGCCGGATTCTAGGCAATGGGACATACTCCCAATATTATTGGGGCAATTGACGGATCATATATTGCGTTTGTCTCCCCCCCGCCCCCACCAGAATTAACAGGTGTTCAGGAATCATAAGAGTTTCCACTCACTAAGGCCCATATTTTTATTTTTTTAGTGCTGCATTTGCACTGTTTTTTGACGTAAAAACGGCACAAACTCACAAAATACAATTGTATTTTGCAAGTTTGCGCCGTGTTTGCGTAAAAAAGGCACAAATGCGGCACTACAAAAGTATAAGTATGGGCCTAAATGTGCAAATGTGATATTATACATAGGAGTCCAGAGGGTGATGGGGAAGTTCTCTGTGCATGCAAAAGTGACTTTGGGGGGATTTGGGATGGGGCCTCTTCAAACGGGAATCAGTGCTATTCAAGCACTGTTTTAGGCAGCGCTTCCAGAAGTGGCATCTGCAAGGTAGCAGTAGCTGTGGGGCGACTGTCAAAGCCATGACACCAGTAAATTCTGAGAGGAGGAAGTGATGGAGTTTGCTCCACCATTGTGCCCTACGATACACTGCTCCTCTCACTGTGGCACTTTTGCATTAGCGTCTTTGCGCTACAGGGTTAGGAAGATGGCTGCCTCTACTAACTGAACTCTATTTTTGAAGAGGCCCAATTTACATCCAAAGGCCATATGCTTTTTTCTGTCAAGCTTAAGGCCGTGAAGTGCTTCGGTCTGGAGTCATGACTCCTTTTCCACCATTTTGGTAATAGCACCTTTCAACATCTTCTTGCCTAGAACTAACATATGTGCTTGGATGGTGATTCTCCAGAGGTTATTAAGAGCACGTGATATCGCCTAGTGGTAAGCTCTACTCTAGTCAGTTGGTTAATGCACCCACTGTAGAGGTCTTGACAGAACGACAATGTCACAGAATACAATCCTGACATAGCTTTTTCACCTCTTCATCTCTGCAAGGTCGATGCAAATTAATGAGAGCGATTTTGTTAAGAAAAGCACCTGCTTTACAGCACTATGAAATGGCAGAACATGTATTACCAAGCGCTATATTTTAAAAAAAATTGTCATTCCCAGACTGCCCCAATACGCACTAGTCAAAGAACCCTGGGGGAGAGGATGTGGCATAAGGGCCAGTGCTGCCGACTTTGGAGCTGGGAAACACTGTTCGAGTCTTGGCACCTGCTCAACATCCTATGATTCTGGGCACATCAATTAATCTCCCCTTGCTACCAAAAACGAATGTGTTCTTCTGTAATGTAACCACTGCGCATGTAAAGCGATGTAATACTTTTGTATAGAGTTTGGGATATATAAAACTGCAAAAATAATTTACAAATAAAGCGCTCCAATACCTTTGTGTCAAGTTTGCGCTACATAAAACTGCTACCAAAGAAAATTAATTAAAGACCCCGCAGACATCTCAAGGAAACAGCAAGATGCCTGAAAACAAGGAAGAGGAAGAAAAACATTGAGCCATGCAGTGCAAAGGGCGAGGCAAAAGAGAAAAATAGTGCGCGACGCTAAGGTACATGGCAATCATGCAATAATCAAGGTAACATGGTCAATCTCAAAGGCGGTAACAAACCAACCTCAAAGTGGGACAAACGTAAAGCATTTATCAATGACATCAGGGGAGTTTTGAAAGGCAGGTCCAGGAAACAATGAAAGTGATGGGCGTGAGATCGGCATGTCTCAAGCCCATAGACTAGATCACAACATGTCGAGAGAAGCAGCGCTTGCGCGCCGCTATGCTCTACCTAAATATGAGGTTTGATGTGTTGACACATTAAAGTTAGACCTGTATGCTTGTTATTATTCTTGAAAAATGAAGTTTAGAACCGCCAAATAAAAGTTACAATATACACGAGCCAGTAATGACCTGGGATTTAGCGGAGACACTGACTTCAGCGTTTGAAATGCCAATTCCGAAGAGAAAGGGACCTGCAAATGGAGTGCCTACCACTCCTGGTCAGAAATATTGAATGATATCACAATATGAATTTAATAAATAGACAGGTGGTGGGAGAGACCAGCAAAACAAGAATGTATTGGGTCTTAATGATATTTGTTGATAACCCAGGTCGAGGAGGCTATTTCCCCAACAAGGTAAAGTAGCAAATAGAGACAAAAATGTGTGTAATTAAGGGTGTGCAAGATACAGGATAATTGGTTTTTGGAGTTAAAATAGCACCAAACATCAGATTAGAGCGAATTCCAGGGTAAAGTATTACATCG
This sequence comes from Pleurodeles waltl, assembly GCF_031143425.1. Lineage (NCBI taxonomy): Eukaryota > Metazoa > Chordata > Amphibia > Caudata > Salamandridae > Pleurodeles > Pleurodeles waltl. The sequence goes on along the minus strand of NC_090449.1, from coordinate 744,449,021 downwards.
AGTTTAGTAACAGCAAAAATGCTAAATATATCAGTTATGGCAAGGTTTGGGGTCTCTTCTGTCAAACTTGCAATCTTGCGATTGCCAATATTAACCCATAATTACCATAGATTTATGCATAGTCATTACTTAATTTTTGATTTGTATGATTTCATGGTCGCTTCGCCACTGTGAAAGATTAGGAACCATCGTTGACGATTTTTCAAATCTTCTAAATAAATGTTCCTGTACATAGAAAGTATTTGCCCAGTTCTCCAGAGTCCTTATAAAAAATAGTTCAAAATATGCTTTTTAAGAAAGGGACTCCTATGTATCCAGATGCAATTGCCTTTGCCCTGAGTTGGGAGAACACCATAATATCTGCTTGTTTATTAACGTATTTGGATGGCATACTTAAAAGCAGCATCTTATCCTAAGGTATACTTTTTAGATAATTGGAGTAAAATTGTAAAGTTTTTTACCTTCTGTAATTAGGGAGGGTCATCAGATGTTGTTATAGTTTTAAACTCTATATTCAAATCATATTATTGTTGTTTTTGCAGTTTTAAATACTCAAGAAATACATTTGGATTTTAGTTGGTTGTATTTTATTATTGTCATGTCTAATGCCACTAATGAAGGAGTGACGTAAAAGAACGTTTCAGTTCAGTGATTTTTGTTGTTCGGGCAGACGTACACTATAAAACAATATTGAACTAAAGTTGTATGGTTATTGTTTGCAGTTTTGGAAAAACCACATCCTTATCTAATCATGTCACATAAGATATATTTTCCTCAAATAAACAACGAAGTTACAACTGAGTAAAGGATAAAAGCCTGCGAGGCTATGTCTCCCACATAACAAATGTGTCATTTATGTACATCAACACCCAAGACCTGAATCCTAGCCTTCCATCCGTAGGTGCCATACATACATTACCTACCTAAACTAGCAACCTACCATACCTACCCACAAAGCTTACTTACCACGCATCCTAACATACATAACCAGTTACACCGACCTATTACACCTACCAGACTTATATTACCATACATACCCAATATGCCTAACATCCCTATCTATCATACCTAACATATTAAGCATAGCTTACCTAACCTACCAACATACCTAGCACACCTTCCTACCATACCTTCCTAAGATACCTACCTTTCATAACCACCTAACCTACCTATTTACCCTCCCTACCGTACTCCTACAACACCTACCATAAGTACATGATTTCTTAACATACATAACCTATCATACTTACCAACCTACCATATTTACTCTCCAATCCGGCCTAACATACCATATCTAACCTATCATATGTAACTACCCTACCTATCCAGCATACCTACCACACCTAATCTATCATCCCTACATACCACGTACCATATCCGCCTATCATGCCTAGGCTTCCATACCTTACTTACACCCACCTCTGCTTTGTGGATAACGTAGGCCTGTCCTGGTGTGACAGTTTTAAGAAAAAGAGCAAATTATTAGTTTGTTGATTTCGAAAACATTAAAGTAGAAGTCATCAAACACTTCCCTATTAAATTTGAAATTGTTTTTGGTGCAATGGCTGTGTCCAGGAAACTATTTATACCATGATTAAACTAACATAACCCACACATACTAATTGCAAACTTGTTACATCATAATCTTTTGCACTGTAAGTAAATGAACACTCATGCAATATCTTATAAGCTAACAGACACAAACGCTTTTTGTCACTTAAGAAGAACACAGCATCAACAACATAGCAACACTCCCAACATTTTGTACTTCAAAATGTTAACACTAACAAATACATAATATTTCTACTATGATTCCATGGTTAGACTTTGAAGTTGCTTAAAAGAGATAACTAAACAATTTAAAAAAACAGCAAAACATTTATACTGATCATTCTTCCAATATTCTTTACTCATTGTGTACTAATATACAATTAAAAGATGTGCATTATGAAACTAAACAAATGCTTACTACTTTTCAGGCTGTAAAGATCATTTTATAGGCAAACAGTGTTGTATTAAGTATAAGGACACCAATGAACTAAGATGGGTTGCAAAGCAGTGTTCGTTTTTTGCAATCGACTGAATTCAGACCCCACCTTCATTTTACGCTAACACCGATGTGCTAATCAGTGACCGCACAATAGCTCCTTTGCATAGACTTATAAAAAAAAACTCTGCATAATTCTTATTAATGAGGTAGGAATCATTTTGTGAATCCCTGCGAAAGGCTGAGAATCAGGAATGAAGGGTTGTGAGGGACAGCAGGCCTCCATCCCTGCATTTGAGTTCACTGAGTTACGTTTCTTCTTTAAAGCACCCGGAACAAGAGTTGCTTTTTAAATGAAATGTAAATGGCATTGTGAAAAGTATGAACACTTTCTCAAATGTGGAAGACCACAATTCAGAAGGTGGAGGCTGTTTTTTGAGACTTCGGAACTGATTACGATCTCAGCGGTATTGCCGCAGAGACCGCCAATACGTGGTGGTGAGGTGGCCGTCAAGCCGGTGGTCTCACCACCATTCTATTATGATTTTTCTACCCGGCTGACTTGCAAAAACCTTCATATTTCATCATTTCCGCCGGTCAGCCTGATGAAAACAGTGCCTCGGCATTGCCCTCAGCTCCCTTATTTATTTTATTTATTTATTTAATGCATTTTTATATAGCGCGGACTTTACCCGAAGGTGTCAGAGCGCTTCACAATAGGCAAAGTAAAGATACAAGAGGAGAGGAATTACAAGTGAGCCTGTTACAAACGCAAACGTTACATTACATGAGGCAATACGAAAGGAAAAAGTGACGTGTGCAGGTTACAAGAGCAAATAAAGTACGAGTAGAGGTAAACAAAAAAAAAAAAAAATTGCAATAAATGGTAGACCCTCAAAACACTAAAACAATAGTTACGTTACATGAGGCAGTGGTGGCCGTTGTGCATGTATCAAAAGCAAACAAGATATAAGAGGTAGCAAATGATACGTTGTAAAAGGAAAGGTGCCGTGTGCATGATACAAAAGAGTACAAAATACAGGTAGAGGTATAAAACTGCACTAAATGGCATACACTCAAAACACAAAAACACCCTGGGAAGGCACTTCTATAGGCATGGAGGACAGAATTTCCTATAATGGAAGGACTTCCTTCAGAAAATAGAGGGCTTGAATTAAATTTGGAAGTGTCTTTGAAGGAGGAGAGCTTTGAGGTCAGTTTTGAAGGCCTGGGAAGAGGTGGTGGTCCGAAGCTGAGGCGGAAGTGAGTTCCAGATTCTCACTGCGTTGCCTGAAAAGGATTGGGCCATCGATCTTTCCTTCTTGAAAATGGGAGGTTCAAGCAATAACTTTTCTGCATTACGTGATGGTCTGGAGCCCCCAGAGAGTTTCAGTTTATTCACCAGGTAGCGAGGGGAGGAGGAGTGCAAGGCTTTGTGGGTGATACATGCAGTTTTGTACATAGATCTTGCCTCTATGGGAAGCCAACGGAGGGTGGATAAAATGGGTGTAATGTGGTCGCTTCTTTTGGCCCCATATATGAAACTAGCTGCTGAATGGAGAATAGACTTCAGGGGGGAAAGGTGGGATTTGGGAAGGCCAGTAAGAAGAGAGTTGCAGTAGTCCAATCTGGAGAGAACCAGCGATTGGACCAGGGTTTTAAGGTTGTGCTCCGGGAAGAAGCGACGAATTCCCCAAAGAAGGCACAGTTGGTGTCGAGCAGACTTTGCAATGGAGTCGATGTGGGAGAGTAGATTGAGTTTTTTGTCGAGTATGACACCAAGGGATTTTGCGCTCTCGACAATGATGGGCTTATTGTTCATTAGATTGATCTGATCCATCCATGATTGCACTGGGGGATGAGAAAGTGAGGAGGAGAGGAGGAGGAATTCTGTTTTGGAGGGATTCAGGATCAGTTGATGAGTTAACATCCAGTTTTGAATGGAGTCGAGAGTAGAGCTAAGGAAGGAGAGATCGTGATTGGAGGCCACCTTAAGGTAAATCTGAGTGTCAGCCGCATATAGATGTTAGTGGATCCTTAGGGAGCCGAGGGCAATGCCATTGCACACAGCACCCTCGGAAAAGCACACTGTCTGCATAGCAGACAGCATGTATTCCAAGGGTGCTGGCAGGGGGATGTGGACAACACTGGGCCCTCCCTGTGGCTCCCAGCACAGCCTTTCTGCCAACCTTTTTATTGCAGGGAGCCCCCATAGAAAGGCTGGTGAAAATAGAAGTTGTCATCAGCAGGGCAGTGCCAAACTTGACACTCCTGTGGTTGACCACGACTTCGACTGCCATTGGGATCTGTGATACCGACAGGGGCAGTGGTCTTCTGGCGGTCCGACCGCCAGGATCGTAATCTGACGGTCAAGACCACCAGGATTGATACTGTCTGACCGCCACCACGAGTTTGGTGCTCGGTGGACTGCCAAAACGTAATCAGGCCCTACGACTTTGACAATCCCTCACCGTCCTCATTCGAGAGTAGGGAAGAAATCCAGGTCTTCATGGAGGGTAGGGGAGCAGGGACAGGAGGGACAGAGGACTTGTTATGCGCCAGGCCCCACACTTGTCACTGCCCTTCAATCCTTCCTACAAAAAAACATTTTAAATCAGGGCCTATGAAATGTAAGAAAATAGTTAGTTGAACACAAAGAAGTATGTTAAGCCCTCAAGGACAAAGGAAAACCATTCTAGATTGTGTCTACTCCTACAGGACAGTAATGTCAAAATGATTAGCTATTTCATCATATTTTGTTTCAGATTGTAGATGGAAAACATTTAGGAAAAGAATAAAGTGCTTTTTTCCAGCTTCTAGTACCATGAACTTGAAAATTTTAAAAATGTAAGAATGGTTAAACCCTTTTAGTTTTTTCGAGGTAGAAATTTTAAGGACTGGACCTGATATTCAGATAACACCAGTAGTTTTGTAGAATTGATGCGTTTCTCGTTTTACTTGCACAAAAGTTGTCGTGTCCTGAAAATAAATCAAGCATTTGAGTCAATAAGAGGCAAGAACATTTTGGTAAAAAGATCAATAGAAAAATAGTGCAAGAACATACAGACAAGGGGGCGATTTACAATTTAGAAATGTGCAGTAAAATACTTTCGAAGCACCATTCAAGTTAGAACTTTACATTGAGAATGGGGATACGTGTCAGCATTCAGCTAGGACATGTATGCAAAATACAATGTTAATTAATTCAAGCAATGTGTTTACCCAGGCAAGAAGCTACAAATCCCTGGCAGAAGCAATAACCCTCAACTGCATAGAAGTTCAAGGATATACAGTCCACTAAAATTACAGAAATGAAATTGTAACAGAATGTCTGGAAAGTACTGTGTCATGCCAAGGAATACTGCATGAAGTATACATTGAATATGGGTCTGATGCGCTGGTGTATCTTAAATGAAAGCGCATTAAGATAAATATGTGGTAACAATGTAACATTGTTTAACCCCATTGGTGCCTGGTGAGCTGGTCTCGTCCTCGGCCACGGTTCCTGTGTTCCAAGGATGAGACCAGCGCGACCTGCACCCGGCCCACGGGGGAGCACTAGAGCTCCCCCCCGTGGGCCTCCCACCCACACCCCCCATCAGGGATGGAAGGGGAATCTCTTCCCCTTCCTCCACTACCCCCCTGCCAATCTGATATCGTTAGCACGTGCTCACAGTGTGCCGACGGCATCAAATGCTGCCGGGGATTAGAGAAAAGACGTATCACAGGTAAGTCCTTCTCCTGGGAAAGAGTTTTTCCTTTCCCCCTGTGCCTGTTTTCAATGGATTCCTGCTCTACCATCGCGTGCCACCACTAGGCACCAGGGATGTTTTTTAGTTTTTTTTGGGGAGTGACCCCATAGGCAAGGGTCGCTCCCCTGGGAGCATTATAGTTTCAATGTTTTGAACCCCTCTGGAGGCTAGATCGGCCATGTTTTCGGCCGATCTCGCCCCCGGGGGAGTCGAAAACCACTTGTCTCCAGTGATTGTGTTGTGTGTTTTGTGTTGAGGGGGGCGGCCCCTTTGGCAAGGGTCGCCCCCCCCAAGGGGGGCACATTACTGCTGGCCATTTCTGCCTGCCCCCTTGGGGGCAGATCAGCCTATTTTTTTAGGTCCATCTGCCCCCAAGGGGAGTAAAAGACACCAGGGATTTTTTTTTCAGTTTTTCTTTTTTTGCATGGGGGCGGCCCCTTGGGCAAGGATCACCCCTCCCCCCGGGGGGGCAAACAACTTTTGCCCTTTTCTGCCCCCCTTGGGGCAGATCGGCCTTTTTTTTGTAGGGCCATCTGCCCCAGGAGGGGCATAATCCACTTAGCACCAACATTTCTAAATGCTTGGTGGCGGGGTGTTTGTCAACTAGCTAAGTATTTGCATTTGTGATTATAACAGTTTATTTCTCCTTTTTGTTCTAGTTCAAAGCTTTTGCTTCCTTTGCTGTGACTCCTTGCGGTTTTAGCAGTGGTTGACCTGCGGTTTGCGTAGTTGCATGTTTTAGATAAGTAAAAACAATTTACTTCAAAAGAATATTGTTGCCATGCATGAATGACATGTTTGTAGGTGCTGTACTAAATGCAGGATTGTGTGTGAAATTGTCCTTAGATTTGTGCACAATGAATTTTGTGTTGTCTTATGTCTAATTTGCTTTTCTTTTTAGTGGGATATCTTTGGTGATTGCTGTGTCTGTGGAAAGTAGTTGCTGGTGTGCCTAGCTTTTTCAGGCAATTGAGTGGTATAGTTTTTGAGTACATAACTCTTCTGATAAAGCCATACTTTGTTTATTACTTATTTTAGACAGTGCTGGTTGTTGTTGGCACATTTGTCAAGTTACACTTCTTAGAAAGGATCATGGCTAGCTGCAGAATGACCGCTCAGCAGGTTGTTGGCATGCTTTTTGAGTCATCTTCTGACGATGTTTATCAGACTGACTCTGCATCTGAGGCAGAGGAGGAAGTGAGAGATTCTAGCAGTGAGTTTTCTGTCTGAGAGGAATCTTCTGATGAGGAAGGCACTCTCAGTACAGATAAAGGGCCTATTTTAGAGGAGGACACTGATGTGCAAATAGTGCAGCAGGCTGGGGCTGAAAGGTTTCCCATTGGAAGACCTGAACTCTGGGTGCCCCAAACATGGAGCAGCCACAGTTGCCTGCTTTTACTGTCTCCTAGGGTGTAGAGTGAATACAGAGACCCTTTTGCCTGTCAATTTCTTACAGTTGTTTATGGCCGATGTGTATTTTTGGAAGAGATTGTTGAGCAGGCATTTGTATGCGGAGCAGTATTTGCGGGGCAACGCTGCCAGACTTAGGCCTCAGTTTAGAGCTACCCAGTGGATTTCCACAAATCTGGAAGAGTTGAAAAAGTTCCTGGGTTTAACTTTTTTGATGAGATTAATAAGGAAGCCGTCATTGGCTTCTTATTGGTCTACTAGTCCCTTGATGGCAACGGCTATATTTCCTGCAACCATGGCTCATAATCGGTATTTGCTTCTTCTTCGGATGCTGCATTTTGTTGACAATGCTTTAGCTGTGCCACGAGATCACCCTGATTGTGACCTTCTTTTTAAGATTAGGCCTGTCCTTGATCATTTTGTACATCAGTTTTCAGAGGTCTATCTTCCAGGGAAATAAATATCTGTAAATGAGTCTTTGGTGCTGTTCAAGGTGTGTTTGGTTTTTAAACAGTACATTCCTAGCAAGGGGGCACTGTATGGAATTAAGATGTATATGCTGTCTATAAGTAGTACAGGATATGTGTATAATTTTCAGGTCTACACTGGTAGGGATTCCAGTATTGAACCCTCTGGTTGTCTGCCCACTCTCGTAGTTAGTGAGAAAAGTGTGTGGGAACTTGGTAGATGATTGTTTAGCAAAGGTCACTATTTGTACATGGATAACTTCTACACTGGAGTGAAGTTGTTAAAGGAATTGTTCAGAGTGGACACTTTTGCTTGTGGCACAATCCATTCTAACCGCAAATGCTATCCAAGAGAGCTTGTCTGTAAGAAACATGAGAGGGGACAGTGCAGTGCCTTGTGTAATAATGAGCTGCTAGCTCTGAAATTTGCAGACAGGAGGGATGTGTTCATGCTAACTACCATCCATGATGAGAGTACTTTCCCTGTGACTGTTTCGGGTCATGTTGTGGAAGTGCGCAAACCTGCGTGAATTTTGGACTACAACAAGTACATGGGAGGTGTTGATAGAGTAGAACAGAGGTTGGAAACTTACACTACATAAGTCTGAAGTGTGGTATAAAAAGTTGGCAATCCATTTGTTTAATTTAGCAACTTTTAATGCTTGTATTGTGTTCAAGGATTGTTGCCCTGAGTAAAGGATGACATTTGTTAAATTTCAGGAGTCAGTGATAGAGAGCCTTATTGTGGTGCAACAGGCAAGAGTTCCTAGAGTAGCAGTGGTGGAGGATGTGGCTAGATTGAAAGATCACCACTTTCCTGATCACATTCCTCCCACTCCCAAAAAAGACTTGCCCACTTAGAAATGTAGAGTCTGTGCCCAAAGAGGTATCCAGAGGGAGACCCAGATGTAGTGCCCACACTGTCCTTCAAAGCCTGGGCTGTGTGTGGCTGGCTGTTTCAGGAGTTACCACTTCCAGAAGAATTACTGGGAACTACTGTGAGCATAAACTACCTGTTTTATATTTTCATATGTTCAATTTCACGATTGGCATTATTGTCATGTATTCAGTTAGAGCTTTTGTGTTTGTAGTTTTGTACTTATTTCTAATTAGTTAGTGGTTTCTTTGTTGTTTAAAAAACAAAGTGAAGGCTGTGTGCATGGAGTGGCGCTTGGCTGGCGGTTTGCATGTAGTGGCGCTTGGCTGGCCGTGTGCGTGGAGGGGCGTTTGGCTGGCAGTGTGCGTGGGGTAGCGTTTGGCTGGCGGTGTAAATAGTGACTTGCTGTTGGCCACTGGAACACACTGCTAGCCAAACGGCAGTCCACACACTCCCATCAGCTAGTGTGATTGCTGTATCAGGCATGTAGGCGTATGAAAGGGATGGGCCTTTGAATGGCGCTATCTGTTGATGCGAGTGTTGTACTGTTATGTGCCCATGGCTGGCGGCGTGACTGGTCTTGTGCATGTTATGTATGAAAGGTGTGTGAATGGACTGTAAAGCAGTTGGTGCCTTGATGCGACTTTACAGCTCACGAGCTGTGAGTCATTGGTTCAGTTTTTTTGTCCTTTCAGTTATTAACAGTGCATTTCATTTTTGTGAAATCTCTTGTTGATAACGTTTGATCTACTGAACCATCACTCATTCTCGTGCCAAATCCAACAAGTATGTGTGGTAAAAATGACAAAACCTGCTCTGCTGTAATTAGGCGTCAAAGCACACCCATGACATGCTAGGTTCCTTGGGTGGGACCCCGATGATGAAGCATGCCATCAACTTGGTTGGTGGGTGAGGGGTCTTTTTAACATAACCTAAGTGGGTTTCTTTTCACAATTTTAGTGTTTGGAACATCACAGAAGGATGTGGATACATAAAAATGATCTATTGCAAAGCTACATTTTTTTCCGGGGGAGGGACCTGCGTTTTTGGTCCTGGGTGCAGTGGTCACTTAGGGAAACCTACCAAACCCAGACATTTTTTAAAACTAGGAACCCGGTGGAGTCCAGAGAGGTGTGGCTTGCGTGGATCCCCCAACATTTTCCTACCCATAATCCCTGCAAACCTCTGAATTTGCTTAAAAAAGCATGTTTTCCTCAATTTTCTTTGTAGGATCACTGTGCCGCCACAAATATTCTACCGCCCAGCGTTCCCCTCAGTCTCCTAAGTAAAATTATACCTCACTTGTGTGGGTCCCCAAAGCAGTGTCAGGCTAAAAATGTATGTAAAAAAATAGTGCTTATCAACTCGCTGTGCTATCCCCTCAATCTCTACACGTTTTTAGTCTTTTCCTGTTGCAAGCACCCGGGCCACCCACACAAGTGAGGTATCATTTTTATCTGCAGACCGAGGAAAACATTAGGTGGTAGAAAATTTGTACCAGACAGTGTTCCTACAAAGAAAAGTGTGGAAAACGTGATTTTTTTTTAGCTATATTTGAGGTTTGCAGAGGAGTCTGGGTAAGAAAATGTAGGGGGATCCATGCAAGCCACACCTCCCTGGACTCTGGTTTTGGTGGGTCTCCCTAGATGACCGCCACACCTGGGACCAAAAACGCAGGTGCCCCCCGCAAAAACAGGTAGTTTTGTAATAGATCATTGTGATATGTCTATATTGTGTTTTGGGGCATTCCCTAACACGGGCACTGGGTCTACCCACACAATAGAGGTACCATTTTTATCAGGAGACCTAGGGACTGCTGGAGAGAAGGATGTTTGTGGCTCCTCTTCGATTCCAGAACTTTCCATCACCGAAATGTGAGAAAAAGTGTTAAGTGTTTTTTTGGGCCAAATTTTGAGGTTTTGAAAGGATTCTGGTAACAGAACCTGGTGAGAGCCCTACAACTCACCCCATTCTGAGTTCCCCTAGGTGTCTACTTTTCAGAAATGTCCAGGCTGAGCTAGAGACCAAAATCCACAGCTAGGCACTTTGCAAAAAATAGGTCAATTTTCTTTGGGAAAATGTGATGTGTCCATGTTGTGTTTAGGGGCATTTCTTGTCGGGGGAGCACTAGTCCTACCCACACAAGTGAGGGACCATTTTTATCGGTAGGATTGGGGGCATGCTGGGTGGAAGGAAATTTGTGGCTCCTCTTAGATTTCAGAGCTTCCCATCACCGAAATGTGAGGAAAAAGTGTTTTTTTTTGCCACATTTTAAGTTTTGCTATGGATTCTGGGTAACAGGACCTGGTAAGAGACCCACAAGTCACCCCATTCTGAATTCCCATAGGTGTCTATGTTTTCAGAAATGTCCAGGGTTGCAAGGTTTTTCTAGGTGCCGGCTGAGCTAGAGGCCAAAATCCACAGCTAGGCACTTTGCAAACAGGTCAGTTTCTTGGGGAAAATGTAATGTGTCCATGTTGTGTTTTGGGGCATTTCCTGTCGTGAGCACTAGGCCTACCCACACAAGTGAGGTACCAATTTTATTGGGAGACTTGGGGGAATGCTGGGTGGAAGGAAATTTGTGTCTCCTCTTAGATTCCAGAATTTTCCATCACCGAAATGTGAGGAAAAGGTGTTTTTTTTGCCAAATGTTGAGGTTTGCAAAGGATTCTGGGTAACAGAACCTGGTGAGAGCCCCGCAAGTCACCACATCCTGGATTCCCCTAGGTGTCTATGTTTGAAAAATGTGCAGGTTTGGTATTTTTTCCTAGGTGCCAGCTGAGCTAGGGACCAAAATCCACAGCTAGGCACTTTCCAAAAAACACTTCTGACTTGAATGTAAAAATATGATGTGTCCATGTTGCGTTTCCTGTTGTAGGCCTTAGGCCTACCTACACAAGCGAGGTACCATTTTTATTGGGGGACCTGGCGGAACACAGAATAGAAGAACACATGTTATTGCCCCTTGTTTTTCTCTACATTTTTTCCTTCCAAATGTAAGACAGTGTGTAAAAAAGATGTCTGTTTGAGAAATGCCCTGTAATTCACATGCTATTATGGGGACCCTGGAATTCAGAGATGTGCAAATAACCATTGCTTCTCATCACTTTATCTTGTGCCCATCTTGTAATTACAAAGGTTTCCTTGATACCTATTTTTAACTCTTTACATTTTACCAAATAAATTGCTGTATAGCCAGTATACAATGAAAACTCATTGCAAGATGCTCCTCATTTATTGGCTCCGGGTACCTAGGGTTGTTGATGAACCTACAAGCCTTTTATATCCCCGAAACCGTCCAGCAGACGTAACAGTATATTGCTTTTGAAAATCTGACATCTCAGGGAAAAGTTACAGAGTAAAACGTGGAGGAAAATGGCTGTTTTTTTCACCTCAATTTCAATTTTTTTTTTATTTCACCTGTTATTTTCTGTAGAATATTGACTACTTTTCAGAAATGATTAACTGTCCGGGATCCAGCATTGGTTTCACACCCATGTCTTTCACTAACTGGATGGAGGCTGAAAGCACAAAAAACAGTAAAAATGGGGTATGTCCTAGTAAAATGCCAATATTGTGTTAAAAAATTGGGTTTTCTGATTTAAGTCTGCCTGTTCCTGAAGGTTGGGAAGATGGCATGTGTAGCACTGCAAATCCTTTGTTGATGCCATTTTCAGGGGAAAAACACAAGCTTTCATCTGAAGCCCTTTATTCCCATTTAATTTAAAAAAAACATTTTTTTTGCTGTATTTTGGCTAATTTATTGGTCTCCTTCAGGGGAACCCACAAACTCTGGGTACCTCAGGAATCCCTAGGATGTTGGAAAATAAAGCACGCAAATTTGGCGTGGGTAGTTTATGTGGACAAAATGTTATGAGGGCCTAATTGCAAACTGCTCCAAATAGCCGAAGAAAAGCCTGGCACCTGAGCGGGAAAACGCCTGGCAGCGAAGTGGTTAACCAAATACACTTCTAGAGTATTATAGTGTTTTTATTTGCGCTAGAGTATGGGATACAAATGAGTGTGAAGCAGCATACAATGTTTAAAGTACAGTAACCATTGAATAAATATTGGTTATGTGGAAGCATAATTTTGTAAGAAAATACGTTTCTAGGAGCAGGAAACACATCTGTGTTGGTTAACTGCAATAAGCCACAGATACTTTATTTAGGAACAGTAGAAGAGGTCAGGAGTACAAAAAGTAATCAAAACGAATTGGAAATATTGAAAAGGCTACTTACGGAAATGCATTTGTTGGGTGCACCTTGGTCCGGGTTTAATTACTTCCAGTTTATAAATGCTGAGATACTTCTCTCTCTGGTATGCCTGTTTAATTCCCCCTCTTTCAGGCAGCAGCCACTACGGAAGCAAGCTGCGTGAACTTTTCCTGAAAAGCCATTTTGCACGTTTGGCTTTGAATAACATGCTAGCCGCTGTGCGTTTGTTAGTAGTTTGAAGGAATGAGTTTTATTTAAGGGTTCAGTGGTGCTCTGCTAGGCACCTCCATCATATGTTATATGGATCTCAAACCTAGTACTGGAACACCTTCTTCTGACTGCATATCTTTGGCTGAGCTCAACCTTTTTGAGTTATCTGCCCATTACATATGTTATATACTGCACAGTAAGTGGTTCTATTAACATATATCAAAGTAACATTCTGTGCAGATTAGCTTGAAACTCCACCAACAGTGGCATGGTGTAACTATATAGTAGTACGTAAGCAATGACGATGGAAATGTATTGGCACATACATATTGGCTGTACAGGTCTTTCTCTTTCAATCCTTTCATGGAGTTGCACAGGGCAGTATTCTGTAATAAATGGCGCCAAGTAAAGCCACCTTCAGTCAACAGATTTAGCTTTTTCTAACACACCATTAGGTGCAATTTGTGATATGTGATTTACTTCACAGTCAATGTGAAACATAGCCGATGACTGTAAAAACTTGACATTTTAAATTCCCACATATAACTAACCAAAAATACATCTTCTATTTGAGCTGTTCTGCCATCCATTGGACTGTCCTCCCCACCAGTATCATTCTGGAAAATTAAGGCATTTGCCTTCAGTGGAAGAAGATAATGGTTGGCTGTTAGAAACTGGGTCTCTAGTTGGCAGAGGTATGCACCATGTCAAAGTAGGGACCATCACCCTAGTCAGGGCAAGGCAGTTCTCATTAAAAATTAACCTGTGCTCACCCTCTCATGGCTTGGCACAGAGCTGGCAGGATTAACTTAGGAGGCAAAGTATTTGTGCAATACTTCAAACAGTAAAACATTTAAAACACCACACCAGGATAGACACATAGATCTAAATGTAATGAACAAAACAAGGCCAAAACAACAAAAATTCTATCAGTAGAAGTCAAGACACAAATTTTTAAAGAATATCTGCAAATGTAGTGCTTAAAAACTTAAAGCGCCAGCCAGAGCTATCTGGTCGCACTAGACCGGGGTAAATCCAAAGTTCAGGCTGACTGCGATGGAGCGTAGGCTAGCAAGAGTGGCCAACCTTATCCAGCTACAAGAGTACCTTGTATGGAGGATTGTGAAGACATCAAGGGTCCAATGTGAGGAACAGGGAAGATGATGCAAAGGAGATGCATCAGTTCCAATCCGCTTGGCAGAGGATGTGTCATTGTCAAGCTGCTCGAAGAATGGTGCATCGTCCAACCCCATTGAAAAGGCGATGCATCGTAGTCGATCTATGCAACCAGCTGATGCAAATGTGAGGCACCAAGGCTAAAAGCAATGCACCAGTTCCGAGCTGCGCAGTTGATGCTGTGATGTCTTTTTCCTCTTTGGCAATGTGTTGGTGCCAAGGGGTGATGCTGCAGTTCTGATCAGGCCAAGGGTGGCGATGAGTCAACGTCAAGAGATGTAGCATCAAATAAACCACTTTCAAGGCCCAGGACTGGGTAGGCACCACTTGGCAGGGCAGGACTCACAGGTGACAGGGTCCAAGTGCTGTAAAAGTGATGCAGTTTTTGATTTCCCTGAGACTGCAGAACTTGAGGCAAGCCAGAAAGCCCTTAGAGTCACTTGGTTCTGGGGATGTAGAGATTCAGGTCCAGTCCTTCTCACTCCCAGGCAAGGAGGCAGCAGGGCAGTCACAGCAAGCAGGAGCCCAGCAAAGTCTATCAGAGTTCCAGCAGAGTGACAGTCCTTTCAGAAGCCCAGCAGTCCTTCTTCCTGACAGAGTATCCTCAGGTTCATAAGCTTACTGATTTAGTAGGGTCAATTCGTAAACCCAGTGAGGCTTTGAAGTGGGGGTGACTTCAAAGAGGGACTTTGAAGTGCACACAGGTCATCCCTTTCCTGCCCTGGCTCCTAGATACACTACAGGGGCATATTGCAGATCTTTATGTGGAGGCAGGCACATCCCTATTCAGGTATAAGGGTCAGCTCCTCCCTCACATCCTGCCCAAGATGGCTCATCACGATGTGAATGGCCCATCTGGCACATCTCAGTTCCCTTTGTGTATGACTGACTAGAGGGAACGTACAAAGCCTAGCTGTCACCTAACCCAGATCTCTATTGGCGACAGGTAGCAGATACATAAGAGCATCCAAATGCAGACTTTCTAAAACTGACATTTTTTAAAGTTGCAATCATAACTTCAACTTTATGACTAAGGTAAAGTTACATAGGTGCCGAAAACGACAGTCCTACTCCTTTTCAGTCCGGATTTACACCTAAATAAGGTATTAAGGATTCACCAATATTATTCTATGAGAGGGGCAGGCCTCCCCGTACTGAAAAATGAATTTAGGAGTTTTTCATTACCGGGTCATGTAAAACTAAACAGCATATGTCTTGCTTTTTGCTTGCAAAGCGGCCTGCCCCATGGGCTGCCTAGGGCCTACCTTAGGTGTGGCTGAGGTGTAATAAAAGGGGGGTTTAGGGCTTGGCAAGTGGTTTTAAATTCCAAGTAGGCATGGCAGTAAAATTGCACATGCAAGCTCTACAATGGCAGACATGAGACCTACTTAACTGGGTGGTACAATCAGTGCTGCAGTCCCGCTAGTAGCATTTAATTTACAGGCCCTGGGCACCTAGCCCAGGACACCTATCCTTCTACTTGCCTGTGGCTTCCAGTTACTGCTTGTTCCAGACAGATCCAGTAACACCACAGCTGCCTAGATTTTCACGTCAGGGTTTTCCCAATCA
Source organism: Pleurodeles waltl (assembly GCF_031143425.1). NCBI lineage: Eukaryota > Metazoa > Chordata > Amphibia > Caudata > Salamandridae > Pleurodeles > Pleurodeles waltl. The sequence goes on along the minus strand of NC_090449.1, from coordinate 744,433,356 downwards.
CTCTTCTTCCCACCAACAGAAGCCCCCTCCACCCAAGGACCTACTGAATGCAGTCTGCAGCACGACCATATCAGTAGGCACCTGAACATCTACCATGCCACTTGCCTGTGTCTTCCAGTTCCTGCTTGACCGAAACTGATCCAGTGACACCGCAGCTGCCTGGGTTTTCCCACCGGGGTTTCCCCAACTGGGATTTCCCACTCACTGTTCTTCTCACCAACGGACGTCCCACCCACCCAAGGACCTACCTGTGGCTTCCAGTTCTGCTTGTTCCAGACTGATCCAGTGACACCGCAATTGCCTGGGTTTTCCCACTCACCATTCTTCCTGCCAGTAGAAGCCCCGCTCATAAGAGGACCAACTTAATGCAGGCTATAGCATGCCCGAGCCGCTGGCGCACCAAAGGCAAGTGCAACTGTGCCTGTCCACTCCTGGGCCATGGCCAGCACCATGACCACTGGTCCTCCCTCCATTCGAAGATACACCATCGCCCACACTCGACATTAGGACGGTTCACCTGCACCTACTGCCACTTCACCTGCCACAGTGCACACACCAGTCCACTGGCCAGCCTCACTCCGAGCACACCACTGACCCCACTTGAACAAAAACACCAACTTGCATGCGCCCTTCTCAACACACGCTCACTATGCAATCATGCCACTGAATTATGGGAACTCATCGCCAACCTTGCATCCGATATCGTCTTCCTTACCGAGAACTGGCTCAACCACACATCTGCTACGGACATTGCCACATCGATCCATGACAGATATAAAATCCCTCACCAAGACCACACCAACAACCTGGGAGGAGGAACAGCCATCATCTGCAAAAAGACCATATAGTATACCACCACACGACACCACCACCCTCATGGACCATCTCAACTTCAAGCTCCACACAGATGTCAAAACAACCATCAGAGGCACTCTGGCATACCGAACCCCAGACCCGCTCTCCAGCTTCTGCATAGCTATACTGTGCCGCTAGCCTTAGACTCCAAGGACTACATCTTCCGCAGCAACCTACATTTCTACATTGATGACCCCAAAAACAACAACACTGCACACCTCCTCAACAGTATGAGCAGGCTCGGATTGACCAAGATTCTCCATGACCCTACGCACACCACAGGACACACGCTGGACCCCATTTTCATCTCCTGCAACCACGTCAAATACAGCCATCTTCCAGAACTCACATGGATCGGTAACTCCATCATCCACTTCTGCATCGGAGGTGGAACAAAATCTTAGAGACGAGCTGGGCGGATGCCCTCAACACCTCCAACCCTGCTACTGACAGCAACCTCAAACATGGAGTGAAAAACATCAACGCATGGATCACCGATAGGACCAACAGCATTTTCTGCATTAAGAGCAACATCCAGAGAAAATCCTCCAAAAAGGTGAGCTAGTACATCCGAGAACTCAGAACAGTGAAACAAGACAGCAAACAGCTGGAGAGGAAATGGAGTGCCAGCAAGGATGCGTCCAACAAAGCAGTCTTCAAGACCTCTCTTAAACTCTACCACCACCTGCTGAGGGCAACAAAGAAGAAAGTTCTTGCCGCATACTTCAAAACCAGTGTCAACACCACCAAGGACCTTTTTTCAACATTGTTGAGGAATTCTCTAACCCAGCTGCTAGCGAAACATGTGTGAGATAACCTTGCCCACTTCTTCCATGACAAGGTTTCAACCATATACAGAAACTTTGAATCCTAACCCACACCTACAGACTACCTCAACATATACGCTACCACTGTAACCATCACAAACCACACACTGACCATGTGGAACTACCTCTCCACCCAGAACATCACCTCCACCATGAAATAATCTACTCAGGAGCTCCCACATACCCATGCCCGCACCACACCTTCAGCCTTGGAAACCAAAGGATTGGGTAGGAACTCACCACCCTGTTCAACATCTCTTTCAACACCGCAATGTTTCCTGATGTCTGGAAACATGCTAAAATCAGACCACTACTCAAGAAATCCTCCGCCAATCCCACCGAACCCAAAAACTACCAGTCAATCCCCTTGCTCCCATTCCCAGAGAAGGTACTGGAAAAGATCATCAACAAGCAACGCATGACATACCTAGAGCACAACCAGCTACCCAACACGCCCCAATCTGGCTTCCGTAGCAATCCCGCACTAAAACGGCTCTGATCATAGGCAACGGTGACATTTGAACCCTCCTCGACTGAGAAGAAACAGCAGCTTTGATCCTCCTAGACCTCACACTGCCTTCTACACCGTATTCCACCACAGGCTGATCGAAAGACTTCGCTACATCCGCATCCCAGGGGAAGCACTCAAATGGATCACCTCCTTCCTCACCAGAAGAACCCAGATGATCCACCTCCCACCTTTCACCTCTGAACCCAAGAAGATCACCTGCAGTGTTCCCCATGGCTCCTCACTCAGCACCACGCTCTTCAACGCATATATGACCCTCCTGGCCAACATCGCCAGATCCCACGGTCTCAACATAATTTCCTATGCAGATGACACCCAACTCATCCTCTCACTCACCTATGACCCCTCCAACACCAGAACCAACTTCCACAGATGCATGACAAGTGTCGCTGACTGAATGAAGAACAACTGCATGCAACTGAACACAGACAAGATGGAAGTATTGATCTTTGGCAATATCAGCAACACATGCAATGGCATCAGACCTAGGACTCACACCCACCCACTCCCTCCGACCATGCCAGAAACCTTGGAATCATCATTGACAACAAGCTTGCCATGAAATCACAGATCAATGCAGTCTCCTCTGCCTGCTTCCTCACTTTGTGCATGCTACGAAAGATAAGTGGCTACCCCTACACTGAAGACGCACCGTGACACAGGCCCTCATCACCAGCCGACTGGACTATGGCAATACCCTCTATGTAGGAATCACGCACACCTCCTACAGAGACTTCAGACCATACAGAATGCTGCTGCCAGACTCATCCTCGGCGTTCCCCGACGAATCCACAACACACCCCACCTCAGGCAACTCCATTGACTTTCATACATAAGACATGCCAATTCAAGCTGCTGACCCCCACACACAAGGCCCTACAGTACCAAGGACTCACATATAGTAACCACTGCCTGAACTTCCACCAAACCACTGAGAAGACTATGCTCTGGCGCCCTTTCACTTCCCTATAGTCCCAGCATCTAACGAAGCAGAGGAGGAGGACGTTCCTTTTCTCACATTGCAGCAAAAACCTGGAACAGCCTCCCCACACACCTCCAGACCATCACCTTACTTCTGGAATTTCGACTTGCCCTTAAGACCTGGCTGTTTGAATAATCTTTCGAGACCTGCAAGCGCCTGGATAACCTATTGGGTGATAAGCTGCGCTTTATAAATCCTGATTGATTGATTGATTTAACTTACAGGCCCTGGGCATATACAGTGCACTTTACTAGGGACGTATAAGTAATTTAAATATGACAATTGTGGATACACCAATGTTTCCATGTTTTAGGGGAATGAGCACATGCACTTTAGCACTAGTTAGCAGTGATAAAGTACCCAGAGTCCTATGGTAAAAAACAGACATATCATCAAAAGTGAGGCAAGGCAGGGAAAAAGTTTGGGGGAAGGCCACACCAAGGCTGTCAAGTCTAACACTGGCCTATTGTTTTATAAAAAAAAAAAAGCCATGTCATTGTAGTTTGGCTGCTTTATTACCGGGGCACCTGCTTTACTTTAAAATGTGAGTTTTGAGCTCAATTATTCCTTTAATTTGAGAACAAACAACCTACAATAGGTAAAACTGGCATCAGAATGTTGTTTCTCCATTTATATGTATGATGCTATAAATTATACTTTCTGTTTCCATGTAGTGCTCAAGCATTGGAGAGGCTGCTTCTGAGTGCTAATAAAAAACATAAAAAGATTAACCAACTGGCAGCCAAGTTATTGTTACCTGAAGCTATATTCATACATCATGTCTCTCTTCTTCCACTTCACAAGCTTTACAATAAAAAGAGCAGTTAGGCACCAACGCCACCCTACTTCTGGTAGATGGACACATTGGGCCTGATTCACAAAAGTAAACTTACATTTTTCTGTAAGTTTACTATTTTGTATTCACAAACTAAAACTTTAATTTTACTAATAGTAATTTTACGACTGCAGAGATTCTGCAGTTGTGGTTGAGACCTTTTCTCATAAAACTGTAGGACCGGAGTATCTTTTTATGTGCAGAGTTTCCACCACAAGTGCAGTGCTTACACAGTCGTAAAATTACTACTTGTAAAAATTACATTTGTAGTTTGTGAATACCATAAAGTAATAAACGTACACAAAAATGTAAGTTTACATTTGTGAAATGGGCCCACAGAGTTTAAGGTAAAAGCCATTCCTGGTTGAAAAAGATTAACAGGATAAATGTATTATCTAGTTGACTGGAAAGGGTATGGACCAGTCCTGGGAGCCTGCAGACTATCCTAGACTTAGTCCATCCATTCCATGTCCAAAAGCCAAAAAACACCCACACCTTTGGGATCGCCATTAGGAGTTGGGCTGTCATGCATTGACAGATCTGTGGTGCCTTCCACCAAATGCAGCCCAGTCTCCCAAGAGTAATGCGTTTCCTCTTGGCTCATGTATCAACCCAGATATCCTCTGTTTATTTCCCTTCAAGATAAACCTTCAGTATGGTTGGCGAGGGAACTGACTCCAGTTTCATGTAGTAAACTTCTATCCGACTCTTCGCATCCTCTTGGGTACACAGATGACATGGCAACATTTTGGCTGCAAACCCCTACTAGTCTGCAATGTTCCTGATTCTGCGGGTCTTGTTTTTAATTCCACTGAGAGTTCAACCAGATTAGGAGATCCTGTGATAGCAGGGAGGCATATTGTGTACGGTGTCATTCATACACAATGCCCTCTCTGCATTCGTTCCCTGTTTCTGGATCATTGATCCTTTTTCATTTCAGTGATGGAATCATCAATCTTCTGATCAGGCAAAAACAAAAGAATATACTCTGCAAAACCACAAGAATATACAAAAACAATGTTATTGCACAGCTTCTGCAGCATGCCAACGACACAAGATAACATCAAAAAAAAATCCTACCGATCTTTTTAAATGGAGCTTTGCACAACATAATAGGATTCTACATAATAATGTTGATTGGCCTATAGAGGTGTAACATATAACAAGACAAACGTATTAAAGGGAGACGGGTTGTTTCCACAAATACAGTGCATCTAACAAGCATTAAAAGACATGTTTTCTTAGATACAGAAATATGGTCCGAAAAAAGTGCTGCAATTTCAACACTTAAACAAAAGTTTTCCAGTTGCTAGAAGGTAAAGATGCTGAGGCCTACAAATACTGTGCAATAGAAAGTAGGGTCGTGGTACCGTGTGGGTGAATTTGGCAAATGTGTATGCCTTTGTTACTCTGTTAACGAACATGGCTGTCACCAGGGCCAGACCAAAACGACCCTACAAATTCATCCTCTCCAACCCCCTCGCTTGTCCCTCATCTCACCATCAGGATTGGTGAGAGTATTGCATCACTTCCCAGCACTGGTGACAGATAAGCAGACTGGTGGCATCCACGTTATCTCCACAGGAGCAAGGAATTTCACAAGTTAGTGGCTTTGACAATATTATCCAAGCTAAAACTTCAAAACACTATTGAGGAGAGAAGGCTCCGTCTGAGCTTAAACTGAATCAGTGGCCCACCAGCACAAATGTTTGGGGACTGGTATTTATTTATTTCTTACCAGACTTAACAAGAGAGAAAACACAAAAGAAGAATAGAAAGAGGTAGAAAATGACAGAAAATCAGTGGCAAAGAGAGGAAGCATGGATGAAAAAGAACCTGTAAGAAAGTAAAGAGGCTGGGTGTCTGATGCGCCAGACCTTGCTGTGGTAGGGTCGCTGCCTTTCACACAGTGCCCTGTTGCAGGGTTTCACAAAATTGGGCATGGGTTGGCATTACAACCTTTGGAGACATCTGTGCGGCCAATGCAGTTCGCGCCTTCCTGGACCTCCAGAAACGTTTCTCTTTTTCAGTCACAAAAAAATCAGCTCCAACACTCCCTACAGCCATATAAATCACAGATCTCCACTCTTCCTGAATATAGCCCTCTCGAGGTCAAGCTGTTGATGGGCAAACTAGGAAAGGGAGGGGTGTCCCAAATCTACTGCACACTGGTGATAAACACCCCCAGTGGTTTCCAATCCCTCAGACAGAAGTGGGAGGGATGGTTTGGGCGACTCAATGACATGGACTGATCCCTGGCACGACTGGCCCACCGTAAACTAGCAATATCCTCAAGGCTTAGGCTCATACAATTTAAACATACCACCTACCTTGCTCCTCTGTGGCATAGGTGGGCTGGCAGGTTCCAGACCCCCCCAGATGTCTGCAATGCCCATGCCCTTTTGCTGATTTCTGTCACATTGTGCGGCAACGCCTTCCCCCATTGCATCCTACTGGCAACATATTAGGACTATTCTGACCCGGATACTGGAGATGTTCTCAACAAGTTTAGGAATAGTTGTGGTGATCAACCCCTGAACAGACTGGCAACGGTTCTGGTAAAACAAGACATAGCTCGGAGATGGAGATCGAACACACTGCCCACCATCACCGAATAGAGAAGGAGAATGGACGGGTGTGCACAACTGTAAAAACCTGTAGACAACTTCAGAAGCTGCCCCTGGAAGCACTCCAGGATGTGGGGCAAATGGATGGAATAGTGTGTGTAGGAGGCAGCCTGGCTTATAGTGGGTACCTTGTGGTACTTACACCTTGTGCCAGGTCCAGTTATCCCTTTTTAGTAGAATAGAGGTGTTTCTAGCAGCTTAGGCTGTTAGAGGTAGCTATGGCAAAGCAGCTTAGGCTGAACTAGGAGACATGCAAAGCTCCTACTATACCACTTATATCATATAGCACAATATAATAAGAAAACACAATACTCAGAGTTATTAAAAATAAAGGTACTTTATTTTAGTGACAATGGGGGTTATTACAACTTTGGAGGAGGTGTTAATCCGTCTCAAAAGTGACGGTAAAGTGACGGATATACCACTAGCCGTATTACGAGTTCCATAGGATATAATGGACTCGTAATACGGCTGGTGGTATATCCATCACTTTACCGTCACTCTTGGGATGGATTAACACCTCCTCCAAAGTTGTAATAACCCCCAATATGCCAAAAGTATCTCAGAGGATACCCTCACTTAGGAGGTGAGTAATATACACAAATTATATGTACACAAACCCAAAACAGGTAAGTAACAGTAGGAAAAGTAGTGCAAACAATGTAGAATCACAATAGGATGCAATAGGTAGACATAGGCCTAGGGGCAACATAAACCATATACTCCAAAAGTGGAATGCAAATCACAAATGGACCCCAGGCCTATGGGAGGTTGTAGAGGGTTGCTGGGACTGTGAGAAAACAATAAGGGTGTCAAAAATACCCTACCCCAAGACCCTGAAAAGTAGGAGTAAAGTTACCCTACTAGCCCAGAAAGACAGTACAGTCGTGATAGGGGGATTCTGCAAGAACCACAACTGCTACCAAAGCCCTGAAAACGGATTCCTGGACCTGAAAACGGATTCCTGGACCTGAGGACCTGTAAAAGAAGGGAACCAAGTCCAAGAGTCACGCAAGTATCCGGGAGGGGCAGGAGCCCACTAAACCCCGGATGAAGGTGCAAAAGGGCTGCTTCCAGGTGGAAGAAGCTTAAGATTCTGCAACAACGGATGGTGCCAGGAACTTCCCCTTTGGTGAGAAGATGTCCCACAGCGTGCTGGAGGTTGCAGAAGTGTTATAATGCAGAAATACCGCAAACAAGCCTGCTAGCTGCAAGAGTTGCAGTTGAGGATTTTGGGTGCTGCTGGGGTCCAGGAAGAACCAGGATGCGCCCCTTGGGGGAGGAGACAGAGGGGGCACTCAGCAACTCAGAGAGCCCTCACAGAAGCAGGCAGCACCCGCAGAAGTGCCGGAACAGGCACTTAGAAGTTCTGAGGACAGGGGTTGACTCAGAGTCACAAAGGAGGGTCCCACGACGTCGGAGTCCAACTCAGCGAGTTGGGCAATGCAGGACGGAGTGCTGGGGACCCAGGCTTTGCACTAAGGAAGTCCTGGAAAAGTGCACAGAAGCCGGAGCAGCTGCAAATCACGCAGTACACAGGTTTGCTGTCCGTCGTGGGGAGGCAAGGACTTACCTCCACCAAATTTGGACAGAAGGGCCACTGGACTGTGGGAGACATTTAGACCCAGCTCCTGTGTTCCAGGGACCACGCTAGTCAGGATGAGAGGGAACCCAGAGGACTGGTGATGCAGACGTTTGGTGCCTGCGTTGGCAGGGTGAAGATCCCGTTGATCCACAGGAGATTTCTTCTTGGCTTCCAGTGCAGGGTGAAGGCAGACAGCCCTCAGAGCATGCACCACCAGGAAACAGTCGAGAAAGCGGGCAGGATGAGGCCCTACAATGTTGCTGGTAGTCGTCTTGCTACTTTGTTGCGGTTTTGCAGGTGTCCTGGAGCAGTCAGCGATCGATCCTTGGCAGAAGTCGAAGAGGGAAGTGCAGAGGAACTCCTGTGAGCTCTTGCATTCGTTATCTGAGGAATAGCCCAGAGGAGAGACCCTAAATAGCCAGAAAAGGAGGTTTGGCTACTGAGAAAGGAGGCTTGGCTACTGAAAGAGGTAAGCACCTATCAGGAGGGGTCTCTGACATCACCTGCTGGCACTGGCCACTCAGAGCTGTCCATTGTGCCCCAACACCTCTGAATCCAAGATGGCAGAGGTCTGGGACACACTGGAGGAGCTCTGGGCACCTACCCTGGGAGGTGCAGGTCAGGGGAGTGGTCACTCCCTTTTCCTTTGTCCAGTTTCACGCCAGAGCAGGGCTGGGGGATCCCTGAACCGGTGTAGACGGGCTTATGCAGAGATGGGCACCATCTGTGCCCATCAAAGCATTTCCATAGGCTGGGGGAGTCTACTCCTCCCCAGCCCTTCACACCTATTTCCAAAGGGAGAGGGTGTAACACCCTCTCTCAGAGGAAATCCTTTGTTCTGCCTTCCTGGGACTGGGCTGGGCTGCCCAGGCCCCAGGAGGGCAGAAATCTGTCTGAGGGGTTGGCAGCAGCTGCAATGGAGACCCTGGAAAGGCAGTTTGGCAGTACCCGGGTTCCGTGCTAGAGACCTGGGGATGCATGGAATTGTCCCCCCAATACCAAAATGGTATTGGGGTGAAAAGGTGACAATTCCATAATCCTAGACATGTTACATGGCCATGTTCGGAGTTACCATTGTGACGCTACATATAGGTAGTGACCTATATGTAGTGCACGCGTGTAATGGTGTCTCCGCACTCACAAAGTCCGGGGAATTTGACCTGAACAATGTGGGCGCACCTTGGCTAGTGTCAGGGTGCCCACACACTAAGTAACTTGGCAACTAACCTTCACCAAGTGAGGGTTAGACATATAGGTTACTTATAAGTTACTTATGTGCAGTGAAAAATGGCTGTGAAATAACGTGGACGTTATTTCACTTAGGCTGCAGTGGCAGTCCTGTGTAAGAATTGTCTGATCTCCCTTTGGGTGACAAAAGAAATGCTGCAGCCCATAGGGATCTCCTGGAACCCCAATACTCTGGGTACCTAGGTACCATATACAAGGGAATTATAAGGGTGTTCCAGTGTGCCAATGAGAATTGGTAAAATTAGTCACTAGCCTGCAGTGACAATTTTAAAGCTAAGAGAGAGCATAAACACTGAGATTCTGGTTAGAAGAGCTTCAGTGATACAATTAAGCACCACACAGGGAACACATTTAGGCCACAAACTTATGAGCACTGGGGTCCCGGCTAGCAGGATCCCAGTGACACATATCAAACACACTGACAACATAGGGCTTTCACTATGAGCACCGGGCTCTGGCTAGCAGGATCCCAGTGAGACAGTAAAAGCACCCTGATATATTCTCACAAACAGGCAAAAAGTGGGGGTAACAAGGCTAGAAAGAGGCTACCTTCCTACACTGTGGACTATGCAATTGAATCTCTCCTATGATGAACTATGTGTGGCCAGTGGGCCACACTAGGGTGTGAGAGATGTAGGTGCATTTGCATGTTCTATTTGCCTTTATTGTGCTGTTTATATCCAAAACTCAATACATTGTTTATAAAAAAAATCTTTGGTCATAGCTATAGGAGGTGAGAAGTAGCATCAAGACTACACTACACCGCCTTGGAATTTGGCATCTCCAACATTAGCTAGTGCTGGCTTCTAAGCAAAACTTCGGGTTCCGGCAATTATTCTCTGACAAATTGAGCACTGGATAACGTTTTTGATGCCCTACATGAAAATGCTACGGGCTTAGGCCTTACTTTTGTACATCTTCCTGCCTTCTTGCAGTCACTTTTTTGCCTGACATAGAAACGTGCCTAAATGTTCATGGGGCTCCTTAACTGATGGGTCTAACGTGGTATCTTTGTTGTAGATGAAGCAGAATTTATTTAGGATGCAAAGTAGTAAAATAGAGAGAGTCATGTCGCATGTAGTCTATCATTATGAGGAAACTCAGCTATACAAAATGCTTCTATCGGTACTCGTACACAAGAGGCAGTAGAAATAGGAAAAGTGCAAATGATTGACCTGCTCAGTCTGTCCATCGGTTTGCTGATGATATGCGGAGAAGAGACGAGCATCACGTCTTAAAGATGCACTAAGTGTTCGCTAGAATTTGAACGCAAACTTTAGGCATTGATTGGTAACAAGGTTGCAAGGTATGCAATTTAGGCACCCTATTTGCCGAATAAAAAGCTCTGCTTGCTCTTAGCAGTTGGCAGTTCTTTAATGCACTAAAATGAGCCATCTGGGTAACCGATCCACAATGACTAAGGTCCTGATGTAACCATGGTGAGGAAGTAAGTCACTAATAAAATCCGAAGTACGTTGTGGTGCTGGGGGAATAGATAACGGGTGAAAATGACCCACATTTCGAGTATGGGTACCTTTACTGCGAATACTGATTGTCCACGTCTGGACGTATGCATGTGCATCTTTCTCTTGTTCCTCCCAACAGAACTATCTTTAGCTAGACTGCAGGGTCTTTCATTCTAAAGGGTGGCTGTAAAAGCTGCTGCACGAGAGCAAGAAAGGATTTCCTGTTGCAACTCTTTGGTTGGTAAAAGCAAGGCTTCCCTACTAAAAGGAAAATATTTTGAATATTTTATATTGCGTCTTTTAACCAATTTATCAAGAGAAGCAGTAGACAATTGTACATCATCCAGAAATGCCTTAGTAAAATATTGCTGGGCAGATCAATTGTGTAGGCTACCTGGTGGGGTTACTTCCTATTTTATTTCAACATTTTTAAGTCGGATAATACATGTGCTTTGGCATTCTTCATTCCAGGAGGGTAAGTAATTATAAATGTACGTTTCACTAAAGAACAACATCCACCAAAGTTGCCCCGGGGCCAACGCTCAGGCACGATGTAAAAAATTCTATTTTTATGTTCTGAATAGTTTGTCACTCCTAACACGCCTCCGTTCTTGAAACGCAGCTCTAATAGCCAGTCATTCTATTTTAGCTACGGTGTATTTTTATCGTTTTATTTGGCAAGGAGCAATTTCCATGATAAGGTCAGTGGATGAAACCTGCCAGATCAGTGGCGGCTGGTGACATTTGAAAGTAGTGGGGCGTAATAGTCTGGGTCCGACTTTTATGTAGAGAGCAAGCTCAGTGGACAAACGTGGGGTCCAGGGTGGGTCCTCCACCCAAGAAAAAATAGAAAAAAGATTGACAAGTGGTCCATTTGAAAGGAAATAAATTTAGTGAGAAAGCAAGGTTTATAAAGCAGTGGGAATGTATAGTCTTGAAATATTAAACACATATCTTACTGCATTAATACGTTCACCCTTTACTTTAATGTGCAAATTGTACACTGCAACAACTTCAGGCCTTTTAAAGTGTGTGTTTACCCACTGTCTTGCACTCCATACGGAATCAACTTTGGAAGAGTATGTTCTAACCAGGCATCAGGAAGCACACACAACTGCTGGCTACAACCAGTCATTCAGAAATATGTGCAGACAGGTCTTTAAGTGGGATGAAAAAAGTGGGGACTCTCTAAAAGGGAAAATGCAAAGTGAGATGTTATTGCATCCAGAAATATAACACAACAATTGACATCACGTAAAGCCTGTCAGTACAGTTGGCTTTGTCAATGGTTGTTAGCTGTGGAAGATAAATGAGTAACAACAATGATTAGTTATAAATAATTAACATTGAAAATGTTTCAGTTCTGAAATTGTAAGACTATGAATTAAATATTGTTGAGGCCTGTGGAAGGAGTAGGGCCTTCAGTTATTTGTTCTTTAATGTTAGATATGTTTGCCCTATTTCTCTTCACATCTCATCCAACTGCACATTTTCAACCTCCTCTCTCCTCTTCAGCCCCCTCTTTTCACTCTCCCCTGAATGCACTCCCTGAATCTCCCTCATTTTACCACCCTAAACATACATTGCACTCATTCACATATGAGCACCTTATTTCCTTTTGCCTTCTAAATATTATGACCTCTGTGCATCCTCTTCACACACACTTACACTAAGGGCCAGATATATCAAGGTTTTTTGCATTCGCAAACGGTGCGAATGCCCGTTTGCGAATGCAAAAAGCCAGTTCAGAATGTTAGAAAGACATTCTGAACGCAATTTTAAGGAATCGCTAAAATAGCGATTCCATAAAATTGCGACCCTTTTTAGAGAGTCGCAAATTGCGACTCTCTAAATAAGAAATCGCAAATAAGGATTCCTTATTTGCGATTTCTTAGCACATGTATAAAGCCATTCCTAAATGCGATTTGGGCATTTAGGAATCGCTATTTACCACCAGGTTGAACCTGGTGGTAACCATGTGCAAAATGTAAAAATGCATTTTAAATGCATTTTTAAAATGTACATGTAAAGCACACATGCCCTTTTGGCATGTGTGCACCTTACATGTCCCAAAAAATAATTTTGGGGTGCAGCAGAGGGGGCCTAAGGGCCCCAGGACCCTAGGGTTTTGCATTTCCAAAATTGCGATTTCTGGTTAAGAAATCGCAATTTTCGAAATGCAAAAAAATCGCAGATATGGGCCAACAGGCCCATAGGTGCGAATGGGGCCGGTATCGCAATTTACGATTCGGTAATAGCATTTGCGATTTTTAAGAAATCGCTATTACCGATTCGCATATGTGATACATGCCATTTTGCGAGTCGGAAATAGCGATTTCTTAAAAATCGCTATTTCCGAATCGCAAAAGGCCTTCATGAGACATCTGGCCCTAAATGTCAAATGTAACTGGAAAACGTGACCATTGTTCTGTGTGCTTTGTGAAGACGTCAACACACTGACAGACACTTTGCTTTACCTTCCGCCTCAGCACCAGCACTCTCAATGAAAGCCCCTCATAAACACCTGGCACGAATCAAAGTGTGCACTAGGCAAGACAGAAACAGATCATGATGAAACAGCGAACTCTCTTGGTGAAAGCAACATTAATTAAAACATGTGAAATAAGAGTAACTAAATCACTTTTTAATATTCATTGTTTGCATATCAATTCATGTTTTTGGCATTAATGCTAAGGGCATGATGATAGGTTTTAAGGCCATACAGCAGATAAATGCCTTTACTGAAAGCACATATTTCTCCCTTTGTGCTTGAATCCAATATTTGGATCAATTTTGCAAGGGAACAAGAACCATGCTCGTCTTCTGGATCAATTTCATGAGGGAACAAATGCAGCACCTCCACTTCTAAAGGACCCAGTTATTTGCAGCCAGGGCCTGGGGCATCACAGTGGGGGAGGTTAGTGTGGCAAGGGGTCTCAGTACCATAAAGATAACATACGATTAGCATTATAACACTTACCATTACCCAAGACAAGACACCAAGTTACTCATGCTTGCATCCACTTCTACTGCGTGAGGAATGGGGGAAAGAGTGGGCTCTATGTCAGTGAATGTTAGACGGCTGGGATGAAGAAGTTTCAGTGATAAAAGGTACACGTTTATTTGAACTGCGGATTACATGTTTAATATGACATATCACGTCATTAGACTGCAGAAGAAATAAAACGAGCATAAGTAGCCATGATAAATTACTGGAACCATTACTGCCTTTGAGAGACGAAATCACCTACAGAGGCAGTGAAATGAGAGGAGAGCTGAGAGAACATATTTTTTTCCTATTGTCTGTGAAAAAGATAGGGCACCAACTTACTTGTGTGCAGGGTTGTCTTTGGCATATTTATGACTTGAGGTCTTCAGGTCACACTCCTGTCTCCCATAGAGCCCTGGATGGAGTTATTTATTGTATTTATTCAATTTCTCTACCACAGACTTCTTGTAATGCAGGAAAAGGGGATTTTCTTTGCGCAATGCCACATTCTTTTAATATAATGTGACCTCTGGTACGTAGACCCTTCTGATCACACCCCACCATTTGAGTAAATAGGAAAGGGTGGATAATAATATCGGAGTGACGAAGTTTTCAGAAACCCGGGCTGAACAAAAAACGCTCCAGGCTGTTTACTATCAGGGCTTCTGGTGGAGGAGAAGATAAGCCAGGATGTCACTGCGTTCTGAAAAAACGTAAGGGCTTTGCGTGGGCAAGCCCTGTCAGCCCTACTGTGCAGCTTTCAGCCACATACTGACGTAAGCGCAGTGGGTCTTTTCAAAGTGCACAACTTTCACTCGGAAAATGTTGTGCAGAAAATGTTTTACTTTCATCATGTAATTAAATATATGCTTCACTAGAGAGGCCAAAAAAGGCTAGGGGCACAGCCCCTTAGCCCTTGAGCACCAGCCGCCCCTATGCCAGATCCTTTGTGATAACATACCGCCAGCTGCATACTATGATGCACCAGTCTGGACAATACATTGAAGTGAAGGATACTGCTGTCTCTGTAGGGATGGTGAAGTGCTTCAAGTGACTAAAGGATGCATCAGCTTCTGGAGCCAACTGAAAAGATGTTCCCTTATGGAGCAGGTGAGTGATGGGAGGCCATGGTCTCAGAAAAGCGGTACATGAAATACATAAAAATTGGAAAAAGTCAATAAACCTTTGTGCATATATCACACACTTAGGAGTAGGACAAGTCAAAACAGAGTCCACCTTTTTTCTAATCCATTTGGATTCCATTGCAGATGATAATGAGCTCCAGGAAGCCTAAAAAATCAGTATGATTAACATATACAATATGTGCTCCCGAAAGTGCTGTAAAACAGCCTGCACATGCTTAATGTTCCTGTTCTGAAAGGGAATAAATCAATGTGTTATCAAAGTGGATGACTACACATATGTCAAAAAAAGTCCTGAAGGACCTATTTTATTAAAAAGCTGGAATGCAGCCCGAGCATGACAGAGTCCAAGAGGCATATCACATGTCTCATAGAGACCGTATTTAGTTCGAAATGCAGCTGTACACTCATCTCATTTTCAAACCCTGACAAGATGATACACCCTTCACAGATCTAGTTTTGTATAACTGATGGCTTGATGGACTTGATCCAAAAATACTGGGCAAAGATTCTTAATGCCAACCTTTCTTCAAGATTCTGTGAAAAATGCAGTCCTGGAGTCCCCAATTCTTCTTAAGTCAAATAATGAAGACAAAGAAATGCTAGAGTATAAATGTCATAGATAGCCAGAAGCTCATCAATTTAGGTCTTCAAATGTTGGTTTTTCTGTAAGTAGAACTGCATAGTAGGACTGCTCCTCTCTAGAGATCCATACGACAGTTAAAACTCTAAAGAAGAGACAAGAACATTATGGTTGTCCCAACAAGGCAAGGGTAATTGAACTTCTGAAGCGTCTTCCATGATGGCACAGGACAATGTGATTATAGATCTTGGTGACTTAATATAACAGTTGCAATATTATTGTATGGAGACTATTCTGTGGAATTTCTAATCTATTTGAGGGTAATGATGGTAAAGCCAGGGGGCACATCTAGAAATGCTCAAAATACAGAGGCATCAATCACATTAAAACTGACTAATTCCTTGTGTCCATTGTCAGACAACATAGAAATGGGTTTAGTTTGCATTGTGATAGGGCCGGGTAAATGTTCTGTGCCATCTACAGCTCCTATGGATTCAGATTTTATTTTTCAGAACTGTTATATTCAACATCATTCTGAAGGCCATATTGATGACATTTCCGACAGCCCCCGAGTCTAATGGGCTCTGAACAACTTTCTGGCACTGTGGGGTAAAAGAAAGGGAGACTGTAGTAGGCATGTTTATATCCCAAGGCCAAAGTCTTCGATAAGGTGTCTGAGAGCAGAATGAGGCCGTTATGCAACAGCTCAGTCTCAGTTACTGCTGGGCATCTCATTTACCTGTAACTCCAAGATTGACTCCTGTGTCACGGAGGCAACACTAGACATTTTTGGCTTTTCCTGACAGTCTTTCAGAAAATGCCTTGCTTTCTCCCAATTCAAGTTTCTTTTTTCTTCTTCGAAAGAGGACCACATATCTTGCAGTCCAATCTCCATTGACTCTGAGCCATCAGAAGCCCAAGATTCATATCCTATTTCTCATGACATTCTACACCCACCTTATTTCCCCCTTTTTTTGTCCCCATTTGGATCAGCCAGTCTTCATGTTTGATGACTAAATTGATTGCATCCGAACTCAATTTAGGAGTATGAGCAATCTGAGCCAAAACATCTTTTAGCTCATCTCAGAGGCCCCCCAAAAAAACAGTGTGGCCTTGCATCCTAATGCAAATTAGACTCAGCCACCAATTTCTTATAAGTTGACAAGGATGACAAGAGATCCTTATTTCCCTGCTTTAGGCTGAGCTGCCCATTATCAATTGTATGCATTTAGGTATGTTTTTTCAAACAGTATTGCCATAGCCTCTTTGCCGGCCACACAATTATAAAGAGCGAGTCGCTCCTTTCCCCATGAGTATGAAAGAAGAAATGTAGCTTTTGAAGAATCTTATGGGAAGGTACTTGGATGGCATAGGGGCTGCAGATTCCACTGATTCACGAAGATGGCAACTTTAGTGCTGTCTGTCACCCAGTAACGATTCCAATGTAGCCAAGGGAACAGGTGTCAGGATCCATCCAGGTCTGGTGGTTCAGCTGACTAATGTATCCACTCCAGGAATCTGTGCTTGCTATCGTGGTCACAGTTTTGATTCCCAGTGGGTCTATTTAGCCTTTGATCCTTCTGTGGTGAACACAATGAATACCATTCAAATAGCTAACGATAAATACTTGTTATACCAACACAAAGATACCCTTCGGGTGAACATATTATGTTGGATGTATTAACCCCATGCATTGGAGCGATGCTCTACTCTGTCTTCTGCTTCCCCGACCAGTGATGCCACATACATACACATGTGAGCCAGCAGTACAACCATGTAAAAGAGGAATGGAACAAGGGAGAAAACAGACACAGGACTCCAAAACATGGCTGCTGCTGGTCAAGGACAGATGCAGAATGTAATATATAACCACAAGAGAAGAGATATGTGGTTATTCTGGCATCTATGCTTAACTACAATAGTGAATGGACATATCTTAGCAATGGCTCTGTGTAACTGACTATCTTTACTTTGATTTGAAACTGACACGGTGACTCACGCTACTTTGTGTCACGTGGTTTCTAGGACTTAACGTTTTTACCTTCCATCAACTGGAAATAACTTGTAAAAGTGCTGAACCTCACTCTTGTTCAAACCTGGCTTAATCCATAAGGTTTCAATATTTAAATATCCATTTTAACGCTGGCGAAACAAACTGCCTCTTCTTAAGCCACTGTGGTTGCTGACACAACTATGTCGAGCATGATGTTCCACCTTTTGAATCATACAGAATTCTATTCAACTATGGAATGCGCCACTGAAGCAGAATAATGGGAGTTCTTGTCTCTTTCATCTTGCATGGTTAACACGCTATACAAAGTGTGCACTAACCTTGGTCTAGTGTATTCTTTTGCTTTTGCAGAGCAAGGTGTTGGTCAGGGGAATACTTACCTTGAGTAAGAGACACTGCCCTGATCACCAGACGTACCTCAATGAGAAACACTTACCCACAGGAAGGAGTGTGGCAACACGGAAAGGGGAAAAAAGAGAGAAAAGGCATAAGAAGCTGTCACAGAAAGGAGATGTGCGATGGGAAGGAAGAGGCGGTGCAGAGGGAAATGCTGGACATGAGCCATTATTAGCAGCAGAGAAGATCCCAACAAAGGAAGAGGAGGCCACCGGGGAGTTGCAGAAAGGAGATAAGGCTGCTGGAGCGAAAGAAGTGGAAGGAGTCACAACAGGATAGCGGAGGTTGCAGGATCCCGACTGATTACTGCAATTGGTGATTCCCTGGATTCTCAGGAAGATACCAGCTTGTCCACTCACCCTTCCCGAGGAAGGACCGCACAAGGTGAGTAATGGACAGCAACTGGATGGTGGGGGAGGACATCAAAGGGAGGTGAAACTGGTCCAGAAGCACACTGTTTTGGAGATTTGTAATTAGAGATTGACGATTAGGAGAAAGTCATGGACCTAACCGAAGAAAAGCACGCTAAAGGAGAGGAATTCCGGGCGAAATAGGGAGAAGAAAGTGGAACCTGAATTACTAGGACAGATGAGAGAAAGGAAAGCAAAACATGAGAAAAAGGAGCAAAATCTTAAGTAAATGCAACCACTTACCTTTTTTTATATGTATGTTCTCTAAAGAGGCTAGCTCATTCTTGACACCCAGGAAAACATTAAGTTCATGGCCTCCAGAAGTCCAAGAAAGAAAAGGAAGGAGCTAAGTGGACTGAGAACATACATAAGAAATATATATTATCTTACTGCAACAAATTTGGAAAACAAAACAAATTTAGATATAAATAAAATAACTAGTCTCTGTAAGAGTTGGTGGTCAGAATTGGGCTACTTATGCACCTTCGCAGAGGTAACATTCCAAAAGTTAGCTAAGGGACTGATGTATTTTCAGCTTGCTCCAGACTCTAGAGCAAGCTGAGGATGCAAGTAAAAAGTGAACAACAAGACTCTACAGCAGGCAATACAAACCCAAACAGATTAACTTAACCCAGAATGCGGGAATACATGGCCACGCTCTTGTATGTCTAGCAGATCTAATGGTGAATGCTCTTGTGCACCGTCAAGCGCCAGCAGTCATATTAAACATGTTTTCCAAAAGAGGACTCTGCTCTCTTCCTTGCTAATTTTGAAATGCTAGTTCACAATGCAACTTAGCTTATTGAATGCTGTAGTCAATATATTACTTCTACATTAACTTGTGATTTAGACATGGCAGATCAGGCAGTAAACTCTATGGGAATGTTTCATAAAAGACCATTCTAGAAAGTATATGTTTGTACTCAGGTTGAAAGATTGAAGTTAGGGTTCTAAAAAGGCAAAAGAAGAGACAATTGGGGAAATGGTTGAAGGTTTTAAACATCGTACCAATCCCTGTCAAACCATTTATTAAGGAGGAATGGAAATGGGAAAAAGTGGTTGCTTTTCTCCGTCAATTGCTTCTGCAAGGTCCCTAATGTTTTGAATGTGGGTAATGTCCCAAGACACAAATGGGAAAACTGATGGAAATTGGTTAAGTAGAAGACCCTATATTACATACTGGAAGGAAAAGTAGGAGATTTAAACACCCAGTGGTAGCCAATGGGAGGAATATTGAAGTCTTAATTGTCACTTGATGTACACAGTCTGTAACTAGAAGGGGAGTGATTAGAGAAGGAACCAGGGGTATGGAGTTTGTGAGTTCATTTGACTTGAGGTAATATCACAAAGCTGTAATCATATTACTAACAAGGGGACAAGAGATGGACATTTAGGTAGGTGGAGTTCAGTGGGACCACAATATGATCAGGGGACTGATAACATTGAATATTTTCCTGCATTGTCTCCAAAAATCCATTAGGGCAGAGAATTGTTTATTAAGAGGCACAGTATGCTATAGAGGAGATTTCAACTGATTTTTAGAGAAAAGAAGTCCAAAAAAAGACGAATAGAAAACAGAAACAATATATGCTACTAAGCAACTCCAGGAGTTTACCTGAGGTAGAAGACATAGGGGAAGGAAGTAGAAGCTTTAGGAATGTCCTCTACGAGTATCCGTCTCTGATGGAAGCCCTGGAACAAGCCCAAGGCACTCATCATAATTAATCAATCTTTATTCAGTTTCTACAATGAATAAACCATAAACACAGTCAATAAAAGCAGAAGAGCATACTTTGTGAATAACACAGTATAAAACATTAATAATACAGTATACATTTTTAAATGTGGAAGATCTAACAATTCATAATTCAAGTTTTCTAAACACGTTCCCTTTCTCAAAGTGCTTGTAAAACGTCTTGCATAACCTCATTGCATACTACTAAATCACCCAAATTACAAAGATATAAAAAAGAAATGTTATACCTAATAATATTCCTATCTGAAAATAGTGTTTCAAAAACAATTTACGGCATTCACATAGAATTTACAAAACAATATTAAGTGCAAGGTTGATTGTATTGATGTCCTATCACATGGGCAAGGGATCCTTTCCTTATTCCAGTGCTCAGTTTTAGGGAATGACAATGTATGTTGAACCATTCCTAAACAAAAATGTGTTAGGATATATCTGTGGTATGAGTTCAAAACAATGAGAAGATAAAATGATGTTCCGTCAGTCTGGAAGATGGTTAAATAGCCTCTAACTGATGATTTAAGAAACTTCAGAGGGACTCTCTCATGCTCCCTTATCACCAATGAACAAAACCTTTAGCTTGTTCTTTAATATAGGTTTGAAGATAGGTTTATCGAAGGAGGTCCCTACCTTTGCCCAGACTGCGTACCAGAGAAGGACAGGTTTTATGCATAAAATATATGTTATATGGGAAATGCCAAACTCTTTATGAATAATAGACACGCAGGTTGTTTGAAGGACTGCAAGAAATCATTGCAGGAATGTGTTTTTCTTTCTTTGGATAGCAGCATTTTTCCAGAATCGCCTGAATCTCACCCCATACAAGACTTCAGCAAGTCCCTTACTTTTATAGTCAATAACTCTCTACTGGGTCTAAAACCCAACTTAGTGGCAAATCTAAATACCCCTTTTGTTGGTCATATAAATGTATTTTCACACATTTTCTGTGCCTGGTCCATGCATCTCTGGGTGTAAAGTGAATACCTAAAATAATCCCTACCTTCAACCAAAGACAGTTAATTGTAACTAAACTTTTTAAAATACAAGTTAGGTATCTGGCTCATCCACATTTTGGGGTGGCCATCTTGGGAAAGAAGTGACAGAAAAAGCCATTCTAGACTGACTTTAATGGCCAGAAATATTTGCTCGGGTAGAATGTCACTGTGAGACTTGTCCCACATGCCAAAAGCCAACCTTTTGGAAGGCAACTAAAGCCACCTTCCTTTTTAGGCCCCTTGCTGGAGTACCCCTTCTAGAGAGTCAAGACTGATATTACAGGACTCCTATTATTAACACAAGGGCATTCATTCTACAGCTAATTGACTATGCTAAAGTTATCGTGATACAGTGCCCTTAAGTAACATCACTATCCATTCTATATAAAATGTAATCATTGAGTAGACAGAAAAATAAAAAGAAATAACGAAAAGCATAAATCATGTTGGAATCAAGAGTGTTTCATCTCTATGAAGCAAATGGATATTCCAAGCATGACCTATGGCAAATCTGTGTGAAATAAAAACAGGAGGTGAACAAAGTGGAAAGGATGAAAGAATATAGATTTGTCCCTGGGAAAAGTCAGAGATGTATCCATCCAGCTAACCCTTCACAAAGGGCACAGTGGATTATTTGGTCATCCTCTGTCTTCTTATCCCAATCCAGTACCCTCAAGAGATCGAATCACCATCAAACAACCTTCCACGGTGTATTGTGGATTATTCTCTGGAGGGATTGGAGGAATCACACCTCTCCAGCAGAAAGCATGGGCTTCAGGTAAGTGGTTCTTGACAGCAAACAATTTATAAAGTAATATGATGGCTCAATGAAGTGACTTATCAAATTGAGATGCCAGAAAAGAAAAAAAATACCAGAGAGATCATATGAATTTATTGAAACATTTGAAAAACCAGAAGAGAATCTCTGATTGGAGGATACTTTGAATATTTTGTATTATGCTTGGTGTACTTCCATAGCTCGTTCTTGTACGCTACCTTAGATACACACTTTGCCTTGTACACTTGCAAAAGAGCCCCTACCAGCCTTTTGCCAAACCTCAAGGCAAAGCCAAAGGCTGTGGAGTTGGCCTTCAAAAACTCCCCCTTTCTTTTTTTAACCAGCAGGGGATTCCAATTTAAAGCAGAATCAAATAACATTCCCTGGTCTTAGGCAACACACTAGTCCCTAGATTAAAAGTCATTGGTTTTGTGGAACAAGGCTCTATCAGCACAATAAAGGATTTTTTAACATTTCAGAGAAATATATGTCAAGCATGAAGTTATTAAAACCGTTATATAAAGACTGCAACCCCCCGCCAGTTTTTCCCCATTAACACAGCATCGTCCGCATATAAAAGTACCAGCAACTTATGCAGGCCCACCTGCGGACAATCAGCTTGAGTGGTAATCACAGTCTGTTCTAGATGATTAATATCAAGATTAAATAAAAAGGGGGCCAAAATTCAGCCCTGTTGGTCACCCCTACCAATGCTAAAACAGCACATACATTTAAAATCGCTCAAATATCGTACTGAGGCTGTAGCAGTCCTATGAAGATCCCACAGGAAAGAGACTATATCACAATCCATCCCCAACCTGATCATAAGATGTCACAATTTGTATCTATTTATTCGGTCAAAGGCTGAGGTAAAATCCATGAATGCTAAGTGAATGGAATCGGGGCAGGCAATAGTGTATTTGCTAAGGACTATATATAAATTCAGGCATTGATCCACAGTGGACCTACCTGAGCAGAAACCATAATGAACATCTACTAAAGTATTCTTCTCCTCAGCCCAATGCTCGAGCCTGTCAGGAATGACCCGCCCTCCCATGTTGACCACAGAGTCTAGGAGGGAGACAGGCCCATAACAATGCGGGCAATTCCTGTCCCCCTTCTTAAATATGGGGACAATGATAGAAGAGGCCCAGGTCTGGGGAGGACCCTCACTCTCTGCAGCAGTGATCACTGATGTCAAAACAGGGGCCTGTTGGACCTGGCCCTTTTACAGGGTCATTCCCCAGACTTTTTGCCTTTTGCCTCCTTATTTTTCTGACCTTTGTTGGCTGACGGTATGACTCTGAGCACTTTGTCACTGCTAACCAGTGCTAAAGTGCATGTGCTCTCCCTTGTAAAATTGGTGTGATTGGCTTATACCGAATTGGCATATTTAATTTACCTATAAGTCCCTTGTAAAGTGGTATTCCTATACCCAGGGACTGCA
Organism: Pleurodeles waltl; assembly: GCF_031143425.1. Taxonomy (NCBI): domain Eukaryota; kingdom Metazoa; phylum Chordata; class Amphibia; order Caudata; family Salamandridae; genus Pleurodeles; species Pleurodeles waltl. The sequence continues at coordinate 744,409,898 of NC_090449.1, read as the reverse complement.
AATTAAATTCTACTAGCGGGCCTGCAGCGCTGCTTGCGCCACCCACTGAAGTAGCCTGTCAAACCTATCTCAGGCCTGCTAGCGCAGTTTTCTGCCACAGGGACCTGGCATCTAAATTTACTTGCCAGGCCCAGAACTCCCCTTTCACTACATGTAAGTCACCCCTAAGGTACGCCCTAGCTAGCCCTATGGGCAGGGTTCCATGTATGTAGAAGGCAGGACATGTGTCAGGTTGCATGGCCTGTCCTGGTAGTGACAAACAGTCTAACTTGGTGTCTCACTGCTGGGAGTGCTGCCTTCTGATAGGATTACATTAGAAATGCCCTGCCTTATGTGTAAGGGGTATTGTCTGATTTATGAGGGGTAGCGTAGGCATGTTTGGTATGGTTGTGATAGTGATAAGAAATGCTTCTTACTGGTGTAGGTGTATTTTTTATTAATATTACAGAAATGCCACTTCTAGAAAGTGTGCATTTATCTGTGCTTATGACTCTGGTGTTTTGCAACTTGCCTCCAATCCACGTCTGGGCAGACTTACAGTTGGGGCTTTGTGCATACTTTTCTGACAGCCTGCACACAGGGAGGGTGGAGGTGTCACAGAGGTGCATCTACATATTGTATAGGCTTCCTGGGCTGAGAGAAGGGAGAGGCGGGGCACACCTGCATTTGTAAAGGCTGTGCCCTAGCCTCGCACAATAGGATAATTGATCACTGATGTTTGGAGCCTGTGCTGGAGGAGAGAAAGGGCACTCCCAGAACCAGTTGTAACTGGTTGGAATCCCCTCTCCTCCCCATTGTAAAACACATGGTAAACTTAGTAGAAGTACAGGGAAATTTCCCCCACAGGTTAGACATTCTTTGGACATTCTTGGGACTTGAAACTGGACACAGGATGCTGCTGACTAGACTCACCGGGAAACCACCTTGGACTGCTACTGCTGTGCTGACCTGTGACCTGCCTGGTCACCAGGAGGAACTGCCAACATCTGCACACCTTGTGCTGGCCTGTGTTGGGGCCTGGCATCCCTGTGCTGCCCTTCCCTCTGTGGTCCAGGAGCAGGGTGCTGTGGCCCCTGACCCCTGTAACTTTTCCCTGCATGAGGAGTGCTGCCTCAATGTATCTTTAGCGCTTAGAGAGCGCTCTTTTGTGCCCCCTTGAGCTTCAAGGCGCATTTCCATGCTGGATAATCACCGTCGCAGCCCGGGCTACAAATAAGGTCTTGGTGCTTTGAAAAGCACTTCCTGGCTGCCCCAAAATCACCGCCGCAGCCCGGGCGTCATCTTCTGAAGAAGCGCGAGTATCGCACACCTTCCAGTGCCCCTGGGGCACGAGAAAAAGGTAAACGGAGCAAGCGTGCTCCTATCAGTACCCCCGAGGCACGGTCTGCTTCTTGGAGCACCCCCGGGGCACCAGCCACCCTCCATTACTATTTGAATCACTGCGGCGGCCTGGGAATCCAGCAGAAACACTCGCGCACCACATCAGGTGCGGGCGAGTGTGTATCCGCGGCCCCAGGAGGGCGAGAGACCTCATCGGAGGTCTCCTCCGGATCCCAGGGCTGCCCCTGAGGAGCAGGACTCGGGGCGGAGGTGAGGGGAACGCCCCCCTACCCCTGCTCCTATTTCGAAATCGGGCATTATTCCTGGAGAATGGGGACGGGAGACCTCGATGGAGGCCCCTTTCTCTCGTCCCCATTTCTGATTGTTGGGCCTTGCCCGGCCCCCACCCTTTGTGAAGGGTGTGTGAAGGCCGAGGGAGGCCCCCACAGAGATCGCGGGCCCCAGGAGGGGCCCGTTTGTTGCAACAGAGAGGGTGCGCTCTGCCCCTCTCCCCCCAGCAGCACCGCATGGCCCCCGTTTTGCGCATAGGCGTGCCGGGGGCCCCCACGCTCTTCTTCTAGGCATTAGGAGTGCCTTTTCTCCATAAAACCAGGTACTTTTAGGGATATATTGGCTCAGTGAGCCTAGTGTGGACCTTGGGGGGTTTATATGTTTCCTACCTGGTTTTATGACACTACATATATGTGCTGATGTTCCTTTTATTGACATGACATGCTGATATGTACTTTTATGACTTGTGATATGTTCTCTAATGTTCCTTTTATGGGTATTTACGAGGTGTTCATGACAAGTGCAAAGATTTCTTTACTGTGGTTTCTGACTACTGCTTATGTTGCAGGATCCTGAGTACTTACGTGTTCTAATGTGACAACTGCTTATTTTTGCAGAATATTAGTAACTTGTACAACGTTCTGACAACTGCTAAGGTAGCAGGGTATTACTGACATGTAATGTTGGTCTAATTATGTTTTGTGCAATACAGTTTATTTTTACATAGCTCAGTGTTGTGTTTACTTTGTGGTGTACATCTCGCGTCACGTGTTTTGTGTGTGTTGTGCAAACGCTTTACACATTGCCTCCGGGTTAGGCCTGACTGCTCGTACCAAGCTACCAAGGGGGTGAGCAGGGGTTTTCTTGGACATGTAACTCCCTTGCCCTGACTAGAGTGGGTGGGTTCTGCCTGGCAGAGGTGCATACTCTAGCCAACCAGAAACCCCATTTCTAACAGGGCCCATACTTTAACATTGTTAATGTATAAGTTAGGAGGAATTCCTTCGGACACAGGTGCCTTGTTCTTGCTCTGCCAAAAGAATCCCAACTGGACTAATGCTGTCTAAAAGCAAGTTAGGGGTCACAAACATAATATATTGGAATATTGCAGGGGCCAGCAAAATCGTGCAAGACCCCATTTTGGAATTCTATTTGAACGACTTCTACATCATCTGTCTACAGGAATCCTCTACCTGGATTTGAAGAATTCCTAAGCCCGGCTGCAAGACCTAAGCCCAAAAAGCACCCAAAAGGCAGCCTGTCAACCTACATAACCACATGCAAATCTTTCAATGCCAAGATCATAGACCTGAAATCAGCTCAAAAGTTAGCTATCATTATTGAAAATTGGTTGCTAGAACAAATACCCATGTCGGTCATAATAATAAATATCAACCCTACCATGACGTGTAATCAGCACCTGCAAGAGACAACCAAGAAAGAGTTGCTATCCCTAAAAATGGCATTCAGAAATGCCCCTGGATCATCACAGGGGATTTCAACCTGAACATGGCCAACCATGGTAAAAGAAGCCCCAGAGAAGGCGCTTTGGATCAGCATTTGGGTATCCCACCACAAGAATCACTTTTTAGGGATAAGGACAAATATGACCACCCCCTGGTTAGACTCCTAGAGGCTCTAGGACTTAGGCCCCTAAATAGGCGATTCCCCAAAGACATCCCAATAAACCCGAGTCACACCTCCAAGAAGTCCGCTTCTACCCTAAACTACATTTTTGTTAAAACAGACATCTTTAAGTACTTCCAAGACTTCAGCATAGAGGTGAGATGCAAAAGCGACCACCACCTACAAACAATAAAAATAGCGAACAATAATGTTCTTGCGGCTCCAGTACAGAGGATAGGTGAACAAGACCCAGGAAGCCACCTACATTGCATAAGATGGTCCAACAAATATATGGAGAAATACGAAGTATGGAAAGCCAACTTAAAATCTGATCAAATGGAGCAGGTGGACATATTTTCAAAATGGGAGGCCATGTGAACATATCTAAGGAACATATCTAAGGAACCAGCTAGAGCCTAATCAACTACCCACGGTTGGCCCACTGCCAAGAAGGCCCCGATGCTCATCATACTTTATTTGGCAGATCTGTGCTAACAATTGAATACCACTCGCTCCCATCCCCCAAACTGAGCAACCACCCTGTTCCAACATTACTATATGCCGATGACATTGTCCTTCTGAATCTCTCAGGTACAGGACTCCAAAAAGTGCTAAACACCTTCAATCAATATTGCACGACTAATGAGCTGGTGGTAAACATGGAGAAAACCAAGGTAGTCATCTTTGGTAAACGCATAATTAAGAAAAATAAATGGTTGTGTGGGAATCAATCTGTGGAAAGAAGCAGAAGCTATAAATACCTTGGCGTCTGGCTAAGGAGAGCTGGTGCATCACCTGCACCTGAACACCTTGAAAGCTAGCTTGGCGTCTCTACTTGCATCAGTCCTATCCCTGGCTTCATAACTACAAAGACCAATCAGCTGTCCACTTCTTAGAGTGATCAAAGCAAAATTCCTACCAGCCCTGACATACGGTTCGGAAATATTTCCAGGTAAAATAAACGACTTCATGAACATTGCACAGAGCAAGGTCCTTCACCTTCTCTTCCGCCTTCCATACAGCTCCTCTCCAGCGCAGATTAGGTTGGATTTCAGATTGCAAGACCAAGCATTAGCACAAGACGGGGCATCGCTCAAATATGGCTCCATGTTAAGACAGGCCAAACCAAACAGAGTAAAGGCACTTATTTGGGAGGAAATCAACACAAACCAGGAGGAAGTCTCAAATCCATGGCCAAAGAGAATCTCTTCAGCCATAAAGCATCTTCAGGCAGAAGAGCTATGGCAAGAGTCTTTACCCCATAAAGCTTTCAAGCAATTACTAAACAAACAAATCAAGATGCTCTCCTGGAGCAAGGACAAAGATAAGTTCAGAAATCGATCACACTCTTGGATGACAATTAACATATATAAGGCTCCGACAGCACAGCCTTACATGGCAGACATATTAAAAACATCACAAAAAATAAAGGTGCTACACGCCAGACTCGGACTACTACCCTCATTGGAGGCCGCACCAAAATGGCTTAGACCCACAAACAGCAGAACATGCAGAATTTGCACACATCACGGGGAAGACTTCATACACATCCTCTGTATTTGCCCCGTTCTGCTTCTCTGGAGAAACCTGTATCTGAAAAACTTCTTCAATATGCCGATGGTATCAGAACTATCCTGTTTAGTCTGAAAGGATTGACTGCAACACATGCCCTGTTTTGCAAAATTTATTTTAAAAACTGAACACTCCGTAAAATATGCTACAAAAAACCAAGATGATAAAACAAGCCTTCTGCTGGCATAGGAAATGAACACTGACCGCTCTGGGCTTAAGAGCAATGGCCGCAGCATTTCCACCAACTGTCCTCAGCATGCCCCACCTGTGGACTGGATATCTTATATTTTATTAGTTAAAAAAAAAAAAATATGACACTTTCTGATGTTTATCACCTAGAGCCCCTTTGAGCAGGTCTAATTTACCAGTCAATGACTCAGTGTTGATCCAGTAAGCATGACTATACATCTCAAGACGATCAACACGTGAATAGGGCTTATCTGGCCTAACAAACGTAAAGAAAGCAGGAATGGGTAAATTGTTTTACGGTGTTTTTAATGTTTCCTTTTGTACGGTAATTACAATGATTTTAATTAATTACGAAATAAAGTATAAACTCCTCCTTTTGAAAAAAAACTCTTCCTTTTCGTCAGCCTATCTATCCCACTTTCTACCTCCTCCTGAGAAAAACCTAATTTGGAGACTTCCTCACCCAGGAGGTCCATACCATGATCACAACTATCAAAAGATAACATATAGGCTTCATCAAAATATTGGACCTATGAGTAATGTGAGATCTAGTTGCGGCAACCATACCTGGCACAAAACACAGGTTGTTCACTATATTCCAAAATCTGGAGTTATTTTTAATTCTGCATGCCGTTAAGAGATCCCCCCAAGTGGAATCCTTTAGAGTTTTCTTCCCCTGGGTTAATTCTAACCTATACTGTTTACGGAACCTTTTAATGGGAACCAAGTCCTTTGGCTTGAGGTGCAAAGTCCTCTTAAGATTCTTAAGTGCCTTTGAACAGCCTTTGTCTAACCATCTGAGCACATTAGGGATATGTACGGGTTTTCCCCACTCCAAGAGGACAGATATGCTATCAGAGATCACTGTAAAGGCTCCTAACATGTCCCCCAGGTGAGGAGGTGCTATGTCTACAGATGTCAAATTCCCTTAATCACTGAGCATGTAGCAACTCATAAAGGCTATAAGGAGTTATCTGAGACCATCTGAGTCTTCTTCCCTGGCCAGTCATTCTAAGGACCCCTGACGCCCCTACGGCTCGGCACATGCCAAAAGAGAACTAGATAAAGATACATGTACTGTGTTATGGTCACTAAAGGGGATTGGTGTTATCTCAACCTGCATGACAAAACTATGCCGAGGTGCTGAAAAAACAATTAAATCAATAAACGCCGCAGAGCCCCTCCCAGTGAATGCGGGATTAATAAGACCCAGGTTGGAGGAGGCTAACTTTGAGATGGCAAGAACTAATTATGTTCCTTGATGATTGTATCTAGCACAGATCCTTGGTGGGAATGTGACATATGCAAACAAGATAATAACTTACAACCACATACCTGAGCATCCTCCTCCCTCAGGTGCCCCGCACAAATGTACATTGAAATCTCCTGCCACCACAACATTGGGCCCGGAGCATTTGGTCCTGTTCAAGTATTCAAGGAAGGAGCCCAACTTCAGAAGATTACATTCCCCAGATAAGGAAGGTTTGGCATTATAAAAAATTTTACAGCACAAAATTAGGTAAGCCTCTCACGGAAAACATCACAGCCTGCAGTGTGGGGACTTCCAAGGGAAGTTCCTCCAGCTTACATTTGATTGCAAGAGATATAAATATAACAAGCCCCCCCCCCCCCTTTGATCTACCAGCCCGCGACTCCGAAGCAGGAACAAGAAAGGTCTTGTAAACCTCCAAAAAGAAATAGTTAGATACTGCCCAGGTTTCTTGCAAACTGATCACCCTGAACCCTCTAAAATAGATCAGTCACTTTAGGTTCTTGAACTCAGCTGAGAGCCCAGCAATGTTCCAACTGATAATGGTCAAAGAATTTCCATTAGTGTGAAATATGGAGTCTCAGAAGACCGTTCTGCAGGAATTTTGATAGTAACAGCAGAACCATCCAGATTACGCAACCCCAGCAGTCAATCACAAGTATCCAGCGGGGTCAGCGGTGCATATCTACTGGATACTGCCACTTGGGACAACACAGACTACCTCACCCAGACCTATGCTGTGATTAGTTCAACATAGTACGGTACAGTTGGACGGACCGGCCTAACTTTGGTCTGGAAAAAAAGCCCAAAGGAAGTACCAGATCGAGGTATGAGACCTGTTGACTATTGGCGTACCAAGAGATGCAACTATTCTACCAGCAGAAAAGGGGTTATTAAAAGTTACAATAATACAATCTCCCGGTAGGGATTTCACCTTGTTCCCAATCCAATGGAGCCTACTTACCAAGTTGTTCCTGCCAGCATCCTGTGTACCCAAGGGAGACTGTATACCCAGCCAGTGAGAGACTTTTCTTTTTAACTGATCAAAATCTTCAAAAGCCCTAGACCCTAATGAAGGGACATTGCCCAAAACCACTACAAATGGCACAGACTCAGGAGGTAGGTTCATAGATACCTTAACCGGAAAGTCCTTCCTTGTGAGGGCTCCTTCGGGTAAATCTTGAGGATCGGCCCAATCGGGAGCCATCTTCAGTCCTACCCCAGTCACTGGAGCCGATCTAGCCCGAAGGCAATCCCCGTCAGAATGGATATGTTTAGATGAGAAGGAGTGGTCCGGCACACATGTCTTACCTTCCCCTGTCATGTGATAAACTCTGCTGCGGCGCCGGCTGGGGTTAAAGATGGCAGAGCAGGGGGAGAGCCTGTTACAGACTAAGGTTTCCAAGGGGTATCCGGCCAGGTATCCAGCTGCTGCGCTAATTGAGAGCTTGGCTTCAATGGTGCTCAGCCGTGTGTGGATCACTGTCAGTTGGCTGCCTAGAATGTCGATTATCTTGGCCAAGAAAGATTCCATTTGGGATCCCAATTTGTCCTCAGCCCCTCTCCCACCATCAGTCCCCACGTTGCCCTTGTCTGTGACACTAGCATTCAACCCTGGTTCCCTTGATCTACAGGAAGAGATCACACGGGGTTGCTCGGGGCTACTGCTAGGCTCCAATCTATTTATTTTCCCTTTTCTGCCTCCTCCCTGTATGTTTCCCATCTGAACATCCAGCTCTACAGGTATAATACGATTGTGGCGACGTGAGGGACGCAGAGGATCGGCTTCTAGGAAAGAGTCACATGATCCCTCTGTGAATACTTATGGCGCAACCGACCCGGAGTTAAGTTCCAAGGGGGGGATGAAACACCTTGGCGTAGGGGAACCAGTTCAGCAGATGGAGCAGCTGGAAAGATTCTGCCAGCTTGATCTCTTTGCTGAGAACACTCACTGCTCGTTGTAGAAACCCATCCAAAGAGTTAGGGGGTATACAACTTGGTAGCATCGGTAGGGGCCTCTGTTTGCCCATAGTAATAAATGTAAAGGGGGGGAGCTGAAATAAGGCCCAATGTCTGATATAACCATAGACAGGGGGATGGCCCGGCTTGGCCCCCCTATGGGCAATGACAGGCAAAGACAGGCACGGACTTTGTCCGGGTGCGTCCTGCTCTGCAGGGGAGTTAGGCGCTTATGAACCATCTCAGCTGGCCCCCTCCTTCCTGCATGGAAAAGGCTGCCGGGGGATGTAGTCCCATCCCAGCAGGAAGATAGGAAGTCTGCGAACAGGTCGAGGCAGAGTACACGTCCCGCGCCGTGGTGGAGTAGGGTGCTTATGAAGCATCTCAGCTGGCCCCCTCCTTTGTGTTTGGCAAAGCCTTCTGGGGGATGTAGTCCCTCCCCAGCAGGGAGATAGGAAGTCTGGCAACAGGTAGAGGCAGCGTCAGCGTCCTGTGCCGTGGTGGAGTTAGGTGCTTAGGAAACCTCTCAGCTGGCACCCTCTTTCATGTATGGCAAAAGATGCTGGGGGTTGTAGTCCCACCCCATTAGGAAGACAGGAAGTCAGGCAACAGGTAGCAACAGAGTGCACATCCCGCACTGTGATGGAGTTGGGTGCTTATGGAGTGTCCCAGCTGACCCCCTCCTTTCTGAGTGGCAAAGCCTGCTGGGGGATGTAGTCCCACCCCAACAGGAAGATAGAGAGTATGGCAACAGGTCTAGCCAGAGTGCGTGCCCCAACAATTTAATCCATCACTATATCCCAAATGAACCCCAAAAGTTAGATAGCCAACACCCGTATTAGGAGATCTGAAGCACAGCAAGCAGTTTAAGAGGAGGCAATTTTTTTTTAAAGATGGCCAATATTGTACCATCTTGCATTGAATAGAATCCCCTGTTGTCTGGTCCCGAATGCAGAAGGAAGCATTAGGTTTGCATAGATTTTTTAAATGTTAATTTCATTTCCCGGCTTGAGATGTATCCGATATCTTAGATAAACAGAATGATTGAGCAAATATGGGCTTGGAAAAAAATCACTCCTTTAGACCTCCCTAACGGATATTTTAAGGCACCTGTCAACACAGTGTTTGCTGAATTATTTACTAAAGCCACATCAGTGATATGCTGTGGCCTACTTGGACTATATTGACATTTACAGTTCCAATTGGCTAGACCATCAAGTACATCTAAAGGTAATACTTTCCATAATTATCGAAGCAGGGTTGCATCTAACCCCAAAGAATGGTGTGTTAGCCGCCGGCCTGGTGAAATAATTTTGATAATGTATTTATTCATTTTTGCAACATGAACAAACAGTGATTGTTTTTTTTCTTCATAGACACATTATACTGTTCATTTAACAACTGCAATCAGCAATCGTCAGCATTTTTTTGTTTACTTTTATAGCTGTGTACTGCTTTTCTTCCCCATGTTCCAGGCAACGTAAGTGTACCTTTCATCACATTTTCCAATTATACTCATGAACTATCCCTGGACAGAGTTATGGATTTATCTTGTTGTGTCACATGAATTGGCTACCCTCATCAATTGTCAATAGTTGCATAATTTCCTCCCACCTTGCCAAATCTTCCATTGCTTTCTCATCGGTTCTGACCTCTTGCATTCTAATTTCCTCAGCCAGTGACCATCCGAACATATCTTTTGCCCAGTGATCCACATCTAGTGGTCTATGTATTAACCATTTAATCGCTACGCACATCCTTGCTAGCGCTGTTCCCAAGGCAGCAAACGTATGTTGTGTCTCTTTTCTGCAGGTTGGTGTATAATTCCCAGAACACATTGCTTGGCAGTATTTTGTAAATCTAAATTGGAAACAGTCCAACAGTTTTAATTTACTTACGATCAAAAAAAGCCTAAGTAGCCTTTTCAGGCGTAGCAGGCGATTGTCGACGTTTTCCTACGTTTTCACGTATCACTGGACCCTTAACTGACTTCTTAGGTAAGTAAAAAAAAAAAAAAAAAACAAACGGCAATTATAAGAACCAACTTTAAAATTTCTAGAGCTTTTCTACAACTAAAGGATTCAATGAGCCCTTGATTCAGAGACAGATGATGAACAGGGGCTGGATCATCGAATGCTATTCATAAACTGGAAGTTGTATCCTAGAGAAGCAAGGGCCCAGTTTTATTATGATTTTGCATCAGGTGTGTGTCATTTTTGTGGCGCAGCCCGGTGCGAAATTCTTTTGGGCATTTACCAAGCCGCTTTGCGTGGCTTTGTAGTTTAGTAAATACAAAGCGAAGAGCTGCCGTGTGTACCTTTGCGTCAGGCAGGCGTTACTTGGGTGGAGAATGGGGGTTCTCATGCATCACCCATGGATTTTGATCCAAACCCAGAATTACAAAGGCGTGTAAACTGGGGTTTGCACCAAAATGGTGCACCAACCTGACTAAGGCGTAACAAGGAGAAATATCTATATTTTTCCTTGTTAATTCAGTTTTCCATGTGTGCTGCATTCTGCAGCACACACAGAAAGAGGAATATGCCTCTGGGGATTGTTTTTGTGTAGGAAAATGTCTCTTCCTGGACAGAAACAATCCTGCCTGTAACGCAGGCACCCTTTCATTATGGCGCAAGGGTGCCTGCCTTGCCACTAGGTAGCACACAGTGTGCCAATGCAAGGAGAGAGCAGAAGTGCTCCAGACCTTTGTAAATATATAGAATTTTTGCTGTCTTTTTACACAACACAGCTCAGCAAGTTCTTTTGCTGGGCTGTGTTGCATCAACGATTATTAAGTGTTATGCTATAAGGAAAGAATGGCTAGTGTTCAAATAAGATCTAGCATATCATAAAGGCCATGTATTTGATCATTCCTCAGTGACGTGGTTACCCCAGAATAAAAGACACAGTCCATGAATAGTGAGGTGATTCCTCTCACTCCAGCCCTAATGTTTTAAGACTCTCCATTGAACTGTAACGCTACAAGACAATATAGACTTCTTATGTAAGTACCTATTAAATATTTCACCTGAGAAGCAACATCTTAGCAAAGGGGTACAACAGGAGAATACGTACCTTGAACCGGAGATGCTGTCCCCTCAACCGATGCAAATCTCAAAGGGAAACAAAAACCCAGGACCAATCGGGAAAGGAAAAGAAGACAGAAAATGTATAAGGAGCCATCACAGGATAAGGAAGTGCAATGCAAAGCAGCAAGGAATATCAAGCCAAAGGAAGAGGAGGACGATGGGAAGGCTCAGAAAGTAGATCAACATAAAGAAGGGAACTAGATGGAAGGAGCCATACAGGGTACAATAGTGTAAACAGATGACCAGGAGACAGCAAGAATACAGCTGATAACTGCGCCTGGTGGTTACCTGGGTGCCATGAGGAGTCACAAATGCACCATTTGTGGTCTGAGGATGGACCGCACAAGGCAAACTGGATGTGGAGTGTTTTAAAAGTTCTTCTAACCAAAGCCTTAAGATTAGATCTAAACTCATGGGGAGAAGCCCTATGCAGAATAAAACCATAATAAAAGGACGGGTATAGAGGGAGGCATAGGGAGAAGAATATGAACCTGATTTAGTATAAAAAAGATTAGAAGTAAGGCAAAAAGCACAGGGTTAAATGCAAAACAATAGAGAAAGAGGGAAAATAAACCCCTAATGCAATGTACCTACTTATCGTTGTATGTGTTCTCCAGAGAGGCAAGCTCATCCTTGATGCCCAGGAAAACATCAAGTTTAATCAGGCTACAGCCACTAGAAGGCCTACAAGGAAGAAAGGGAAGGGGATCAGAGAACTGAGAACATTCTTGGGAAGCATACATGTATTTTGTTACTGAGACATGTGAACAACTGAACAAATCTGGGCATATATAACTTAATTAGCCTCAGTAAAGCCTGAAGGTGTCTTCTGTCCACTTCAGAATCTTTGTGGAAAACTCACCACTGGATCAGGAGAGGATCGAGAACTACAGAACAAGAGCTCATCACAGGACACCAACTCCTGTAGCCGAAGTGGATTGAGAAAACTAGACACAGGTAAGAAAGTTAAGTCCTTATTGAGAGCTAGTGAAGAGCTTTCTCAAAGCAAACTAGAAAAAACAAGCATTTGGTACGATCTTTGAGTGTGGTTTGTATATACACCCATACCCAAAATGACTGTCTGATCTTACAGGATCTCCAATCTTGGTGACCTCGTGCAGGACCTGGGAATAAGAGCAGCGAGATCAAATGCATACTGGCAGGGGTTTTCAGCCAAAATCTTGCCAAGTCTTCAAGTAAACCCAAGGTCAGGTTGGGTGATCACAATAATCCATGAGGAGGTCACCACATGAAACTGGGGCAAGGTAATTCACTAAGCAGAGGGCCTGTAATGGAGGTTTGAACATGATGGAAAATAAACAAAGAATGTCTGGGTGGCCATGTGAACCAGGAGGGAAGCCACTACTCTCGAGCAAAGCCTAATCTTGATGGATGGCACCACAGCCCTGGTAATGCATAACAAGTATACAGGGGGTTACAATAATGAAATTCATTCTCTTCACCATATAATTCGATACACACACACAACTCGGATTTCCCAAATATTTCCCAAATATCAGACGTGGGTTCAGCAAAGATTAACCGTGAAAGATTTTGAGCCCACACACTTTCCTCAACTTCTGAATGGCCATATGTCCAGCTAAACTCATTGCTACATTAACCATGTAGCAGATGACATATCATGTTATGTATGGATAGGAAGTTAGGCAAATCCTGAACCCTCTTCACCATCCCCTCAGCCGCTCTAACACATTGTTTTGGGGTTTCCCGCAGATTAGTTTGAGGAACACGACAGTAACAGCCATGCTGGAGCTCTCTGTAGCTTCACTCACAATCAGGCAGGCATATGCTTTATCAGCCTGAGAAGAGATGCACACCTCAGCTGATGGACTCGTTTATGCCACAATGGACTGCAGACATTTCCAAACCTTGCTTATATTTTTCAGGAGGACTGATGCATTGGGAAAATGCAAGTTGTCCTCATTGAAATAGCAATCCCTGATTCTGTGACGGCTGTAATGACGCAAATCATTTCCTAAAATCCTGCATTTAAAGCTATCTTGTACACTGTGCCTGTTACAGAAGTGATACTCTGGGAAGATCTCAACTGAGATTATGTCTCTCTTGAAAAAATAGTTCCCACACTCAGATTATCTCCCAGTTTCTTTATTAGTGATATCTTCTCCGTGACTATGGGGGTTATTACAACTTTGGAGGAGGTGTTAATCCATCCCAAAAGTGACGGATATACCACCAGCCGTATTACGAGTCCATTATATCCTATGGAACTCGTAATACGGCTGGTGGTATATCCGTCACATTTGGGACGGATTAACACCGCCTCCAAAGTTGTAATAACCCCCTATGTTTCAATGGAAGCAACTGAATGGGGACGGAATAGGTGCACATCCAGTCTGACCTGTGCCATTCCTCTAGAGGTTCTTACTTTAATTCCGATGTTAACACTTCTGAGCCTGATTTATAATCACTTGCTTCTGCCTGTCTTCAGAATACAATGAATTATGCCTACATGTTGACTCTTGAAGTAAATTAACCTGGTTCACACCCATGTTACAGGATACTGCTGGCACCGAGATTGTCTGCGGACAGTACACCTTGTTCACCAGAATGATCTTCATTGGAGCATTGTACTGGGGTTAAACTCCTGCTCCAAATGAGAAATTCTTTAAGAACTGGCACTACCACGGCCTAATGAAATGGATAAATGCGTGAGTCTCCCTTTGGACACAGAGAATGTTTGCAGTTCCATTGAATGGGGTTTTCTCTTGGTAACCCTTAAAACATGGACTTTGGACAGGAATAAGGGTGCTTGGGTTGTATTGTTCCATATTATCCCTACAGCATCAGTCATGGTCACTGAAATATAATCCCATAATTTTGTACTTGGAAGGGGACCGAAAAGGACTGTCCTTTCTCCTCACTCCTATTCACACTGTTCATAGACCTTCAGCCTCTTGGATCAGGAATTACCCATTTGTTGGAGGACTTAACTGAACTGGAGGAGTGGTGGCATATTAGGCGGTGATGAACAAGCCAAAACAGGGGTGGCTTTTGTTAGTCTTGGAGGCCCTATTGTTGCATGCCAAATATTTCTAAAACACTTGGTAGCTGATGAACGGCTCATGTGGGATTGAGACTGTGCAGGTTATATGTCTTTCGTTCAGCACATCCCCCAACACAACTCTCATAAAAGACATCTGAACTAGTACATTATAGAATTTGATTAAATGGCAGCCTAGTTCAGATCATATTTAACAAAAATCATGAACAAATTGACATAAATGAACATATCTCCTAGTAAAAAAAAAATGATTGTAGCCTGAGAATCTGCTTCTAGAAGGGAAGAAATATTATACACATATTGTATACACGAAAATATAGGCTGAAGTTACTTCATAGCTCACTATTAAGCCATATTTAGTGAAAATGCCAAATGAAGTTGATAACATCAATACATGGAAGATCAGTGTCCTCTACTGGAAGATACAGCGTGGTGCCATGTATGTAGCAGTACACCGAGAGATGCGTGCAAAGATATCACGTGATCATGACGTGGTGAGAACAATGACGAGAAATTCTCGTGGACGTTCATGTTCACTGGCTTCTTTTATAAGAGGGCAGCATTCAACAGTATTACAGAATAACAATATTGCGCATGTGCACAATGAAAATAACAACGTGTACATAGCAATATCTGCAGAAGGTTTTTATTTTAGGGTAATGGCACTTGCACATCAAGCTGTTATCTCAAACGTGGAAAATGAGGCCTAGAGCTGGATACTTTAGCAACGCAAAAATAAATATTGACTACAGCTCAATGTAATCCAGCATTAGGCAACATCTTTCTGTGTGCATCAGACCCTTGGAAATATGCAAGACAATATTTTCAAAAAACTTTAATTGTCTATTAGTCTCATAAGCAGAACCAGATCGAGATCATATTTGATACATACCCCAAGGTTCAGTTAAACTGAGACAAAAGATTTTGGCAGGTGGGTATTTTTAATGGGCCAGAGACTGATTGCTTTCACTTGCACTGCTGGGGGGAAGGATTATGACATGGGAAGGCGAGTTAATAGACAAAGCAGTTGTTTTTGCTGGAATGTCTATGACATAGAATTGGCTGGACCAGTAACCTTTTTCTATGATCTCTGTCGGACTGAATTTATCAAC
Organism: Pleurodeles waltl; assembly: GCF_031143425.1. Classification (NCBI taxonomy): domain Eukaryota; kingdom Metazoa; phylum Chordata; class Amphibia; order Caudata; family Salamandridae; genus Pleurodeles; species Pleurodeles waltl. The sequence continues at coordinate 744,394,427 of NC_090449.1, read as the reverse complement.
CGTTTTTACCCACACCATGGAATATATAAAAGCTGGGCATTCATGTGCACGCGTATGTGGCATGACCTGTTTAATCTAATTCATGATTTAGAATCACCGATTTTTGTGTAGATATCTCATTGTTCTATTCTCATCTTCTTAATGTGAACCTTGCAATATTAATACTACTAATAATGATAATAATAATAATAATTGTTAAAAATTGGGTTTCTGGTTGGCAGAGGCATGCACCCTGTCCAAGGAGGAACCACAGTCCTAGTTAGGGTAAGTCAGATACACACCATAAATTAACCTGCGTTCAACCTCTAGTAGCTTGGCATAGAGCAGGCAGGCTTAACTTCGGAGGGAATATGTAAAGTATTTGTGCAACACTTAAAACAGTAAAACCATGAAAACAACACAAACATAATCTACAGCAGGTTAAAAAAAAGAGCTTAATTTAATGAACAAAACAAGACCAAAACAACAAAAATCCCATAATTAGAAGTCAAGAAATGAATTTTTCAAGAATATCTGCAAACATAGGCTCTCATTACAACCCTGGCGGTCGGTGTTAAAGCAGCGGGTAATACCGCCAACAGGCCATCGGAAAAAAAAAATGGAATCACAACCATGGCGGAAACCGCCAGCATAGACAGCCACTTTAACACTCCGACCGCCATGGCGGTAGATACAAATACAGCGGCGGTAACCGCCAACAGACAGGCGGAACACAAGGTTCCGTCCACTGTATTACAACACGCCTATCCGCCACCTTTTCCAGGGCGGTACCAACGCTATCAAAAGCACAGCGGAAACAGGACTTAGAACAGAAACCACTCACCTCTCGACACCCAACGAGGAATCAGGACACCATGGAGCCCGAACTACCATGTCCTGCCCATGCTGATCTTCCTCCTCTTGTATGAGGAGCAGGAAAGACGCCATCGACTACCACAGTGAGTACTGCACCTACTACACAGGGTAGGGGGAGGGAAAAGAGTGACACACACACGAAACATGCAACACCCCCACACACAACACCATACACACAAAAACATGCAGCAATATTACATATACACCCCTTCACCCCCTGGAAGAACGCAAGGACAACAGGAAATGATTGTAACAAGTGTAATCAATCCAAATCAGATAGGGCAATTAAAAAAAATCAGTATATACAAATATATACACCAACTACACTAGTCCGGATATTAATCAAATCATTGTCCGTGGATCAGTGTCCCAAAATGCATGGGCAAAGCCCACACAAGATACCTGACTCAAAACAGAGAGAACACTGCAGGGGCATCAGATGGAAAATAAACAGGCACCTCAGGAGGAGGGGGAGGGGGGCACCTCAGCCGGATGAACGGACACCACTGCTCCACGAGGGGGCTGCATGCGCACTGATTGGTCCTGGGGAGTGTAAAGCCACAGTCTCTCAAGTCTCTCCAGTGGGTGGTTTGCCCACTGCTGTATCCTGGGGAGTGCAAAGCCACAGTCTCTCAAGTCTGTCCAGTGGGTGGTTTGCCCACTGCTGCATCCTGGGAAGTGCAAAGCCACGGTCTCTCAAGTCTTTCCAGTGGGTGGTTTGCCCACTGCAGTATCCTGGGGAGTGCAAAGCCACAGTCTCTCAAGTGGATGTCAGTCTCCACTGGTTCTGGAGGGGGCTTTGTGCCCAGTGCTTCATCCTGCCAAGGACTGAGGTAGTGGATGTATCTCTCCACTGGTTCTGAAGGGGGCTTTGTGCCCAGAGTGCTTCACATGCAGTGTGGCAGGTCCCATTCCCTCACCTGGGTGTGTGCGCCATGAGATTGCCTGGGAACAGGTAGCATGATACGCTATGGAGGCAGAGACACACTCCACCCTGCTGCGACTTCGCATGCCACCTGCAGGTACAAACAGTGCTAGGAGTCATGCTGGACAAGGTCCAGGACGTCTCATGCAGCCTCAGACGGCTGCCCACTGGGGATGATTGCCATGTCAGCTGCAGTGGCACTGTCTGAGCACGTTGCGGGGCTGGTGGCGGTGGTTGCGGCGGTGTCTGTGGCAGAGGTGCTGGCGGTGGTGCATGTGTCTGCACCTGTTGAGGGACACAGCAGGATGTCTCCTGCAGCCTCGCACAGTTGCCCACTGCGGATGATGCTGGGGACTGTTGCTGAGGCAGCAGACGTGCAGGTGGCGGTGCTGGTGGCAGTGTCCACCTCCGTACATGTTGACAGAAGGGGTGACTCTGGTCCCTCAGCCGGAGCCACCGTGCCCTGTCCTGACCTGCTCTTTGGCTTGTGTCCCTTACCCACCTTTGATGTTGCTGCTGATGTCTTGCCACTGTCCCCTTTTGGTTTTGAGGAGCCCTTGCTTGCCGGTAGGTGCGGCTTCTCCCTCCAGCATGTGAGCACCTTCTTCACCTTGGCAGGTGGCGAAATGGCCTGCTCCTTGGCCTCGCTAGGTGCCACACTGGCAGCCCTGATGGGTGGTGCCAGCGATGAGACCGGAGTTGCTGGGACCACTGTGCTTGAGGATTTGGTGGCTGAGGTGCTGGGCTGGGACCTGGACAGCCTGGCCTTAGGGGAAGGAAAGGGGGGGGGAGGTGTAGGGAAGAGCTCAATGTTAGCCAGGAAATGTTTCTTTGACACACTGGGATGGGAAGATGGAGGAGGTTTGGGAGTGGAGGAAGAGGTAGTGGTTGTAGGAGGTGTACGTTTGCTGAATTTGGGTGAAGGTCCATGGGCCGGAGGCTGTTGGGAGGTGGTTGGCTGTTGGGTGGGTGTCTGCCTGCGTTTGTATAGTTTGGAAGGAGGGCTCACAGACACACTGGGAGAGTACACAGGGGATGTGTGAATGGTAGTGGGGGTGGTGAGTGCACGTGAGCAGTGTGTGGCGATGGGCGTGCTGGTGATGGAGATAGTGGCTGAGGATGTAGCGCATGCAGGTGTGAGTGGAGACGAGACAGGGAGGGAGGGAGGAGGAGGATGTGGAGGAGGGGGACACAGTGGAGGCAGTGGATGTTGGTGTGTCTGCATGGGGATGGTGCTTGTGTGAGTGCCTGTGGGATGTGTGGTGCTTATGTTTGCCATGTCCACTCGTGTGTTGATGAGTGTGCATGCTGGTCTGATGGTGTGCTTGGGATAGGCTGAGGTACAGGGGATTGGGTCTGGGTGGAGAAGTTGGAGGGGGGAGGCTGGACACAGGGGCAATGGCTGCCATCAGTGCTGAGGCCAGAGCCTGAAATGCTCTCTGTTGGGACGCTTTGCCAGAATGAATGCCCTCCAGGTATGCATTTGTTTGCTGCAAATGCCTCTCAACACCCTGGATGGCATTCAGAATGGTAGATTGCCCAACAGTGAGGGGTCTCAGGAGGTCAATAGCCTCCTCACTGAGGGCAGCAGGGCTGACTGGGGCAGGGGCTGAGGTGCCTGGGGTGGAGGAGATGCCCACCCTCCTGGGTGAGCGGGCACGGTAAACACACTGAGGGGCTACTGGGAGGGCGGTGCTGGTAGGGGGGGTGGCGGATGTACCTGTTGATGCGGTGGGCACAGAGGTGCCCGCCACCACAAGGGAGCTCCCATCAGAGGAGCAGTCGCTTTCACTGGTGTATGCTCCTGTCCCCATCGTGGAGCTCCCCTCGCCCTCCGTCCCACTGGTGCCTTCAGACTCCGTTACTTCACCCTCCAGGGCCATGTGGGATGCAGCTCCCTCCTGTTCTGGTGCCACTGCTCCTCCGCCAGATGATGCTAATGCACGCAAGAACAGGGTGACAAAACAAAAAAGGGGGGGAGACAGAAGAGACACATGGTCAGAGCATGCAACACCACTACCGTTGGCAGACACAACACACAGGGAGCAGCCCTATGCACTAAGCCATGCACTAACAGTGCAGGGGAAAAGCACATGCCCAAGGGGGACTCTGTCTAGACCCATTTCATGCACAGCTGGAAACCATGGGAGCTTGACTAGGTGTAGAGGACAAATACCACCTTTGGGGTTGGAGTGGGAATGAGGCTGCAAAACAATGGATCTACCTTTGCGCGTCTGCCCTGGCCTAGGGGAACCCACAGGTCACCACCCCCACCCAGACCCCTCGTCAAGCGCACAGAGTCAGCAGAAAGACAGTGTACTCACCCCCTTGTGGCTGCTGTGATGCCCTCAAGTGCCCATCCAACTCCGGAGATGCCACTGTCAGGATCCGGTACATCAGGGGGGTCATGGTGCGACGGGCACCCCTTCCACGTTGGGAGGCCATCCCCAGCTGGGCCTCTGCCGTCTTCTTGTTCCAGCGGCACAGGTCCTCCCATCTTTTCTGGCAGTGGGTGCTCAGTCTATGGTATATCCCCAGGGTCCGCACTAACTTGGGGATGGCACGCCAAACACCCTTCTTCTGGTGGGCGCTGAGCTAGAGGAAAGGTGAAGTTGAAATGGATGTTACTCTCCCGTACAGTTATTCTCACACATTGCCTAAAAACCTCCCACCCTGGCCCAGACATACATACACACACACTATTCTCACATGCTGGCCTGTCCCCCCCCCCCTCCCGCTTCCATCCACAACACTCCATACAATCATGTGCCATCCACCATGCTCACAGTGTACTCACCTGTTTGTCTGGAGGACCGTACAGTTGCGTGTACTGGAGGAGGACCCCATCCACTAGTTTCTCCAACTCCTCCCAAGTGAAGGCAGGGGCTCTTTCCCCAGACACTGTAGCCATTGTCGCTTCCAGACACAGGTCACAGCAGCACTTGCAGTGTAGGTCCTCTCCTGTTGAAGGTCAGGTATCAAGTGAGGCAACAGATAGAAAATGGCGGCCACATCCGTGGCGGTGCATACCGTCACTGCCGGCGTACATCGTAATTGGCTCCTGGAATCCATAGGGTCCAATGTTAACCAATGCAGGATTGCGCTGTGGTCTTCGACCGCCTACCGCGACGGTGTACAACGGCAGCGCAGTTACCTCATTTCTCCATGTCCCACCTTACAGGTCAGGCAGCCGCCATTTCAGGGGGCCACATGGCAGGCCAAATAACTGTGTCACACCTATTTTGGCCAGGAATACGGACATACAAAGGAACATAGAGAAAATTTAACGTTTTTGCAAAACAGCATTGTGATACCTATGTGTTGTATGACCCTCTGCTCACCGTTCTCCTCCATAGGGCACATCCGCTGGGGCAGGTGATGAGATGGCGGCATCCTCCGGTGTACAGACCTATGGTGGACATGTCGACAATGGAAGACAGACACATAATTATCACTTACAGACTTGATCGTGCAACAATCCAGGAACTGTGTGCCCAGTTGGAGCCTGACCTGATGTCAGCTATCCGCCATTCCATAGGAATACCCCCTCTAGTGCAGGTCCTGTCAGTACTCCATTTCCTGGCCAGTGGGTCTTTTCAAACAACAGTAGCCATGGAATCAGGGATGTCCCAGCCAATGTTCTCTAACGTGTTGTCCAGAGTGTTATCTGCCCTGCTGAAACACATGCGCAGCTACATCGTTTTCCCTCAGGTGGAGGATTTGCCCACAGTGAAAGGTGACTTTTATGCCCTGGGACATATCCCCATCATCATTGATGCCATTGATGGTACACATGTGGCATTTGTCCCCTCCCCCCGCAGGAATGAACAGGTGTACAAAAACCGCAAAAGCTACCATTCTATGAATTTGCAGATGGTGTGTTTGGGAGACCAGTACATCTCCCATGTGAATGCCAAGTATCCTGGCTCAGTGCATGGCGCTTACATTTTGAGGAATAGCAGCATCCCTTATGTGATGGGGCAACTCTAGAGGCACCATGTGTGGCTAATAGGTGAGCCTAAAGTCCCCACACAGTTTCATTTGCTGTCTGGGTATGGGAGATTCCCTAATGTTTGGAGGATGTCTAACAGTTGTCCTTCAATATTTTCAGGTGACTCTGGTTACCCCAACCTGTCATGGCTACTGACCCCAGTGAGGAATCCCAGGACAAGGGCAGAGGAACGCTACAATGAGGCACATGGGTGAACTAGGAGAATAATTGAGCGCACCTTCGGCCTCCTGCAGGCCAGATTCCGGTACCTTCATCTGACACGTGGCTCCCTATACTATTCACCAAAGAAGGTGTGCCAGATAATCGTGGCCTGCTATATGTTGCACAACCTGGCTTTGCAATGTCAGGTGCCCTTTCTGCAGGAGGATGGGCCTGATGCTGGTCTTGTGGCAGCTGTGGAGCCTGTGGACAGTGAAGAAGAGGAGGCAGAAGAAGAAGATGTAGACAACCGAAACAACATCATCATGCAATACGTCCAGTGAGACACAGGTAAGAAGATGGAATTGCTTCCCACATCTCATACTATTGTAGGACCTAGCATAAGTCTGCCTTTTTATCTCTGTGTATCGACCCTGACTTGTCACTTTGGCTTTCCATTTCACAGATCTGGGTCCCAAATTGTGCCCTCTGCTATGTTTACTCCTGGCCTACAGCCGTGTAACTTTGGTATGTGAACAAGTACATTGCCATTGCTATATTCCAGAGATTTTGCAATTACACATTTGCAAAGGCACAGACTGACTCCTGATTTCTTGGTGATTCAAGGGTGTTTATTTCTGTGCAAATAAGTCGAGGGGGTGTGAAATGGGCTGGGGTGATGCTGGAGGAATGTCCATGGCAGAGTCCAGTCTCTTTGTCTCAAAGGTGCATTGTCCAATGGGGCATAGGAAGTGGGGCTATTGCAGTTTAAGGTGGACAGGGTGACAAAGTGGAACAAAAGGGTGACATTCAGGAGGGTCTTATTTCCTGGCAGGAGTCTTGGCAATGTTCTCTGTCTTGTTCCTGGATCTCAGGGAGCTTTTGCGGGGTGGTTCTCCTTCTGCAGGGGGTAGGGTGCTGGTGGCCTGTTGGTCCTGTGGCGGTGCCTCCTGTCCACTAGCTCCGGCGGAGGTGGAGGGCTGTTCATCGTCCAGGCTAGGGTCAGGGGCCCGTTGGTGTGCCACTGTGTCCCTCGTGGTTTTGACAAGGTTTGCCAGCACACCTGCAATGGTGACCAGGGTGGTGTTAATGGACTTCAAGTCCTCCCTGATCCCCAGGTGGTGTTCCTCCTGCAACCACTGGGTCTCCTGAAACTTGGCCAGTACTGTTCCCATGGTCTCCTTGGAATGGTGGTAAACTCCCATGATGGTGGACAGTGTCTGCTGGAGGGTCGGTTCCCTGGGCCTGTCCTCCCCCTGTTGCACAGCAGTCCTCCCAGCTTCCATGTTATCCTGTGCCTCTGTTCCCTGAACTGTGTGCCCACTGCCACTGACCCCAGGTCCCTGATTTTCTTGGGTTGGTAGGTTTGCCTGGGTTCCCTGTAGTGGTGGACACACTGCTGACTGACGTGTCCTGGGGACAGAGGGATGGGCCCGCTGGGTGGGTGCTGTGGTGGTGTTTCCTGAGGGGGGAGGTTCAGTGGTGGTTTGGGACTGTGTCAGGGGAACCGACTGTCCAGAGGTCCCTGATGGGCCGGGCTGGTCATCTTGAGCCAGGCGTGCAGAGCTGCTGTCATCCCTATGGGCCTCTTCTGTGGGGGGACTGGATATGTCTGGCACCTCCTGTCAGGTGACGTTGGGTATGGGTCCTGTTGGGGTGTAAATGCATAGTTTTAGTATCTGTGTGTGCCATCTTGTGCATTGGGTGAGGTACTCTCTACTCCTGTGCTTGCATCATTGTGTTTGCCCTTTTGTGATAGTTGGTTTGGGGTCTGTGTGGGTATCTGTACTGGACATGCTTTGGTGACTGTGGTCCATGCATAGGTGTTGCATGCAGGGCCTTGGTATTGAGATGTGGGGGTTGTGATAGTGGGACATATGTGAGATGATGGTGTGATGGGAGTGAGGGTAAGGGTGGGGGTATGTGATGGCATGCAGGTGGGGGAGATAAAGTAGTTAAGATATGACTTACAGGAGTCCAGTCCTCCTGCTACTCCTACGAGGCCCGCAGGATGCAGTATTGTGAAGACTTGCTCCTCCCATGTTGTTAGTTGTGGGGGAGGAGGTGGGGGTCCACCGCCAGTCGTCTGTACAGCAATCTGGTGTCTAGATACCACGGAACGCACCTTCCCCCGTAGGTCGTTCCACCTCTTCCTCATGTCATAATGTGTTCTTGGATGCTGTCCCACTGAGTTGACCCTGTCGACGATTCTCCGCCATAGCTCCATCTTCCTCGCAATTGAGGTGTGCTGCACCTGTGATACGAATAGCTGTGGCTCTACCCGGATGATTTCCTCCACCATGACCCTGAGATCCTCTTCTGAAAACCTGGGGTGTCTTTGAGGTGCCATTATGTGGTGTGGGTGATGTGCGAGGTGCTGTCTGTTGTGATGTGTGCTGTGATGTGTTGGGGTGTGTTCTTTGAGGTGCGTGGATGTTGTATGCGTAATGGTGTTGTGTGTCTGTGGATGCTGGTGTTGTGTTTGCTAATCTATCTCTCTGGCCTTCTGCAAAATTTTAGGTTGTAAGGGTTTGTGGGTAATGTGGGTGTGTGTTTTATAGTGGTGTGGGTGTGGTGTGTGTATGTGTATCAGGTGTGTGTATTTCGAATTGTCCAATGTGGATTTGTTTTGTAATTGTTGATTTGTGCGTTGTGATAGTGTGGGTGTATTCTTGTTGGTGTGACGGTGTGGGTTTTGGTATCACCAGTTTATCACTGACCTTTAGTATGGTGGGCTTGTGTGGGTGTTTGTATTGTGGCGGATTCTGCGATGTGGGTCATAATACCTGTAGCGGAATTCTGCCACCGCAACGGTATGTTGGCGGTCTTCAGCACGGCGGAACGTGGGATTTAGGGCCATAGTACCTAAAAGCTTAAAGTGCCAACCAGGGCTTTCTGCTCATGCTAGACTGGGTGAAATCTGAAAAGTCAGGATGACCGCGATGGTGTGCAGGTTAGCTACAGGGACCAAACTTGTCCTGCTGAAATCAGTACCTTGGTTCGGGTAGCGTTGAGTGAGGATGTGAGGAGCAACTGAGATGATGTGTCATCGTCGATCCTGGTAATGTAGGTGATGGGTTGATTCCAAATCACGCTATAGAAGATATGTAGCCGCCAAACCCCTTCGGTGTAGGTGATGTGTCATCATTGAGCTGCGCAGCCAGCCATGCAACGGCTCCTGAAGAAGCATTGTGTCGCATCGCAGGGGATGCATCGGTCCCGACTGACACAGAAATGGCGATGTGTGGATTTTACAGTTGCAGCACCTTATACCCACTTACAAGGGCCCAGGACTGGATTGGCATGACTTGGCAGGACACGACTTGCAGCAAGCAAAGTCCAGGTGCTGTTGCAGGATGGAGTGAAGTCTTTGATGCCTCTGAGAATTCAGAACAGGAGGCAAACCAGCAAGCCCTTGGAGTTACTTTGGTTCAGAGGTTGTAGAGATGCAGGTCCAGTCCCACTCACTCCCAGGTAAGGAGGCAGCAGAGCAGGCAGACCAAGCAGAAGTCCAGCAAAGTCCAGCAGGGCTCAGCAGAGTGAAAGTCCTTTCAGCAGCACAACAGTCCTTCTTCCTGGAAGAAAGTCCTCAGGTCCAGAAGTGTACCGAAGTGGTGGTGTCTGAGGACCAGCACATATACCCAGTTGTGCCTTTTAAGTGGGGGGGACTTCAAAGAGAAGCCTTTGAAGTGCACAAAGTCCCTGTCCTTCCTGCCCTGGCTCCAGACTCACTACAGGGAGGTATGCAGCTCCTTGCGCGAGGACAGCACCAGCCCTTTCAGGTGTGAATGTCAGCTCCTCCCTCCCATCCAGGCCAGGATCACCCATCAGTAAGTTGATGCCCCATCAGGCACACCTAGACTCCCTATGTGTGTGGCTGTCTCGAGGGAATGCACAAAGCCCAGCTGTCAACCACCCCAGACTTGTATTCAGAGAAAGCCAGAGGCACATAATGGTTAAAGTAAGAAAATGACAACTTTCTAAAAGTAGCATTTCCAGATTCGCAACTTAAAATCCAACTTTACCATAAGTTGTTATTTTAAATTGCGAGTCCAGAGACACCAAACTCGAAACACCTATCTTTTCCCAGTTGAAAATGACACTTATTAAGTGTAAAATGGTAAACCAAATGTTAACCTATAGGAGAAATAAGCCCTTGCGGTAGTGAAAAACAAACTTAGGAGTTTAGCACTTCCTGAACATGTAAAACTAAAAGGTTCATGTCCAACTTTTTTTAGTACACTGCACCCTGACATTGGGGCTGTCCAGGGCCTACCTTAGGGGGGACTTATATGTTTTAAAAAGGAAGGTTTGGGCCTCATAACAGACTTAACTAGCCAGGTCAACATGGTAGCTTAAAACTGCACACACAGGCTCTGCAATGGTAGACCTGAGCCATGTTTGAAGGGCTACGGCAGTGGGTGGCACAATCAGTGCTGCAAGTACCTGTGCACAGGTAGCACATTTTACAATGATCTTATAAGTAAATTAAGTATGCCAGTTATGGATATTAGCTATTGTTATTGTTATTATTATTATCAATAATAATAATAATAACGTTTTTTGCTTTATTTCTGCTGTTTCCAAGCACTGCAAAAAGGTGTTTATTATTCAGTTTAATCATATGCAACAGAATATAGAAAGAAAATAAAAATACATTTTTGTTCCATGAACAAATAGCTTATTCTGGCAGAGTACGGGAACGTTTGGGCCTCACAGAGCAGAAAAGTGTTTACCTACCATATGCCAATCACCAACCATTTTTTAGTTTCGTCTAATGAGTTAGCTCCCATTGCTTGATGTCCAAATTATTAGAAAACTGGCTTGTAGGATCAGGCTGCACAGCACGAAATGCTACAGTTTGTTTCTCAAGAAATTATGTTGCCAGCAGACAACCTGTTAACACTTGTGTAGGGCAATTATTTAAGGCAGTAGTTCTTAACCTTTTGACTTCTGTGGACACCCACTTCATTATTACTGAAATCCAAGTACACCCAGTGTTTAATTTGAGCCAGTGATTTCCGGTGCGGGCACCAGCACTTATCTTTGAGGGCTGGCATCATTTTTCTGCCTCAAGCATTTACTGTGAGCAAAAGACACATTTGGGAAAGACGGGGGGAGAGAAAAGCAGTAAAGTGTCACAAATGGAGAAAGCAGAAGGTGCAACAGTGAGCTGAAGGGGCAGGGAGTGGCTTTAAATGGACTAATGAGGCCTGAGATGTTTTAGGATTATGCTGCCTCATTATTCTGCGTGTTATTTAATTGCAGCAACCGCTTTGGGCACCGGTATGTTTTTATTTACAAATTAAGCACTGGGTGCACCCACTGAATTATTATTGGAATCTGGGGACTCCATTTAGTCATTATTGGAAGCGGGGAGCCCAGTTTAAGCAATTTCAAGGATTTGAACCTCAAAACAATGCACAAAATTACAGAAGCAAGCATTTATCAAAAACAAATGATTCAAATATGCAAATGATGAAACATTTTATTTCGTTCTCAAACAAATATAAAAAATCAATCAAAATTTTCACTTTGATGTGAGGTTGTGGCATTTATAGATTCATCTGAGGTCCCCCATTGTCCATACTATATTCTGTTTAATAAATTGAACTGCTCCCAAAAATCAATCTGAGGACACCAACTTAAATTTTAGCCCTAGCTGCAAACTCCTTCATATTTCCTTATTGTTTTCAAGTTTTTCATTTTTCTTCTTTATTTATATAAACTTAATAGTTTGTTAATATTATGGAACTTCATAAGCAGTTGCAGGCCACCTGAATAGGTTTTGCGGATCGGTTAAGAACCACTGGTCTAAGGAATTTCTTCATTGGATTTATTAATGAATGCAGGTTTGTATGCCTTGAAAATTCAAGCACATAGCAAGCACTCATCTAAATCCTATGTACTAGTCTCAGAAAATTTCAGTTTGCTACAGACGATCCTTATAGGGTAAAGACCGTATGCCATATTTTCTCTTTAGGTTGCACACTTAAAGATGGATGCATCCAGTCACAAGAATCGTTTAAATCTGTAAGTACTCAAACAGTGGAGAGACGGTTTTCTCTTTTTTTAATCCCTCTTCTAGCGAAACATTGTGCAGCTATGTACAGAATTGTTAAAATGGTTAATGCTACAATCAGATGTTTTGGGGAATTTATGACACGTCCTCGCTAAGTCTAGCAAAGTGTCTGCAAAGTGTGAGATGTTTAAAGGCTGGGACAAAATATGTTTTTATCTTTTACTTCTTTACTAATTGATTATAATAGCAGCAACGAAAAGTTCATCCTATGTTTGGACAGAGTACGAAAGTGGTTTATTGCAAAAATTAGTAGTCTGTGAGCCGCCGATCGGAAGGACCAAGGAGTCAGCATTGGAGGAAAGTGTTTCTAGTATCAATCACATTACAAAATACTCAGCAAGAAAACATGGTGGTGTATTGCAAAGCTGGTGAGAGAGCTGGTAGAGGCCCTACTTAAGTGACAATGATGCAAATAAGCCATGGGAACAAATTGGTTTCCATAGTTTACACCTCGAGCACCAAGGCTCATCTCGAAGATGTGTACATTTTCTGACCAGAAATCGCATAAGCAAAAAACCATGGCAGTTACTTGTTACTGTAATCAAGCATCACTAGTTTAATTTTACAATATGATGGAAATAAAGGAGTGGGACTTTTAATTGTAGGACTGGCTGACTGACAATGAATTATTAGCTCTTGTAAATAATAACAGGACCCTGTGATCTGGTTTTTGTAATAGCAATTTTACTGCATTCATTTTTAGCATGATGATTCGAGGCAGGCACGAGGATCAGTGCACATGGCATGAGTAATGACTTATTACAGTCCAAGATATGGACTGGACTTATCAAGGTCCAGAGTCTTGAATGAAATTTTAGGTTGTCACACAGAACTGGAACAGACTATAGATTTGGACTTGGTAACTGTGTATTGAACACTGTTCACATGCTTTACACTTGTCTACTAGCTTTGAGAAAGTCCATGGTTTGACGAAACGTGTCGGCTGAATCATCTGTATTCTGCATGGCTGGACCATCTGTATTTAATCTGATGTTGTACGTTTAAAAAATACATAATTTACAACTACGTATTGTGGAACTGCATTTGGTTCTTCACCAACTTGGGCCTAATGGGCCCTGTGATACACAATGACAATTGGGCCTATCTCTGTGGGACAATGTACAACTAACACAAACTATGCTTACTGATATGTTTCTGATATTGCCTGGAACGCACTATATTGCAAGGCTTGCCATTAGAACAGCCACCATGAAATATCATTGTCATTGCATGCTAGCTGAAGCAGTCTTCCTTCTTCAATATACCATTTGTGTACGTGCTGTTCTCAGTTCTGTCATAAGATGTATCACACGATATTAGACAGGTAGGACATATTAGGTAACTTCCTTGTCTGTGCTTCAATTTACTATAGATGGTGCGTTATGAAGAATTGACTGTAGCACCTTTGGCAATAGTGAAGAAATGATCATACGTCAATGTCAAGAACCAATGAAATGCTTGATTCTGTTTGTGGTTTGATATTATAAAAGATCATGCATTACTTCCTTATTCAGACTGTTCGAGCTTGACTTATGCTGCTCAGTCTCCATGTACATGTATCTGTTGTTTCTAAATAAACCTTTCTGTCTACCAGGAAGAGCTGGCTAACAGTTGTTTGTATCCTGAGATGGGTATCTAAGATTCTGCTTCTACAGTATGGAGTTGGATGTTTTGGTCTGAAGAGTAGAAAATAAGGATAATTTTGAACATTGAGCATACAGAACATACAAATGAATAAGACATAATACTATACATCTTTACTTATTCAAGAGTGCTCCAATATTCATTCTGGATTATTTATAGTGGGGGTTGCCATATTTGGTATGGTTCCCTGCTTAGTGACATCGCGGCAACAGGTGTCAATATTGTTTGATCACCGCAAGTAAATTTTGTAGAACAATATTTCGCGTATGGGATCGTGCAACTCTAATGCTACGGTTGCCTTTTTTCTTTTTTGTACAAACTTGGAAAATCACTCTGTCTCTCTCCTCTTTGCTAGAACACATATAATACAGATTACAACAAGCCAGCAAAATGGGTAAATTAGCAAATTCACATTTTTTGCACCCAATTACAGTTAGTGCACATAGGAACTGAAAAATCACAGGCACGTTGTGCATGATAAGATCTATTACGCACTCGTAATTTTCACCTGCAATCTACCCCATGTTTTCCCTGCTGCAAAACATGGGGACAAAATCCCTTTTGGACTCACTGAGGTTTGGATGCAAGCAGCAGTTTGCACCCGAAATTGGATTTGTGGCTCACTCTAAATTAGGGACTACATATTGTTTTTTTTTTTTTAAACAATTGAAAGCTTTTGACGGGTTTTAGGCCTATAACATTAAACAGCGCAATGCATGATAGACTCTCCCCTGCCCAGGATACAATGTCACATTCAAGACGAAGGGCCTGATTTAGAGTTATGTGGGTGGGGTTACTCCATCACAAACGTGATGGATATCCCGTAAACCCTGTTATGATTCCATTCTTTCCTATGGAAATCTTAATATGGCGGACGGGATATCTGTCACGTTTGTGACTGAGTAACCAGTCCACCAAATTCTAAATTAGGCACTAAGGCTTTTAAGAAGAAATCAAGTGAATTACAGTGCTGCTACCCAGCAGCACGAGAAACTGAAAATGTAACATTAGCTCGCCCTTTTTTATAAATTCTTATTTTTCTGCTCTGTAGACTATGAAAATAAATGTGAAATTGAAGATTGTGATAACACTCATTTCGATGTGGTAAAAATGTGAACAAATAAACCCTTTTTGCTGTTTATACATTTGACAAGCTAGAGGTTTATGCATGAAAGCTGGCTTATTTTCCAAAGTTTCAGTGCACAGGACTAACTCTCATCTTTGTTGTTTTCTGTAGGGAGTGCTACTGTCACGGTTTACTCACTGCATTAGATAGCTTAAGCCCAGCATCAATCATTGCAAAAGTGTTCTTAATGGCCTAACCCTCTGTTTCCAGAGAATCCTGATTCTGGATTGATCCATCGCAAATCTGTGCTTCCTGAACTTGGGCTGTTTAGCAATGTAATTGTGTTTTTGAGCTAGCACCATCTGGGAAGGCATCCTAGCTCCAAAGATGTGCTCTGTTTAGCAGTGTAGCCTTGTTTCTTAATTCTGCACTGCAGTGTAGCGTGTTTCTTGGTCCCGTAGGCTCTTGCATTGCAACCTGGTTTCGTAAACATGCACTATTTTGTGGTGTGCCTTGTTTCCAGAGCTAGCACTGTACTGAGGTGTTGCTTGTTCCTTGGGCTAGCACTATTCGGTCCTTCCTGATTCTTTGAAGTTAATTTTCTTCTGTAGTTATCCTTTTGTCTGCCCTTGTCTACTTTTCTTGTCTACTTCTCTTGTCTACTTTTCTTGTACCTTGGTCCAAAGATCAGTGTGCTGCCTTCCTATATTTCTTTGTTTCCAGTTCCAAAGTGTGATATGTTGCTTGCTTTCTGCTAAGTGTTGCCTGTCTTCCAATCCCTCCCATTATTGCTCTTTATCTCCTTGCTTATCATGACCGCGTATTCAGTTCGTTGCTTTTACTGTTTTACGTGCTCCTGTGTGATCACACGATTCAAGGGCACAGCTGACAATGTTGGTCTGTTGGTCGTGTTCCTCATCCACTGCAAGTATTACCATCATGTTAACTATTATATCATCATTGTAGGTACCAGTCCTATGGACCACATGTTTGCTCCGTGGGGATAGTTTGCAGTCAGTATCTGTAACAGAGGTTGTGGAAGAGGAACTTACTAAGTTTCCTTCTTACCGTGCTGGGCTCCTGAGTACTTTTGCCACACCGGCATTATTAATATATTGCTGCATGCTTGCCTCATATTTCATAGGTTTCAGTTGTTTAGGATTGCCTGATCCGTTTGAGCTTTGGCTTGTTTACCTTGTGCAGAGCTTCCCATAGGATCCCTCTTCACCTCTGACACTTGGGCAGCTCTGTTAACAACATTCTCTTCCTTTTAGCTCACTTGTCACAAGTCTCTGACAGGCCTTTTCCCGATCTATGAATCTATGACCATTAAATGTAGCTTCTTTACAAGAGTACACTTGGTGTATTTAAAGTTAATCATATCACTTTTCAGCCTAAAAGCTTGTGTCGTCATACATTTGTCCGATAACAAAGGAGTTGCTATGTTCCTGCTCATGCATATTTTAATGGCACCTAACTTCAGCATAAGGTAATAGACATGCAGCTGACTCCCATGAACAGGACCCACAACAAAATGAGGAAAGGAATGTAGCTTCCATGTCTAAAAGTTTAACACGTGCAATGCCCGGCCAACAGACATAATAGTATTTAATATTATTTGAATGAAACTGGACTGGTGCATTTCCTATACTGTATTTTTAACTCTGATATCTGAGGTATTGTTGGACATAAAAAAATTAAATCTGCCATATATACGTTTATGCTGGATGTCCGGAACAATGATCCCTTGTGTGGGCTACAGGCCTCAGTCAGAGCCCACAAGAAACCAGAAGGCGCCCTCATGGGGAGTGGCACACAGACATAGGTGTGGTATGTAAGCTACAAAGTAACAAAATAAAAATGTAGGGTGCAGAACAGCTTACACAAGAGAGCACACAATCAAAGTGACCCCATACCAACTCAGAGACGAGTACTGTGATAGGTATCATGCCGAAGCAAAAAGAGAAATTCCAACTATCAGAGTCAAGTGAATTGTAAGAATGACAAAAGTTTGGATAGAAATCCTGCCAGCCGGAGTATTGAGTTTGGAGGCAGGTGAGCAAGAAATGTTGTGAAGACTCCAGACATTAGATGTATTGTTCTGTATACAGGGGCCTGAGACTAGACCTCATACGCTTGTTCTCCCATAAGAATCTGCTTCTTGACATTAGTGTGCTGACACTCTACTGCACACCTACCACATGGTGAGCCCCCTGTTGTAACAGCACTGATGATTCTCAATAAGGCCTTTCCGAATTATTTTTCATTTGTTACTATTGGCTACTATCTTTAATTGTCTTGATAATCTTCAGGCACCCATCTCACATGCAAGTGACACACAAACACAACCACTCCAGCTCCCGTCACCTCAATCAGCCAATCCACACACACGCATACAGACTCACATACACAACAGGTAGCATAAACCTACCAGTACAGGTCAGCTTGCAAAGCGCACACATAGACACCGCTGACAAGTGTGATTGTACTGTCATTGTGGTGCCAGCATTCGTTTGGCAATGAATAATGACACTGGAATGACAGTTGTGTATGTGTGCGATATGTGTTGTGTACCAGTGTGTCTCCATCCATGTCTGACCCACTTGTGTCCCCAACATATCCATATCACTCACTGTGATTTTAAAAAAAAGTACTGTGACATGTATATGCCTGCAGAGGTCCTGACCTCCCATGGAGTGCCCAGCCAACATACCCTGGCAGCCTAGCACCAACGCAGGCACCCTTGCACTATAGTGCAAGGGTGCCTGTGGTGTAAGCAGGATTGTTTTTGTGCAAGAAAGGGCACCTTCCTGCACAAAAACAATCTTGAGAGGCATTTTCCTCTTTCTATGTGTGCTGCAGAATGCAGCATACATAGAAAGAGGAAAAAACAAGGAGAAAAATATATTTCTCCTCGTAGCACATCCCCTTTGGAGGCGTATCTTTTTGGTGCATTCCCAGATTTACAAGGTCTTGTAAATATGGGAATGCATCAAAAACTATGGGAGTTGCATGGGAACACCCACGCAAAACCCATGGAATGCCTCCATTTGTGCAGAGTAATTCAACTCAGCGATTTGCACTGCCTTGCATTACTCTATATTTTGGAACCATTTAAAACCATGCAAAGAGGCTGCGCATGGCTTCAAAACTATAAGTTAAAAGATTGTGCCACGCATGTACCACATTGCATGGTGCAAGTATGGCATAACCCTTTCAGAAATATGGCCCATAGTTCTTAGTGACTGCTTAAGTTTGCAGCAAGGCAGAACTCAAAGTAAAGCGCCAGCAGTGACTGAAACAATTTTTTTTTTCCACTCCTCAATTGTACAACGCAATTTATATGGTACTTGCTGTAAAGCCAAAATATAGCCTCAAGTATTACATCTTTCAAAGGGTTTTCTGAGCCAAGAACAGTGATCCTGTAAGGTTATTATTGCTGAAATGGCCTGTTACACTGCCATGTCACCTTATTATCCTCTCCATTTTTTTCAATCCCTTATTTCAAAAACGCCAAATTGTGGAACCACAGATTACATAAAATAATGGGTACAACAAATGTTAAAGATCCATTGGAACGTGGCTCCGTTACTACGGACTAAGACCCCTTGGGATGCCACATTTACCTGGCGCAGCAGTAAATCTCAAAGTTCCTTTCTAGAAAATGAGGAATTACATAATGAATTGATGCTTCCCATAACAAAGTTCACACATAACTTCATTTACTGTACATTGTCCCCTCATAAATTTCGTCAAGTTTGATCTGCAATTCTTTATCAAAAGAAAAGTCCAAAATCTGCACAAACAGAGGCCCCAGACTATGGCCTTATTGAAGGCGTGGAGGGGCCATAAATTTGACTGTGACTAAGATCTTAGCTCTGTTCATTAGCAGAGTAGTGCAAATGGACTAGTAGAGGGATTTGGGATTAGATAAATTTTATATTTTAGGTTGGGAATGACTGGGTACTCAGAGGATGGGTCACCATGCGTTACAATAGAAATAGTTACTCTATGTTTACCAGAGGCATTGGCACAATACAAGGCTGAGTAAATGGATGTGCCAATCAACTTTTCTCATAAAACTATGGTACGCCAATAGTTGATGCGAGCAAAGTTCTTCTACCCTGCAGACAGCCAACCCTTTACTGTCTACAGGGCATAACAGCGTGGGAACAGTGGAACCACCATAGGTTTGCACACTAAACCAGATCAACTGAAATAAAATGATCTGGCTTTGCATGAATGCCAAATAAAAACAAGTTTAAATGTAGGCTATTGCATGATATTCTCAAATTTAACGTGTGAGATAAGCAAAATTACACATTTTACATGTCTTATCCTTGAACAGTAGCCATCATATTAACATTTTTAGTTGAGGGTGTACTTCAACAAAAAATCTTACATAAGGCAGTATTGGTTAGCTTTTGCACTGTAGCACAATGCTTGACATCTTACTAAAATAGTTTTCTCAGTCGAAAGTCAGATGATGACATAATTGGCACATGTCCCACACTAAATATGGCTTGCCATAGTCCAATCTGCCTCAGCATCAGCTGACTAGACTATGACTGTGGCTTTTACATGGGAATTAATGCACATTTTCTACAGAGGCTCCAAATCACTGAGTCACAGTCAGACTCTTCTTCGACCTTCCACAAAGAACCCACATCATGACAACACCTCAGGCAACTCCACTGGCTCAACATACAGATGAGATGTTAATTCATGTTGCTGACCCACGTACACCAGGCTCTACACAACCCCCCTCCTACACTGACCACGGCATGAACTTCCACCATTGAGAACTCAACGCTCTGACTCCCTCTCACTTGCCCACTGTCCCTACATCCGCCGAGGCTGAAGTGGAGGATGCTCCTTCTCCCACATCGCGGCAAAGACCTGGAAGAACCTCCACATGCAGATGAGGACCATCACCTCACTCCAGGAATTCAGAAGGGTCCTCTAAACCTGACTGTTCGAATTAGCCTTCCAGTGACCAGCAAGTGCCTGGATACACTATTGGGTGATTAGCAGCACTATATAAATCATGATTGTTTGATTGATGCAATTTTTCGCCATTTGTGCAACTCACAGCAAGAGGATGTTCACTCAGAAGGGGAAAGACATTGTAGTTACCTTTGTAGTTGATCAATATAAGGAAGTATACTGTCTGCCTCCATTCACACTCAGTGTGGCCAAGAAGCAAATAATTTGGCAGGAGTTGACATACTATAGCCGTGCACTGGAAATTGAGGCACACACCGTAGAAGACCTCAAGATTAAGTGGCAGGATGAGATGAAGCTGCTGAGAAGAAGATCTCCAGGATACAAGTGGCAAATCCTCTTCTTGGAGGTAGACCTTGGCTCCTTTTACTTCTCATTCCCCTTGAGGAGGGTCACCTCACCATCGTGCACCCTGACTTATGGCCTTCCTATTCCAAGGAATCCTAATGTAAGGCCAGGTAAGAACGTTACAGCCCTCTTTCCCAACTGGTTCTTGTATCACCACTCATGCAATTCTGTTCCTCCAGCCACCATTAACAGATAGGTATACATCATTCACACATTTCCCATGTACACAGTTTCCAACAACTCCTTTCCAGAGAATAAATTGTTAAAGTTGTTCTCAGTGCACTCTACATTTCTGACGTACAGTTCCGTAGCCTAGTGTTTTATTTGCTGCAGCTGGAGCAGGTGTACTTCTGACTCTGGCAGAGTTATAAACTGCTGCACGTTTGCTGTGGTAGCTCCGTACTTGTCACAAGCACTGTGATCAGCTGGCCTGAGTGATGGCCAGGGCATCTCTATTGATCCTCAGCAATGATCCACTGGCCAGATAGCCTGATAGAGTGCCACCATCATTTTGACATCTGGAGATGTAGCCTGGGAGCGTGCTGTAGGTGAATAGAGCTCCTGCTCCCATTCTCAACCATGTTAAGGATCGCATCACGTACGAAGTTCTGTCTAGCAACTAATGCTTTCCTGGACATGCTGAAGATGCTGATCGTATGACTATAAATTCGCTCTCCTTTTTTCCAGTATGTGTTTTAAATACCTTTAAATTAATATTGTTAATATTGTTATATATTTTTACATTTTTGATTTAATAAATAAAAAAATACATCCACTCAAAATATGTTTTATTTGTTTTCATGTGTTATGTATGTGATATTCATTGCCTTCATTGATTTATATGGGAAAGTTTTGCAGTACCTGTGATTGACTTGAATTTTGACTCACTCTAAGTACTGGCTAGGATGGATTTAATCATATACTGTCAGTAGTATTACTGTAGTAAACAAGGGTATACTTTTTCTGAATAGGTATTGTTTTACTCGTGTTTTAGTATTGAAAGTACCTCCTTAAATCCTTTCATACGTTCCCATTACTCTACCCATTTAATAGTAGATATTTCAGGATTTTTATACCGCTTCTGCTCGTCCCTTCCATATTTACCACGAAAACATCTATCTCTGTGTGCAGAGATATCTGAATAATAGTGAAGTTAGGCACAGTCAGAGTAGGTGGAGGCAGAGTTCTCCTGCTGCAACTTAGTAAATAGCATTTGTGAACTTACTAAATATCACTCACAAATGCTATTTACTAAGTTCCCGCAGGAGATCTCTAGTACTACTAAAGTACTATTTCCTATGCTCAAAATGAATTATGAATAGGCCCTTTACAAATCATGTGTTAAGCTTATTAAATGAAGCTGTTATTTTTTTATGTAAGCAGGTGAATAATATTGATGATTTATGTTTGGAGAATCTAATATTCAAAAACCTTTGAATATTGTTGTTGAATCCAACGCCACACATATCTAGACAACTGAGCCTCAATTTCAATAATCCTCAAATGTGGGACTCATGACACCTCTTTAAAAGGAGGCTTCCGATCCAGATGTGCAATGTGAAGCATAAGATGAAAAACGTTAAAACACGCATTCACAGTTAAATTACATCTTAAGTAAACCTCTCAAGTTTCTTGGCAACATAGTCTCTCTGTTTGTCGTCTGGCAAGCAGAAAATATGATTTTTATGTACAAAGGAGGCTTTTAAGTTAAGTTCAGTTCCATCAATCCATTCAAGATTTCAGTTTAACCTTGGTTCGCAGGAGACACGTTTGGAGCCTGTATTCAATCACTCCTGAGACAATAGAGAAAAAGTACGGTTAGCCAAACTGCAGACATTAATATTGTAAACTTCACAGATACAGTGTGGTATATCAATTTACTACTAGTTGACGATTATTTCACAGCAGATTGCCCTTTTGGGAGAATGCGTAGGATCAAACAAAAATGTTTATGTATGTAGGAAATTATTATTCTTATTGAAAAAACGCTGGAACTCTGAAACGACTATTCAAAAACTTGAAACTGGGTATGTTCTTTAAATCACTTGATTTTAATGCTACTAAATAACACATCTGCTCAAAGGGGCCCATGTCGCACTTCAGTAAGCCTCATTTTAAAACTTCCAACCATGGTACATATATTTTAATGCAACCACATTCGCAGATATTCTATGGTAGAGAATGTCAGTGTGCAAACTACATTTATCATATGTCAAATGCCATGTTCTGTGAGCTAGGTATTTAGACCCTGACACAAAGGGGACTGGCCATCAAATTGGCAGAGGACTTATTATTGGACAGCCTGACAGAAAGTAGTATACCCTCTCTTGAGATGACTGCCAGCTCAGTGGTCAGCTCTGTACATTGAAAGGAACCGCCATTATGACATTTCCCTTCATGGGGCAAAAGGTTTGGTGGATGGCTGCTGTTGATTTTGACTGCCGTCCATCAAACTTTCAACACCTGGGTTTTTGTTGCTGAAACACAAACAATTAATGACCTCAAAAACCTGGAAGTTTTCTCCTAATCCAAAGGGCTCACTTTTTCCTGACCCTCATTTGTAGGTTTTCCGTGGTGTTGAAGGGAAATTAAAGAGAGAAAAACGTCACATTATTGTTATCATTGTTGGAAAATGGCGCTCTCTGAAGGGTCACCCCAAACCTTTTGCCTCCCTCCTCTTTTTCTGATCTTGTTTTTATTGGCTTTAGGACTCTGGGCACTTTGCCACTCCTACCAAGTGTTAAAGTGCATGTGCTCTCTCCCTAAAACATGGTAACATTGGCTCATACCCAACTGGCATATTTAATTTAGTTGTAAGTCCCTAGTAAAGTGCACTAATTGTACCCAGGGCCTGTAAAATTAAATGCTACCAGTGGGCCTGCAGCACTGATTGTGTTACCCACATAAGTAGCCCCTTAACTAGGTCTCAGGCCTGCCATTGCAGAGTCTGTTTGTGCAGTTTAACTGCCACTTCGACTTGGCATTTTAAACTACTTGCCAAGCCTTAAACTCCATTTTTATTACATATACGTCACCCCTAAGGTAGGCCCTAGGTAGTCCATAGGGCAGGGTGCTATGTAAGTAAAAGGCAGGACATGTACTTGTACATTTTACATGTCCTCGTAGGGAAATACTCACAAAGTTGTTTTTCACTATTGTGAAGTTTGCTCCTCTCATAGGCTAGCATTGGAAATTTCCTTATATACTTCTAAGTGATAATTTCTGATCTGAAAGGAGTAGCATTGTCATGTTTGGTATGGTTGGAATGGTAGGGAGAAATCTTGCTTACTGGTGAAGTTGGATTTACCATTACTATTTTAGAAATGCCACTTTCAGAAAGTAGGCATTTCTCTGCACTTATTGCTCTCTGTGCCTTACAGTCTGTCTCTAATACACATCTGGTCTGTGCTGATTGACAGCTCCCTTGTGCATTTCACACAGACAGCCATAGAAACACAGGACACTCCTTTGCATCTCCATACTGATGGGTTTCCCTGGACAGGAAGGGTGGAGGGACCCTCACTTACACTTCCAAGGGTAGTGGCCTGACACCACACAAAGGACTGATAACACCCCCACAGATCTCCTGGCACACAGGGCTGTGTTGAAAGCGAAATGGTGCACTTCAAAACCACTCTTTCACTTTGAAGGCAACTTTGGGTATATATACTGGGTCTTTAACCCCCCTAAAATCAGACACTTCTGGACCTACAACTGGACTCTCTCAGAGGGAATGTAGTGCTGCCCAAATGACTCAACTGGACTGCTTTTCTGGAAGGACTGCTCTCCCGCTTGTTTCCCTCCTGCTCCCTGACTCTGCTGGAAGAACTTTGCCTTCTCACCACAAGTGGTGTCCAAGGGCTGGTCAGCTTGCCTCCTGTTAAGAAGTCTCAGGACCATCAAAGGCTTCACCTAAAAGAGAACATCCATGCCTCAAAGTTCTGAAAACATTGACGTAACACCTGTCTCACGGCTGCAAAATCAATGCAGGACTAGCAGAATCAATGCAGCGCCTCCAGGGTTCCATCATCACAGCTCATCAGGATTTTCCATGCATTGTCCCTGGGCATCAATTTGTCATCAACCCTGCACTGCAGTAAGAAACTGAGGCTGCGTGTCTGGAAATCGATGCATCGCCTTTCCTGCGACAAAAGAATGGATGCATCACCTCCCTTTCCTGTAAGGAACCGATGCATCATCTCCCCTGTGAGAAAAGAATTGACGCATCACCTACCCTTTACAGTAAGGAACCGATGCATTGCTTTTCTTTTAGACGCATCTCAAGTACTTTGTGCTAGAGAGATACATCTATTGATTCCTGAGGATTAAGACCTGCTTACCCCTAAAAAGTGATATCTTGACCTGTGTATATTGGATGTTTGTCACTTTGTTCTTGTTTTATTCAGATACATATTCTCTATTTTTCTAAACTGGTGTGGAGTGCTTTTTGTGGTGTTTTTACTGTTTTATGGTATGAGTTATTGCACAAATACTTTATACGTTGCTTCTAAGTTAAGCCTGCCTGCTCTGTGCCAAAATACCAGAGGGTGAGCACAGGATAACTTAGGTTGTGTTGTGACTTACCCTGGCTAGGATTGTGGTCCCTACATGGACAGGGTGCATACCTCTGCCAGCTAGAGACCCCATGTCTAACAATCAGATACTCTATTTAGAGTGGGCGGTGTGAATGCTTTACTCCACTGGCCCCTACTCTGTTGGGGCATCAGAGGTGGTGCCATCAATAGAAAGCTGACAGTCCTCCTGACCCCAGATAGGGTACATGAACCATCAGTTTGGCAGATTGGGTACTCCATCTCATAAGTGGCAGAATAGCCTGTCCCATAAGTTCGAAATCACCTGCTTATTAATATACATATGTATTTATTTTGGATCAAATTCACAAAGCATTTCTCATGAGCAGGTGCATCTCACGTCAAGATTAGGCTTCAGTGACATCTGAATATCCAAGACTTATTCACAAAGCATTAGTGTGTCTAGGTGTGTCCTACTATATCACCAATCAGAGAGAGCAGAGGAAAAAAACTCCTGGGCCCATATTTATACTTTTTTAGCGCCGCATTTGCATCGTTTGTTTACGCAAAATCAGCGCAAACTTTCAAAATGTAATTGTATTTTGTACGTTTGCGCCGATTTTGAGTAAAAAAAAATTACGCAAATGCAGCACTAAAAAAGTTTAAATATGGGCCCTAGAGTGCACCCTCCTAACGCTACTTAAACAAAAGGTTGGACCATAAGGGACAGTATCACAATACAATAATCCACTTACCAACACAGAGGTTTATTTTCTTTTTGATTCTCCAGAGTACTTTTGGTTTAAGTAGGAGAATCTTACACCAGGATCAAGTGTGATTTATTCATGAATTTCCAAGATTAGGATGCATTTTTCTGTAAGTGAGCCTGTCTTGATCTTGGAAAACACGCAGAGCACATTTTATGTAATTCAGGTCTAACTCACAACTATGGCACGAATAAGACATAACTCATTGAAAAAACCTAGACCTTTTTGGTTTCATATTGTGTAGGCTAAGTCCAAGAGGAAGTTGGAGCAATTTACAGATTTATTTGTAGACATACGTCCTTCGAATTACAAAGTAAAAATATGCACAATACACTAAAAAATGTGTGCTTGATATGATATGTGGATGTCTGACAGACACTCTTCATGTTCAGATCGGGTAGCCAGGAGTGAGACATGCATGATTAGCGCAGACTCCTGGCTGCCTGCGCTGAACTTTGCTGGGATGAAGAGGTCACAGCTCCAATGGGCGTGACCTCCTCATCTCAGTAAAGGTGCCTCGAGGTCCTTCCCCTCTGTGACGAGAAGAAGCATCACCGATTGACTTCGACCTGGGCTCTTCAGGTTTAAGCCCTGAAGCGCCCACGGCGAGTGTCAATCAGTGACACCTCGTCATAGAGTGGGGAGGGATCAGAAGTTTCACTGACCCCATCCCACTCTGTGACAAAGTTGGGACTGCTGCCTTCCCTCATTGGCTGACCTGAAGTCAGCCAATGAGGGAAGGCAGCGGTCCCAACTGTCCTGGGACCTCCGAGCTGAAGGTAAGTGTGTGTGTGTTTTTTAAATGAATGTTTAGTGCGTGTGTGTATGTTTGAATGTTGATAAGTGTTGTGAATGGATGTGCAAGTGTGTGTGAATGAATGAGTGTGAGTGTGCTTCCTGCCCGCCCAACTCCCTCCAAAAATTACCGGCCGCCACTGTTCATAGGCAGACAGGAAGCAGTACTTGGTCCACGCTTCATGGCATGGACACACACGGAGCCCGGGGAGGAACTCAGAGGAGAGAAGGAGGTGCTGTCCAGTAAGAAGCAAGAAAAAATAGAGGGACGTGGGAGCCAACCAATGATAAGTAAAGGTAAGTAATTGGTGGGCTCTAAGCCCCATTCAAGATATTTTTTTTTAATTACAAGCATAGCTCAAGCTCTGTGCAGGCGAAACTGAAAAAGGAACATCAGCCAATCAGGAAGAATTGTATTTAGACCTCATATAACAATACCACAGTCTGATGTGGACAAT
The DNA here is from genome assembly GCF_031143425.1 of Pleurodeles waltl. Taxonomy (NCBI): domain Eukaryota; kingdom Metazoa; phylum Chordata; class Amphibia; order Caudata; family Salamandridae; genus Pleurodeles; species Pleurodeles waltl. The sequence goes on along the minus strand of NC_090449.1, from coordinate 744,367,801 downwards.
TGTCTCTGCCTAGTGGAATCTTTGGGCTTTCTTAAGATCTCTTTTGAGAAGCTAGCTCTCCTGAGGCCCCCTTAGCTACTGGATCCAAAGTAATACTTGGAAACAAGTTCCAAACTACCATAGGAGTACCCAGTTCAGTCCACAGTAACACGGACAATCTCACAGCCTCTTGTTAACCCATTTGTTGCTTGTGCATTCAGGTTCAGTATTATGTGTGCCACTGTACTGTGCTCCTCCAGCAAACCCAAGGCTGGGAGCACATAAGTCTGGGAGTGCAGTTAAAAAAGTCCAGTACAGACCTATCTGTACCAATAAAGAGCAAAGTGATACAATCAGACAAAGAAAGTATGCATAAACGTGCTACTGATTTAGTAAGCATAACTACATGCCAATGCTTCTAGTTTAAATTGTGTCCTTTAGTGTGTGGACTAAGAATGACACACTCACAAGTCGCCTCACCGGTTGGCTCTCACCACTCCATGCAGGTCTGCCACCCACCTCTTCATCCCAGCACCATGATCTCAGTTCTTAAAACAGAGGATTGTCAATGAAATCTTCACTTACTTTTTTCTCAAATAAAATTGAAGTACACTTAATAAAACAAGCCTTTCAACATGCAGATCTATTTTCGGATGTTTAATGACATCACTGTTGTGGTCAGAATGTCGAGGCGGACTTGGACGTTTGTCCTTGTGAGCACAGAAGAGTTGATGTTGAATGCAGATTATTTTCCATTTTCCTGTCTTAAATGTTGTTCATCTACTATTGTCTGCTCATCTTCTACCTCTGCACATGGCAGAAAGAATAGTCACCGAGAACAGATTCCGTATGTCTGTGTTCCAAACCAATATATATGGTATATCAATATGGTAGTATTGTGTATCACTATAGAGCCAGAATTCGTTTCGCACCAGTGGTTTTGTTTGCCCCGCAAAGATCAAATCTTTTTTGTTTACTACTGCTGCGCCACAGACCAGTTGTGGAGCTTATATAATGTTAAGTGGTTGAGATAAAGATTTTGTATTGTAAACGGTACTTAATAAAGAAGTTCAAATAAATGAATTAACTCTGGAGCATCAACTTCATTTTTAATTTAAGAAATATTGTTCTCGTTGGTGACTGTATTAGTCTTGAAAAATACAATTGTCGAATGGTCCCTAGGTAAGTAGAAATGCAGTCACAACAAGTCAAGTCATTTGCACAGTCCAGCAACTTTAGCCGATGTGCAGAATATATTTGTTTAATATCCTCCACAAACCAGGGTTGTTCAAGACAAGTGACCCACACACATTTTTTAATAACCATTCCGTATGATGCAGTGTCTGGAAAACCATGCAATGCTTTTTACGAATGTTGAAGGTCTTATTAAGGTCAACCAGCTATTGCCTTGGTCTCCATTTCATTGCGAATAGCTACTGCCAAATAATAAAAGTGTGCATTATTCTTCTATTGAAAACCGAGCAATATGACCCGGTTGCTAGTTTAAAATTAATTTTAGGAACGTTATTCATTTAATCAAACGAGGCATCAAAAGAAGCCCTGGAGCGTCTTTATTTTGTGAAACCATTGTGATTCTTACATTAAAATGTTTCCCTCTTTATAAACACATACTGATTATAATGAATGAAGCGTTCACTTGCCCACTAGCATAGATCTCTCCATGGAGAGTTCACTCCGGGAACTATCCACATGCAGTGTTTTTTGCCACTGGACTGAACATAAGAGGCCGTGTTACATTCAGTGCCCTGAAGGCGCAACAGGGGCTTGTGTCTGCTTCTTGCACCCCTGCAGAACTTTAATATAGGACAAACTGCAGACGCTTGTCCAATCCCTTCTATAATACAGATTGTGTTGGCATGATTACCAGGGGGAAAATCCTACCTTTGCATGGGCATGGTCCTCCCTTACAAATTAGGAAACCCTTTGCCTCTGCACCTGTACGGTGTTACAGAGGTGTGAAAAAAGGCCGACCATGAGTCATTTGCACACATAAAGGTGGCGCACAGAGCGCCCCTGAAGGGTTTCCCATTGATCCCACAGACAATCCCTTTATGGTGGGTTTGGTCACTTACTTCACCCACTCGCCGATGGATTTCTGCCTCCTACGAAACACCGGCCAGGTTTCTTCATACAAAGAGAAAGAAGGACTTTTGTCTTCAAACAACCAGTCCACCTTTCACTGATCCCTATGCTGATGCGAGTTGGGCCTGGAGACAGACAGTTATTGTAATAGGGAACACTGTCCTGTTGTGAACCCGCAGCACCCAGTGAAAAGTGTGTGGCAATGCGGACTGGGACTGTGTGTCCTGCAGCTGAATGAACGTAGAGACGGGGCCTGAATAATAACCACGTGTGCAGACACTGCCCCACACATCTTCAAGGCAAAGACATCAATTTGCAAAGCTTTTCTCCTGTTAATAAGCACGTCTATTCTAAGAAATGCATCAATACGGGTGTTATTACATCTTGCCTGGAGTCTTATCCCCGACAGGATCCAGCTCCCGGTGATTCTCTGTGGTCCAAACCCAAGATTAGCAAGTCTGCAAACACCAGGCCATCTTTCACCGGGTGTGGATATGCAGCTGGTGAAACCATGAGAAGATGCACAGCCTGTCCCTCACCAAACCCCTGCAGGTGCCACAGATGAAGACAATATTTTGCCAGCATTGTCCTGCCCCTGACCGGCAGTAATTCCCCATATCCATTTACCTATTGTACAAAGCAGGTGGTAAATGGCAGCAGAAATGTGCTTAATATTTGGCCCAGAAGAGGTAATTTCATGTGAGAAAGGAACTGATGATCCTTTATATCGGGTAGTATAACGTGGGATACCCATTACTAGGTACAGAGATGCCAACCAGAATCAGATATCCTGGCCCCTGGTACCCCGCACCAAATCATGTGTGGCTTGTAGTAAGGCCCTCAGTCAAACCTAAAATGACAGTAAAATAAAGCTACTCACAGAATATGCCTTATGACTCAGAACTGGAAGTCGGTGAGCATTTCACACCTGAGACAGACGTAAAAAAATAATTTCTCACAAAAACCATACCTTAATGTTGATTATATCAGTAAATGTATTGTTTTCTGAACTTTAGGCACATGATAGAGCCAGAGAAAAAGCATCAAGCCGACTGGGTGGCAGTGCTTATGCAAATCATTTGATGGAACAACTTATAAGGAGATACTGGGTAAAAAAAGTTTTTATTTTTCCACATGATGTGCCTCAAATACAGTGAACCAGAGTGTCACTGTCACAAAAGTAGTGAGTGCTGAACATGTGGCTGCCTGCTGGTGTCCCAGGATAAACTAGTGCTAACCTGGCCAATACATTAGCCTTCAACAATTCAGTCCGACGTGGGCCCAGGCTAAGCATGGGACTCTGTATCACACATTTGAATCCTACCAACCACTTTTCAGGGTGGTCATGCTGGACCCAGCACCTGGGGCTGCCTTACCAGCAAACCCCTCAGTGACCTCCTCATGTTTCTAATTCTCAAATTAAAAAATACTCAAACATTCTCACCTCACGTACACAAGAAAGTGCTCAGCCAATCCGGAGCATTCTCTGTCACTCACCAGTCTCAGCCAATGCATACTCTCTACAGCACCTCTTGGCTCCCTTTATGAAGACCTTTACACTTCCGGTATAAGGGACCAAGTCGCTCACTCAAATAATTCTCACATATTTCAGTAGAGAAGGGATTCTAACACATGGGCAGCCAGATATGAGTTTGTTGGGATCATGATTTTTGTGTACCTTAAGGACTGTCACAAGACACAGAGAGACTGAAGAAGAGTTGTCAGAACCACAGATTACTTGATTGAGAGGTAAGTAGGCTACACACCGTGTTCCACGCCTAGAAGTTAGACCTCTCGGCTGAGTTCAGTGCACCGGATGGAATTTAGGTTCACCAAAGGAGGGGAGAACGGCCTTCTAGTAGACATTGCCCCACAGCTATTGCCACATTTTCCAGACAGGGACTTCATTCTTTGGACCTAAAGCTAGCTGGACAGAAGAGGCACTTGGAGGATCTGAGCTCTCATCTGCTTTCATGTTACAGTTGTTGCCTCACCTGTACGATGCTATAAGCCCAGTCAGATTCAGGACACTTCTGTGTTTTCGAGCCAGGGAGTGAGGAGGCGCCCCTGCCCATTAACGAAGAATCGAATGAGTGTTACCTGACTGATATACATGTGAGCTAGTGCTTTAAATCGGATGAGCGAGGGACAGGGCTCTAAAACGGATGTCGCCTAAAATCCGTATCAAAGAATCCCCAATAAGAGACTGCTTATATCACTAAGAAATAGAAAGTTGTGCTTGACAAATTCATAAATATAGTCTTAGCAGACAAATAATAAACAAAAACAGCAGAAGAGACTTTGTGCAAACAAGAGTTTCCACAGTATGGCTAGCTGCCAAGTATGACTTGGTGCAGATGTAGGTGTGTGATTTCTTTGCCCCAGGTATATTGGCGTGGCCTCCTGAACTCACAGACCAGGATGGATGCATTTATTTAACCTGTTTATTTGTGACAACGTTTACATATGGTAGGCAGTACGTACACTGATCATGAAGGGAGTCCATTCCTGTACATACAACCCACAACATGCAACAGAGAGTCCATGTATATTTGTGCTTCTACAATTCCTATTTTATTTTCTCCTTTACCTTGTACAACCATTTCGACACCACAAAGAGTCAAATGCTCGTTCAGCATCCGGTAAAATAGTAACTGACCATTCAGAGCTCTGCCTGAAACGGACTATGAGCAACTGAGTGTACCTTAGTCCCCTCATTAATCTGGAATGGCCCGTATGAATTAGTGATGGTGTTAGTCCATCGGTTGACGATACCTTTGATAATCTGATAAAACACATGATAGATCACCTTCTCAGAGGCAGCGTTAGCTTCAATAACATATGAGGTAATGAGCCCCTAACAAAGTCAAATTTCACAGCTAATCAAGCAGCATAACCTTCTCGAGACAGGTGCAATTTAGTAACCAAGAAGGTTCATTGAAACTTAAAGTGCATTACAAAAGGCAAAAAAAAATGATTTATCATACTGCAAAATAAATCGGATATAGGGAATTACATAGGGCTCAATCAGATGAAGCAGGTGGCAGTACATAACCTCAAGTCTCAGAGAAAATAGTCCTAAGCCAAAAACAGAATGACATGGATGTGCTCTCAAAGAGGTAAGGCTAACCAGACCGGCTCACTTCCAAATTCAGCTCATAGTCAGCGTATACAGAGCTAAGTGTAGCGAGATTCAACCAATCATAATACAGAATTAAATGCAACTGTACCTATCACCACCCAAAATATTCCTTAAATAAATATTACTTAGACCTTTCCTGACCTGTCATCAGATGTTACAATACGAATCTAGTTACACCAAAACAATTACAGTCTCATTGAATGAATAGACCCCACAGTGAACAGATAGGAAAGGCCTTGAACAGTAACATTTGGTAGGAAAAGTTTCTTTTGAAGTTCTTCGAGAATTGCATATCATCGTAGAATGTCTCAGTGCACGTTTTGCTAACGGCAATGGGAGGAGAAATGAAAACACAGCATGCAGCTAGGATACATTCATGATGGAGCCAGGCATAGTTTAGCAAGGCACAGGAAAATGTGGCTTTGTAAAGTGTAGTGAAAGAGTTTTTTAAATGCAAAATGTTCGAAAGACTAAAATATCTTGCAATCAGAAAACATCTTTATCAAATCCATTCTTTGATGATTATCATATCAACACAAATTCCCAATTTTTACAACAGAGCCTCTATCATCTTCAGCTTCTTGCATCTTGATTATTCCAAAAGATTGTTATTGTACGCATGAGCCATAATTTTCTTCAAATCCATGTCAATCCCTTCTCATTTTCTTTGTAGACCCAGCAAACACCTTCTTTACACACCCACACTTTAAACCAACGTTGAAACAAACTGTTTGGAGAACTTTAAGTAAAAGAATGGGACCAATTTTACAAACTAGAACAACAGTGGAAAAAGTATTTTCAGAGGGACCCCCCAACTAATACTTAAAACCATTCAGCAACATTTGTAAAACCCTTTCCAATATCACTGAACCATGCACCAGCTGATTACCACAGCCCATGTTATTCAAGAATCTTTGCCCCACGCAAAACATTAGTAATATTACCAATGTAATCAGTAATAAGATTGCTATTATTCAGTATGAAGGTCCAACACTGTGAACCCTCAACACACGATAAACACTACCTCTTTCACACAAAGAATATCCAATGCAAGGCAACTTTGCATCACCATTGCAAATCGATCCACTAGCACAGAAAGCCTTCTAATCTTCATGTCCTTCAAAGCCATACCAATAGGAAGAACCAAAACACCAAACCCATCCAACAATACTTGACCAAAATCACACTAAGTTCTTCTAAGCCCAATATCACTCCTTTCACTCATTTCATTGATATGATGAACATGAGGAAAGACCAAAGTAAGATAGCAGCTTTCCACCTAATCATATGGGAGCTTAAAACATGCCGTTCTACCACAGACCTAATATATTCCTTGCAATACTGGTTCTTCACCAGTAAAAACATATCATGAACCAAGTAACTCACATTGCAATTGCTCTTGCCAACCGTTTCTACTGGCTCATCGCTCTTAGATTTCTCATGCCCCATACACATTAATCCTTTCAATTTCTTACTTCATTCTCAGCCTAGGATGCAATCTTGAATATCAAAATATCTCTTCAGCCTGGCTCTCACTTCTTCCAGTTGCGGCTCCTCCATAGGAGCGTCGCCCCAATTAGATGCCCCTCAAAGCCCAGGAGATGAAACCTAAAAGGGTAATTTATTACCGTTTTATTTTTCATCATCCTGCCCTGAACCAAGTGTCAAAAGACGGGGCGAGGCCTGCTGAGGTGCAGCTGGGAGGAGTAGTGGGCAGAGGGCTCCCTGTCCACTGTTTAAAGTGCGCATGTCTCTTTAGCAGGCCATCTTGCGACAGCCAGCCTGACATGCGCACGTTAAACCTCTCAACTCAGCAGTTATAAGACAGCTGGGTTGAGAGCCAGTGCAGGCCTCCAGTGCGCTGGAGAGCGCCGACAGGGGCCGCTCCCTCCAAACAGGGTGCTGTTCACATGCTGGTTTACAGCATGTGAGCAGCACCAGGATTGGGCAAGGGAGTTTGGTTTGGCCCGCACACCACACTTCAGTCTCAGCAGAAGATGTCCAGCGGGAGGAAGACGTGATTCAGTAAGTGTTTTTTTAATTTCTTTTTTTTAATTTTATTTGGGCGTGTGCACCCGCATCCACCCATTTGTCCACCTCCCCTTCTTCGTAGACGCCAGCCGCCACTGACTTCTTCCCAAATTCTATTAATTTCACCTTTCTTTCATTATGTTCTCTAATAAATTCACACTCCACTTCACTCAATTTACACACAAGCCTGTTATTAGTTTTATCAGAGTTAGGGTTAGGTTGCATAATCATTCTGTGAAATAGAAAGAAGGATTATATTCCATAAAATAAGGTGCTAGGAATTCTCAGCCATGGAAAACAATAACAAAAACATTGCATCATAAATAATAGGTCAGACAGAGCTGTAAGTAACTTACCTCCCCTAGACAGAAGTTGGAATAAATATGCACACATGCCAATTGCTAAATGTCATGATGGTCACATATTCAGATTGGGAGAAAATGGATTGTTGTTTGAGATGGATAATAGTCCACTACAAGTAATAATGTCACTATTCAAGAAAGTTTAGTAAAGGTGTCTGCAATTTAAACCTGAGCTCAACACCTGGTAGCTACGGCACAGAGCAGACAACCTTAACTTAAGAAAATGTGTAAAACATTTAGAAGTAACAAAGCATTTTAAAAGTTAAAAACACAACACAATAAAAATCCCACTCCAATAAAAAAATATCTAGAATACCAAATTAGAAAGCAGAACATTTTTAATGAACAAAGTTTATGCCAAAAGGGCAAACATCAAATAACGGGAACTGGTCATGTGAATGTTTGGAGGTTTAAACAGAAATAATTCCAAAAAGTGCTAAGTGCCAACCATAGGCAGCTGGTCAGGCTAGACCAGTATAAGGGCGAGGTTAAGGCAGACCACAATGGGGCGCAGATTGGCTACAGAGACCAGGGTCATCCCAGTCACAAGTTTTTTCTTCCTACCTTCTGACTTAGCCTCTGGAATGGAAGTCAAAAATGCTCAACAGGGCAAGGCAGCAGGCTGCAGTTCCATGAGGTAGACAGCCTTCAGAAAAAGTCCCAGTGAAGCCAATGACTCTTCATGGGAAAGGTCCACACAGGAAAAATTCGTACCCAAGGAAGGTCCTTCACTGGCCAAATACTTTTGGTGTCTTCTTGTGGTGAAGATTTGTACCTTCAGTCTTAATCACTTTTTTTGAGCTCAGACTCCTCCCAAAGGGCAATGCTGCAACCTGTAGTCAAACAGGGCTCCATGAGGGCAGATACCTTCCTCGTGATGTCCTGCTGAAAAGGATTTGCTGCTGCAGCAGAAAAGCTCAGAACAATAGCAACCTGAATCAAAGCACCTTTTTGAAATGATTTAGAAGGATTGTAGCAGTCTTCTGTCAGTCCTCCTTGCAAAAGACCTTTAAATCGATTCTGAGTCCCACATTTTAGTACTAGGCAGGAGGAGAACACTTTGGCACCATCCAAGGTTTCCAGGGCCTCAGGAACAACACTTGGGGGTCAAGACTCACTCCAGTAGAAGCCACTAGCAGTGTCCAGAGCAGGTCAAATCGAAACTGGTAACCTAGGCTCCTTTTAGAAAAGTGTCTTTCTTGCAGCTGTTGTGTCTCTGTGATCTAACAGAAGGTCTGCCAAATGATACTGGAAGTTCCTTTTTTTGTCCAGGGTACAAGAGGGAGAAGGTCCAGTCCTTAGGGGTTTCCTCACATCACAACAACAGGTGCATTCCTTCTTCTGTCTCTCACAGGTTCAGTAGTGTTCTAAAGAGGGTACCCAGTAGTGGCATATTTATGCCCGGCACCAGACTGTGGGTGACTCCTGGCCTCTCCATGACCAATAGGGAAAAGTTCCCAAAAGGCGATCCTACCCACTATTGAAGCAGGCCCTGAGTGCCCTACTGCAAAAACCCTATAGTGCTCTCCACTACCTATAACCAAGGTGGTAGAACCTTTTCTGTCTTGTACAGAGCTCCTGTGCCCACCCTAACCATGTGGCCAGGGAAATCAGCAAACCCTCCTCTTTGGTCACTCAAAACCAGTTCTGAGAATCGCTTCTCTACCACTGGGTGTGGTGCCTGGCTGTTTAGGAGGACAATATAGGTAGTAGGCTCAAGTATGAACTACATCTTCATTTTACATGGCAGAGCCCTCTGTTGATAATTAAGTTCCTGGTCACTGCCCGGATGGTCATCCTATTAGAGAAACAGGACACTACCCCACATCCAAGCCCTTTGTCTCAGCTCTACTAGCAAATTCACAACTATCAAGCAGCTAGTCAGCTCCTGGGTGACAGTTGGATGCTTAGGCAGTTGTTTCAAGAGCCTTTAGGCAGGTTAAAGGTAACTTTTTCAAAGTACCTTTAGTAAAATATTTGTTACAAATCCGATATTACCAATTAATTTGATTAGTAATAAGCATCTTAAAAAAGTCCATTTATCAATATTTATCTGGTTCGTAGACGGAGATACATATTTTAACTTTCATAATGTATCACAATGCTTTCCATCAGAACAGCTAACCCTGCTGCAGTGCAAAAAGCTTTAGAGCATTGTCACTGTAAGGAAATGTTTAACATTACATTTGACATACCTTAGTGGTAAATAACATGCACCCAGCCTTAAAAGCATTCAAGACCTACTTATTGATGCCTTACGTAAAACTGCAGATTTTAAAAATACATTTAGAAAGAAAATGGGAAGATGACGCAAAACAGGGCATTTTCCTATACAGACAAATTTGAATAAACATTCACTTTGATGGTACCTAAAAAATACATTTTATTGTGCTAATTTTGTGTCTAGAAATTTACTGTCATCAGCAGGTGAATCGTATCCAACAGCTAAAGTCAGACATAATAGTAAGCCAACTAAAATGGTTATCTTTATTAATAAAAGTATTCTTAATTTTGAACAGTACTTTTGTTTGCTAGTTGCCATACTTTTCTATGAAAATGTTTCGAAAAAGCAAAACAAAAATCTAATCACTTAATTTAGACGTACACAACCCAAATCCAATAGCGGCTCGTGGGTGGTAAAGGGGGTGGGGTGGCGCGCGTGGGGGGGCGGGGAGCAGGGGAGGGGTGGTGGGAGGGGAAAAATATGAATAAAATAAAAAAAATAAACTTACCTGAACGCCGTGTTCTGTCTTCCACCACTCATCCGTCTCTGCTGCCTTCTGCTGCAGGCACAGGCTCCCAGCCTGCCCTGCGCCCATACTGATGCTGCTCAGAGCAGCGTTAGGATTGACTAGGAGTGCAACTGTGTGGCTGGGCTGGAGAGAGCCCTGTGCGCATGTGTGTTTGATTGGGCCAATGCGGCCAGCAAAACACACATGCACTCTGAGGGGAGTGCTCTGTGCACTCCCCTCAAGTGCTCGTCACCCCCATGGCCCTACCCCTTTTCAAGAAAAAGATCATAAACACAGTTTATGATCTTTTTCTTGAAAAGGTTTTGCAGCTGCCGCTGCTAGCAAGGGGGGCGATGCTCCTCCGCCCTAATTGAGGAGCCACCCCTGCCCAAATCAAAAGTTTAGCTCCTTCAAAATGTTCAGTTTATAAAATCAGTTCAAGTATTATAAATCTAAAGGATTTCTACCATCTTTGACTTGATACCTATGATGCAAAATAAAACAAACTAACTATGAAACTCCATGCATTAAAAATGTATAAATCCCAAAACAAATCTCGTACTATAATAGGTTTTATTCAATATTCATTCATGGTGGTTCTTTTTCATCAAACAAAAAATTGCCAGTTTGTCAACTTGATGATTTCCCCATCTGACTCAACATCAAGTAGGTATGTCTAATCATGAGCTGCATACTTTTTATGTGGCACTGCTAGGGTCAGATTCCGACTTTGGCGGTCTGGGGACATCGTCTTAGCGGTTGGACCACTATATTACGATGCATGTCTTTCAATAAACTCCAGACTGCCGTAGTCACTCTGGCACCACCAGGCCACACAGACCACCGCAGCAGTGAGATAAGCCAACAAGCCTATCGGAACAAGTGTTTCCACCAGACACATTATGATGTTGCCTTCTGCCAATGTGACTGTGGGGGTCCAATCACCATGGCCCAGCTGGCATAAATGGAGCCATTAAAGGAAGTAACTCATCTGTAGGCAACGTCACACTTCCAGTGATACCATGGAGATGATCTTACACGTCCTGCTGCTGCTGCTACTCGTAAATGGAGCCTAACATCCACTCTGCCATAGATGCAATCGACAGTAAGACCACACACCTGCCAGTGTCCCTAAACTCAACAACAGATAGACGCACCGCCATCCACATGGTATGGGAGTTGTGCTCAGTGAACCAAGCATAATTTTGTGTGACCCAGGTCGGAGTCGTATACAACAAATGATCCAATCTCAGCCCCATGATGCCCTCTTTGGGCACGTCACTGACACTGCATGACCACACTCCACAAAACCAGACATGTTTGCTCATCCCAGTTTCAGGAACAGTGAAGTGTACAGAACATTGTGTTGCACAACAGCAACACAACACCACATCAACATCACACCTAATTGAACTGACACCTTCACATTGCTCACATGCCATGGCCTGTCGTGATATTGAACACACGTGTATGGATGTGTCATTTAACCCTAACACCTCTTCCATGAAACATCCCTGTAATGGACCCACACATTTCACTCACATTGCACGACAATGGAAGATCAATGGGATGCACAATATTTTGTGAGACAAATATCTAAAGATCACAATGTAAATAATACCTGCAGAATTGTGATGGGGACATCAGGGGTACCCCAGGAAGGATGCTACCATGGCACACACTTTACTTTGCACATTCCCCTAAAGCCCTATTCGTACAGAAACTGGGCCTTCATGTATCTCAGGGACAACCGATAGTAGTGACAAGCCAATCTGCCAAACGTGTAAGTGCAAGTCAAGAAAGCAAATACAACAGCAACAGCATGGGTCACATATGTAGATGAAGTATCTGGAAGGTACACACACGAAAATGGACACATGGTCAGTCAAATGTGTAGGGCGGTAGCACAATTGAACATTAGCTTGCACACATGATACAAATGTACAATCTATACCAGGGGCGCAAATCTAACAAAATACATGTTGACATTGGCCAAGCCAAGATGAAATTCTTACCATATCAAACAACACACAATGCAATGACACCCCAATTGGGTTACCACCCACATATCCATCAATTGAACATCTACCTTTGTCCTGGCTGACACCAGCACTGCCCCCCAAGTCAGATCTTGACGACCACAGCAAAAGAAACAGCAATTAGGGTGAATTATACACAACTGTAGCATACATCACAAATTACTCAAGAACAGCAAAAAGGTAGAAAAGTAATGGCAGGACAAATGTGTACCCATAAAAAACACCTTGGATGTATTAGTGTACGATGGAGTGGGCCAACCAGGCGAGTTCCATGGTGCAGCTGTATCTAATTCTGTTGCTGGATGTGAAGATGGGGTCCAGACGCGTGTCTTGCCTTGTACGTGGGGACAGTGACTAGCTGCTTGAGGCCAACACTGTCCAATCATTCCTAGGAGATCTGTGAAGTTGGTGTTGGTGGAGTCATCCAAGTGCGAGATGAGGTCTTTCAGTAAAATGTAGTGTTTGGATTCGATGGCAAGTGTGGCGATGAGTTCAGTGATGGTATAGCATAGCTGAGGCCAGTTTGCAGGCCTGGTTGCCAGTACCCAAGTGTGCCTCGGATGATGGTATTATTGTTTGTGCAGAGTTAGAAAATCATGTGCTCCATGATGAGCATGGTTTTGTCATTGGAGATGGTTCAGGTGATCGATTCCTTATGTATGATGGCAATGCCGCCTCCCTGACTGTTGGTCAGTGTTTCATGTATCCGATGGGTGTTGCCATTGCAATGTCTGGGGTCGATGCGGGGATGAGCCAGGTGTCTGTGATGAAAGTCACATCGGAGGTAAGGGTGGAGATGGTGTCCCAGACTTTGGTGGTGTGTTTGCAGAGCAATCTGGCATTGAACAGGGAGCAGCAGAGTTGTTCCCGGGGGGGGGGGGGGGGGGGGGGGTCTCAGCGCACAGGGCTGGCGAGGCACTTGGTTGCTGTGATGGTAATCGGTGCTGGATAGGAGGTGAACCGGCAGCGGAAACAGGTGAAGGGTCCCGATGTGGAACAAGGTGAAGCAATGCAGCAGTTGTTGCTGCGTCCAGGGCGCAAAGGTCTGTGGCGGAGTACCTGTGGAAGTGTGGAGGGCCAGGGTTCCTGGTGCTAGGCGCGATCCAGGCACGGGCGGGCTCAGATGGGCTTGCCTTTGGTGCACCTTCGGTGCATTCACTGCACGCATCCACGCAGAAGCCTCCATTAGTAGTCCTGGTTGATAGTGAGGTGGGAGGGCGGCGAGCTTTGAAATGGCAGGAGAAAAATAAAGATGTCAGAAAAAGACACAGATTCCAAAGTAACAAAGAAAATGACAAGTAAAAATACAGATGCCAAATGTGCATGCCGTCAAAAAATAGCAATTAAACTACAATAAGTGCACAGATGCACTCAGGAATTCGGGCACACACCAACAAGAGGTCATCTGACCTGGGATGGCGGGCTGGAGCTAGGGGCTAAGGGTCTGCAAGCAATGCAGCATTCACTCAGCTAGACAGCTGCAGCAGGGGGAGCGGCCCAAAACCAGGGGTCAAGGGCTACTCACTGGAGCCACGCAGCAGCCTCCATTAGTAGTCCTGGGAGGTGGGAGGGGCTGGCAGGTAGGCAGGAGGGTGGCGATGTGGGAAATGGCGAGAGCAGGAGAAAAATAAAAATGGTGGGAAAAGGCGCAAATTGCAGCAGGCTGGCACCGGCAGCTTAGGGTCTGCGAGTAATGCATAGAGCATGGTTGAGTAGAGTCAGAGTAGAGTGGAGTTGCATAGAGTGTCAGAGTGGAGTAGAGATTAATAGAATACAGTAGCTTAGAGTGAAGTGGCATAAAGTACAGTAGTGCAGAGTAGATTAGCATAGAGTGCAGTGGCCTAGAGTGGATTGATGCAGGGTAGAGTGGTGAGGTGTAGAGTAGAGTGGCATAACATTGAGTGGTGCAGAGTAGAGTGCAGTAGCATAGAGTAGCATGGAGTTCAGTGGTAGATAGTGCAGTCTTGCAGAGTAGAGAGTCATACAGCGCAGTGTCAGAGTGTATTGGCATAAAGTGCAGTGGCATAGAGGGTTGCAGAGTAGAGTGCTGTAGAAAGCAGTGGTGAAAAGTGCGGTGGTACAGAGTAGAACAGAGTGGTGTAGAGTGCAGTGACAGAGCGCAATGGTGTAAAGTGGCATAGAATGTTGCAGATTAGGGTACAGTGTCATTGAGTAAATTGGTTTTGAGTGAAGTGGTTTAGAGTGAAGTGGTTTGGAGTACATTGGCATAGAGTGCAGTGGTTTAGAGTAGAGTGGTTTAGAGTAGAGTGGCGTAGAGTGGTGCAGCACAGATTGCAGTGGCATAGAGAAGATTGAAGCGGCGTACAGTGGAGTGGTGCAGGGTAGAGTGGAGTCATGCAGAGTAGGGAGGAGTGGTCGAGACTGGAGAGGTGTAGAATGCAGTGGTGAAGAGTGAAGTGGAGCATAGTAGATTATAATGCATTTGCATAAAGTCGAATGGTGTAGAGTAGAGAGGTGTGGAGTGAAGTTGAGAATAATGCAGTGGTGCACAGTAGATCAGTGTGGCTTAGAGTGTAGTGGCATAGAGTGTACTGGTGTAGAGTGTCGTAGAGTACAGTGGTGCAGAGCAGAGTGCAGTGGCAGAGTAGAGTGGCACAGTGTTAAGTGGTGCAGAGTTCTGTGGCAGGGAGTAGAGTGGTGCAGAGCAGAGTGGCAGAGAGTTCAGTGTTGCAGAGTAGAATTCCATAGAGAGTAGTGGCATAGAGAAGAGAGTTTAGAGTGCATTGGTGTAGAGTGCAGTAGAATAGAGTAGAGTGGTAAACAGTAAAGTGGCATAGAGAGCAGTGGTGCAGAATTTAAAAGAGTGCCTTAGAGTTCAGTGACAGAGTGCAATAGTGTAGAGTGGTATAGAGTACAGTGGCATTAAGTGCAGTGATGTAGAGTGTTGCAGAGTACAATATAGTGGCATGCAGTGCAATGGCATAGTGTATTGGTTTTGAGTAAAGTGGTGTAGAGTACATTGGCATAGAGTGCAGTGGCATTGATTGCAGTGGTGTAGAATTCAGTGGCATAGAGTTAAGTGATGAAGAGTGGATTGGCACAGTGGAGACAGCAGTGGCACAGAGTGGAATGGTGCAGATTGGAATGGTGCAGAGTGGAATAGAGTGGCATTGAGTGCTGTGACAGAGTAGAGAGTTGTAGAGTGCAGTGGTTTCAAGTATATTAGAGTAAATGGGAGTGACCTTGTATAGAGTGAAGCAATGCAGAGTGTAGTGATGTAGGGTGTAGTGGCATACAGAACAGTAGAGTAGTGTACAAAAGTGAAGAGTAGAGTGCATGACAGAGTGCAGTGGTACAGAGTTGAGTGGTGTAAAGTTCAGTGGCGGAGAATGCAGTGTTGCAGAGTAAAGTGGTACAGAATACAGTGACAGAGTGGAGTGTTGCAGAGTAGAGTACAGTGCTGTACAGTGAAGTGGTGCAGAGTGGAGTAGAGTGCAGTGGGGTAGAGTGTATTGGTTTTGAGTAAAGTGGTGTAGAATGCATTGGCATATAGCGCCAGGGTTACAGTAGTGTGCAGTGACGTTGAGTGGTACAGAGAAGAGTGGTGTGAAGTGGTGCAGTGTAGATTGTGGTGGCATAGAGAAGCATGGAGTAGCGCAAAGTACTTGCGCCAGAGTATAGTGAACTGGTGTATGGTGGAGTGGTGCACAAGACAGTGGAGGGGTGAAGGGTAGAGTGCAGTGGCACACAGTGCAGTGGGGTATCAGAGTGGCATAGAGTGAAGTGGTGCAGAGTAGATTAGGGTGCCGTAGAGTAGATTGGTACAGAGCACACTGGCATAGATTGGAATGGTAAAGAGTAGAGTGTATTGCGGTAGAGTGCAGTGCTGCAGAATGGAGTGGTGCAGAATAGAGTGCCTTGGACTGAAGTGGTGTAGGGTGCAGTGGTGCATAGTAGAGGGGGTAGCGCGTAGTGGCATAGAATGAAGTGACGCAGCCTGGAGTGGCATAGCGTGAAGTGGTGCAGAGTAGTGTGCAGTGGCGTGGAATGGTTGAGTGGAGAGTGGAGTGGGGTAAAGTGTAGTAAGCATGATATGTTAGCACACTGCCATTACAGACAAAACATCTTCAAATGAAATGATCATTACATTTGCACAGATGCGCAGTTTTACTGATAAAAGTATACAGCACCCAAATGATAATGTGTGGAAATGTCATCAACTATTGTGTTGATTTATTTTGACCATATTAAAATATGTTTTCCACCACACTTCAGAGTTACCAAAAATGTGCTTCATTTGTACTTTCCTAATTCTGATATATTCTGAAATATCCACAGTTAATTTACAGACATTTAAATTTTGTTGTGTGCTAGAAACAAAAACAACATTGTACAGCCTTCCTCCAGCACAACCCCAGTAGCCAGAATGATTGTCACATAAATCCTCTCACTTTGAAGTCAGAAAACTAAAAGAAAACACCAAGCTCCCTTGTAGACAGAGCCCGATCTTTGACCTATGTCTCAGAATGCACAGCAACTGTGACAAAATAATAATAAGATTTAAAGGCCTAGTTACAAAAAGTGGGCACTCAGAAGGATGCAGTAACTAAGGTACGGGCCAAGAAAGGGACGAACGCACGCTCGACAGCATAAAACAAAGCAAACAGAAAATAAGCAACTGCAAGTTTCAAACCACAAAAGCAATGCTTTCCAGGGAAACTTTCTGAATGTCCCCAAGATGTCCTTTGCAAACCAGCAGGTATGCTGTTTGGAAGGCTTTGGCCTAAAAAGGGATAAAAAGTGAGTTTCCTGACAGCTGACATCAGCCCCAGTTTCATCCAGTCACTCACTCAGGTAAGCCATAGCTCTACAAAACCATGGTAGACCTTAGTACCTTATGGGTGGAGGGTTGGGAACAAGTCCTTCTCAATTGGCCTGTTCTCTCCATGCTGCTGCCTGGAATGTACAGAGACATCCTGCAGTGGGTCCTTCTCCTTATAGCTAGACAGAATTGCATTGCTTCCCAGTGGCCAGCTGAGATTGGCTCCTCCAGACCATGACATCTGCTCTCGAGGCTTTCTGATCTGGTCACCGCCTCCTCCTCCTCCTGACTTACATCTTTTCTTACTGGTGTTGCGTGGAAGAATAGAAACATTTCTAGCTTACGCGTCAAGAATTTTCAATTCTTTTAAGGACATGGAGGCGAGGATTATTCTATCTCTTTCTTTGCTGTCCAAAACAGCAGCCAATCAAATAACAGTAAACAAAAAAACTACACATCCCATGATGCTATTAACACAGTATCACATGCTCCAATCACTAACCACGACCTCTGTCCATAAAAAGGCATGACCCCAAATGTTACTTCCTCTTTCTTTGTCAAGTCAGATAATCCTTAAACTTCCTAAACGAAACTTCTTACGTAGGTGCTGATCCAATGACTTTCAAATCCGATCCAAAACATCAAAAGAGCTCAACTGGAGCTGGAAGTTGCAACAAACTTCCCAGGAACTGAAGCAAATAAGAGCGGCTTCCACAATATCCGCCAGGATAGAACTTCAGGTAGTTTTCTGATCAGAGCCTAAAACATAAAATGATAGAAGGTAATATCTCATAAGGCTAAAATAGCCAGCAAAAACTTACATTACCCAACATATTAACAAGTGAGGGTATAATAAAGAATACAAAATCAAGGAGATATACACATATTTGAATATATGACACAATCATGCATTAAAGAGAGGGATAATCCTCGCATCCGTGTCCTTAATAGAATTGAAAATTCTTGACGCGTATGCTAGAATTAGTTTTATTCTATGTCAGGACCGGAGGCTCCGATTATGCTCATTCAAAGCTTCCCAATTACAACAGAGGCAACATCTACCACAGGTTTATGATAAAAGTTACGAAATGTAGATTCAAATGACCAGTCTGCTGCCTTCATAATGTCCTCCAACCTAGAACCGAAGGCATATGTTTTAGAGGCCATAGCTCCTCTTACAGAATGAGCTCCAAAATGACTGGTATCTATACCTGCTTCACCAATTAACTATCTTATCCATATTGAAAGGGTGGCTGAGGAAACTGGCTTAAAAGGTTTCTGTAAGGAAATGAGTAACTGTCTATTAGCAGCCTGCCTAAATTCCTCGGTAACCACCTCATAATCTTTTAAACATTGCACTACACAGAGTTTTGAATTATCCGGATACATTGGATAAGTTACTGACCTGCAATTAGTTTTTGTTCTTCTGGTAATATTAAAAGTAACACCTTCAGGAGAGTAAACTCTACCAGACAATTCCAAAGCCTTGACATCTGAAACTCTCTTACGTGAAATCAGACATAATAACATAGTTAATTTAGCTGAAATCTGTTTACGAGATAAATATTTATTGACAGGCCAAGCATCTAAAAATTTTAAAATAATGTTCACATCCCACAATACAGAATATCTGGTTTGCGGAAGGTTAGCTAAACGAATACCCCTCAATAGTTTACATACCAAAGGATGTTCACCTACCGGTTTGCCATCAATATGACCATGGCCAGCAGAAATGGATGATCTGAAATTATTAATAGTTCTATAAGCCAAACCTGAAGAAGCCAATTCAGCAAGAAAATTAACAATCAGTTCAAAGCTCGACTCCATGGGATTAATACCCTTTCCATTGCACCAACTATTCCATCTGCGCCATGCTGAGGAATATCTTTTGTGAGTGCCAGAAGCCCAAGCTTGCTTGATAAAATTCTCTTGTCGCGAATGGCCTGGGGAATTCCATCTCAACCCGAAACCATCCAAGCCATCAATGTCAATTTCCCTGATAATATCAGTGGATGCTAAAGGCCTTCCGGACTCAAGAGAAGATTCAGACGAGGAGGAATGAGCAGCGGGCGACCACAGGCCAACTGAAGAGCACTTGGGAACCAGGGTTGCGACCTCCAAAATGGCGTCACCAGAATCAGGTCTGTTTTCTGTCTCCGAACTTGAGACAGGACCCTGGGAATCAACAGAAAAGGAGGAAAAGCATAACCCCGAAAGAGGGACCAATCCTGCAGCAAAGCATCTGTCGCTAGAGCCGGAGGGTCCGGGCGCCAGCTGAAGAATTTCGAAATCTGAGCACTGAGACAAGATGCGAAAAGATCCACTTCGCAAGGACCCCATTCCCTGATTACCTGCAGAAAAATAATCGGATCCAGTTTTGAATCGCTGGAATCCATCAAGTATCTGGAATTCCAGTCAGCAATTGTGTTCTGGACTCCCGGGAGGTACTCTGCGAGAACAATCAGACGATGATTCAGACAATAGTGCCAGAAATCCTTGGCAATCTCTGCTAGAATCTTGGACTTCCTCCTCCCTAGCTTGTTGACATATCGAACTGCTGAAATGTTGTCTATTCTCAGCAGAATGCAGCAGCACGTCTTCTGGGGAAAGACTCTTTATGGCAAAAGAGCCTGCTAAGAGTTCCAGACAATTGTTATGGAGATTTTTCTCCATCTTTGACCAACATCCCCCGGTCACTAGAGACCCGCAGCGGGCTCCCCAACCCCACTGACTGGCGTCTGATTCGATCACTACTGGGTGAGACCCAAAAATGGCCCTGCCATTCCAGGCTTCCATGTGTTGGAGCCCCCAATGAATCTCCTCCTTGACCTCTGTGGTTAAAGGAATCAATTCTGAATAACTCAGACCCTGCTGTAGGTGTCTGATTTTTAAGTCTCTGTAGAGCATGGTAGTGAAGATGGGCTGGGAAGATTGCCTGAATAGATGAGGCCAACAGTCCCACTATTCTGGCAATGTTCCTCAGAGAAATAGTTGGACTGGATAAGGCCGATCTCAGTTCCCTCTTGATATTGCAAATCTTTTGCGAGGGAAGGACTAGTTGTGAGTGAACTGAGTCTATCTTGAATCCCAAAAACTCTATCACTTGAGTTGGATTCAATAACAACTTCTGCACATTGATAAGGAAACCCAAATCCTGTAAAAGGCTGATGGTCCACTCCAAATGCATCAGTAGAGAATGGAGGTCCTGAGGCATCAATAAGATTGCGTCCAGATAAATGATCAATCGTACTCCCTTGGTTCTCAACCATTCCACTATTGGTCTCAATAGCTTTGTGAAGCACCAAGGGGCTGATGACAGGCCAAACGGAAGAGCTTTGAATTCCAAACAATGACCCTTCCAAAGAAATTGTAGAAATCTCCTGTGGAGGGAAGACTGGAATTGAGAGGTAAGCATCCTATAGGTCCAGGCGGACCATCCAGTCTCCTTCTAATAGAATATCTCTCAGCATGTGGATCCCTTCCATCTTGAAGTGTCTGTACACAATCCAATAATTGAAATCTTTTAGATTTAAGACTAGTCTATGACCCCCACCTTTTTTGTCCACCACAAAAATGGGACTGCAAAACCTGAGGGGTGAAGAACTGAATAGTCTACTGCTCCTTTGTCTATTAATGCCTGCACTTCTACGTATATAAACATCTGATCTGCGTGGGAAAACTCCTTTGAATAGGAGGGGAAAGTTGAGTCGGAGTACTGATAAACTCCAGATGAAAACGCGAAACCGTCAGAAGAATCCAAGGATCCCCAGAGATTTTTCTCCAGTTGTCTACAAACAATCCCACTCTGCCCCCAAGAAGAACCTGAGAATGGGGAATAATGCTCACCTGAATAGGCAGCTTCTTGGATTGCTCCTTGTTGAACCATACGATGTCCTCTGCAGAATCTGGGTCGACCTCCTCTGGAGTGAGTGGGGTAGAAGGTAGAGTCAGATTGGTCTCCATACCAACCACCTCTTCCTCTGGGGTAATAGTTATGGGGACTAGAAAAAGATCCTCGGCCGGACATTCGTCCACCAAAACGACCAGCCCTGATAAAAATGCCTCGTTTAAAAACTTTAAGGGACATTTGTGCCTTACCCAAAAAGGAAAAAGTAGCACAAAATTTGGCCAACTCTTATGAAAGAGGATCCAAAAAAGAAGTCCGTCTGCTGCTGGGCCTGCCTCAGAAGAAGCTAGGTCTACCAATTGCGGGTCAATACGCATAAGGATGGATTTCCTGCGTTCTGTAGATATAGCGCAGTTGGTGTTGTCCAATTGACAAATGGTTCTCTGAGCCCATCCCATCAATAAATCTGTGTCTACTGGAGTGCCAGACTCCTTAGCAATAACAGTCATGTCTAGAATCTTTGTTAAAGAACCTGTTAAATCGAGAAGCTTGTCCTGGCAGAGGTGCCAGGATCCATCCAGACCTTTTTTTAGGATCTTTCGCAAATTTTTTCATGAAAGTGACCATGGTAGGGTCAATTTCAGGAGTGTCAGACACCTTATTGTCCAAATCTGGTCTAGGGCATTCTGCTCGAAGGTGCGACCGAACCTCTTTGTCGAAACCCCGTTTCAGATTAGAGTGAACATATTGTGCCACCTCGGTGGACGGTAGCCAATTAGAAGATCTGAGGTGTACTATCTCAGATGGATTAAAATCCAAAACCTGAAAAGAAGGGGACTGTTTCTTATTTTTTTTACTGGGACTTGGAGCTTCCAAGTCATCGGAGTCTCTGGACAAAGAGTCCTTATCCGATGATGATGGGGAGAAAGAAGAGTCCTTTCTTGAACTATAGTTATGTTCAGCCACTTGCTTCTTGCGTAATTTCTCAAAAATATCAGCATGCAAATCCCCTGAAGGGACATCTGATCCTTCTAAATTTTTTGATTTAGCCTTTGCCTTAGGCTTAGCCCCTTCGGGGAGGGAAGGGGGTTGTCCAGGAACCCAGCCTTGTGAGTGAGCGTATTCAAAAAGTTGACCTGAAAAGGGTCCTAACGCTCTAACTAAAGCATCATTAACTGACTGCTGAACCCTGGTGTCCAGGGCTTCCACCAGATTAACTTCTAGCTGATTGCCAGTGTCATCAGGAAAATATCCTGTATCTTGATCATTCCATTGAGCCATAATGCTCAGTAAAATATAGTATTCAATTAAATATTAATAGAACAACAACAGGGGGAGTGTAAAAAAACCCTTACAGGCAAATAGAAAAAAGTGAGGCCCAATAAGACGTGGAGGGAGCTTGTATTACAATCTAGGCAAAGCCTGTTTAGATTTTTCAACCCAGACGATCTAAACGCTGGGCGTCAGGGAGCAAAACCAATAACTGGGATAGTAACTGGCAAGTTCTGGCATAGCGCTCGCTGTAATCACGAGCCGATCTCCAGAAAATGAGAAACTGGAAGAATCGGCTTGTAAAACAGCGTGCGCACGCAGTCCTCGTGTCAAAAAGAAAACCACTCTCCCACTCCACAAAATAATTAAGGGCACAACTAAATTGGCAAGAAGCCGATAATACATAATACAAGGCAAAAAGTTATAATAAACTAGCAAGCGGAATCGCCTCGCTGAATACCCTGCACAAGTCACAAAATTATTCACCAACAATATATATACGAAGGAAATAAAGGAGTAGTACTTATCTGCTGCGAAGCAGCAAAGAAAGAGGAAGTGACATTTGGGGTCATGCCTTTTATGGACAGAGGTAGTGGTTAGTGATTGGAGCATGTGATACTGTGTTAATGGCATCATGGGATGTGTAGTTTTTTGTTTACTTTTATTTGATTGGCTGCTATTTTGGACAGTAAAGAAAGAGATAGCATAATCGGAGCCTCCGGTCCTGACAGAATTCTTGGGAACAACTCATGTTGTGTGTGGTGGTTTCTTACCTTTGCTGCCTCTGTTGGTCTTTCTTCCATTTTGCGCTCATGCTCTTTCCACTCCATTTTGTGTCTAACCTTCTCCCACCTAACTTAGCTAGTTCATAAGTTTATGTTCTAATCCTCTATCTCTGTCTAACTGCTTTCCGTTTCCTCAGGAGCAAGCCACAGCCAGCCCAAATTCTGCTGCCGGATGCTCCTCCAAGGTAATTGAACTGCTTCTCTTATACATGATGCATCTTTCACGAAGCAGAGGCATACTATTGGAAGTAACAGTACAAGTTTTGCAGACAAAATCAGAGAAGCGTGGACCTGACAAAAACTGTGCAGGTCTCCTTCACATGGGGAAAGCTGCAGTGCATGCTTGCTATGGACAGTAGTATAGGGATAAGGGTGAACAATTGCCAATTTGCACTGTCATGTGTGAAAACCTCCAGCCCGTCCTGTCCTTTTATTCAGAAGTCCCCTGTTGGTGTGATTTTTAAGTCTTTGCCTATAATCATAAAGAAAAAAAGGAAAACTAAAAGCCCTCAGCTATGAATTTATATAGGCTAAAAGGCTTAAAACTGATTAAGTTTTAAAGAGGGACCACTTGGCAACTATGAACATGCGAGTACCACCTTTGTAAAGTGTGCCAGGTTTCCGCTTTAGGTGAGAATAAATACAAAATGCACATTTTGAGCCACGTGTAATTAATTCCATCCTTAATAAAACTGAAAACGTACACTTCAAAGACTATTTTTATTTTGTTTTGGAATGTACATAGTACACAAGACTACAAAATAAGAAAATTATTGCATTCATCACGCTCATTAACCCCACTGAAAGAAAAACTGATAAAAAAAAAATTGGTTAGCTAACAGCAGTGTACAGGGAAGGCATCACCAATTCAGACACACCAAGCAAATGTTTGATGGAACAACGAATGCTGGCACCATGCATGCCTGAGCGAGGTCAGAACAACGACCACGTTGTTACCACGAATGCCTTTACCACGCACACCTTTACAATGATTTTTCGCTGTAAAAGCATGCCTAGTAAGGGCATGTGTGGGAACGGCATGTGTGGTTCTAGCTTGCTACCCCCCACCTGCCCTAAGGCCCAGAAGTACCCCACCCCTAATACTAAAACTACTGCAACCACCCCCCCCCCAAACAAAACTACCCTGGATACCTCCCACCCACCTTGAGCCCTAAACCCTTCCCCGACCTCCCCCACTTGCCCTAAAAACATCCGAACCCCCCACCCCACCCCCAAAAAACAAAACTACCATGAACCCCCACTCCCAAAAACAAAACTACCCGATCCCCCACCCCAAAAAAACAAACCACTCCGATTCCCCCACCCCACAACAAAACTACCCGCCCCCCAAAAACAAAAACCTAACTACCCCAATCCCCCACCCCCAAGAACCAATCTACCCCGATCCCCCACCCCTAAAAATAAAACTACCCCGACCCCCCCACCCGCCCCTAAAACAGAACTTCTCCGACCCTCCCCCCTAAAAACCAGAACTAACCCGATCCCCTCACCCCCCAAAAACCAAACTACCCCCTGACCTGCCCCAAGCCCTTAATCCACCCCACCCCTAAAAACCACCCACCAGCCCCACTAACCTGACCACGTCCTCTCCTGATGTACTTTCCCTTTTTCTCTGCCTTAACCATGCATGTTCGTTGTTCAGCACATGCGTGGTTAAGGCAGGGAAAAAGGGAGTTGTTCACGCAAGCATGGTTCCGCCTGCGTTAACAACGTAATCGTTGTTCCAGAGTTGTTGTTCCAGACATTTCCCCACCAAGCACCATCGTTCCATGCCAGCATCCACCTCACATGAAAACCGGCTACACTCTCAAATAATTAATGTCTCAATACAGACATCAGGCAGGAGAGAGATCCTGCAAAGACATGACAATCACAGTAGAAAGAGGAAGTGAAACAAATTCTGCTGTGGACTCAAAGCACCAGACTGCACTATCTGTGCAAAGGGGCTATTGTGCCCCACAATACCTCAGAGAAGTGCTATGCCTTCTGCAGGAGATAATCAGGGTGTGCCTCACACTGCGAAATATCAGAATTTTGCATTAAACAATGCTGCAGCAAGATCAGAGACCTGATTTCATTCTGTTTCTTGCACTGCCCTTGCAATCTCTGAAGTGAAGTGCCTTATGGGCAACCTCAGCTCCCAGAAGAGACAAGAACGGAGTAGCAGTTGCAATGCCAGGTGACCCTCAAGTGATGTTCACTGTAGATTGGGCTTCAATCTCATACTTTGAGTATTGCCAGATATATAGCCCATGGCTCCTCATTTAGCCCACAGGAACGTCATCTCTAGTTATGGCGTCTTGTATATCTGCTCATGCCATAGTTATTGAAACTTCTCATCCCTGCTGGAAGGATTCCTCATTTCTAGTTGGAGGTCAACATCAGTATTAGTTCTAGAATAGATTTCTCCTGACACTCAGTGCAGCTTTGCTCTAAAATTCTAAACCTGTATAGCTTTATCTGACTTCACATTAGCATTCTATCTCCATCCCTTTGAAGCTTGTCTGTAACCAACTCCGATGGATCTACGTCTGTTCTTACCTGCACATGGCCAAACATATTCCACAATTGCTCGGGGAGGCTTTGCCCTTTCTCTTCAAAGTATATTGAAGACCTTCCAGTACTGAAAACCACAGAGTGTAGTTATAATGTTTGAGCAGAGCACAATGTATGTGTTGGAGAATTGTGCAAGGGCGTACTCTTTGGACAATGAGGCCCTCACCCTTATTCTTGGTACGCTTTGTGAAAGATGACTGTATTTGGGTGGTTGGCAAGTTGTTGTAGTTGCAAAGCTGTAGTTGTGTTCAGATTGTGCTTCCCTTCCTATACATAGCAGAATATGAAAATTGCAAAAAAAGGGGTGATAAAATATGAGCAATTTTTTGCCAGAGAAAAGCCCGCAAGATATATGTTGAAACAGAATATTACCACACAAAATCCTTACTAAGGATTAGTTTGCTCTCAGGCACAGCACACGATCTTTATTTTATTTCATATTTTATTGAGAGTATTGATAAACACAGACCTAGCCTATGTAGGCAGTGGCGCTTTGCAAGTAGCAGCAGAATAAATAAGTCATAGGCACTGTCACTGGATGGCATTGATATTGGTGCATGAGTATGGCAGAAAAGCTGCTATTTAATCCGGGGCTGGAGGAGCTCGCAGCTCAAGCAATCATCTTCCTTCATTGTTCCTGGTTCCCCCACAACATCTTGGTGCTTAATGTGAGCAGGTGACTACAAGTAAGGCCCACTGGCACTCAATTTTGGGGTCAGGCTTTTTTTTTCCACTTTGACCAAGAAGATACCCATCTCCAAAGTATCCCATTGCCAGTTGGTTGTAAAGACCGTTGAAATGTTGTTTAAATCAAGGTTATTGATGGTCGACCTTCACCTTATAGTAAGAGGCCCACCTCTCACCTTACAGTGTCTAGAAACACGCCTGGATCTTGACCGACCCCGTGACTAGAAAATGTTTGGATTATAAAAATAATATTCTACTCTAGAACGACTTCTATTAATGTTCCTCTTGGGAGAAGCTGGTAACGGCTCCCTCCAGTTATGAGGCTCCGTCCCTCTTCGGTGTTTCCCTGAGAGCCCGTACTCCTCAACTTATTAACTTAGAGGCTATGCAGGTACGTTTACAATGATAGCTAAAGTCAAAACATGTGGAAAACGCAATCTCTCAGTAGGGGAGAAGAGCCGTGGAGAAAGGGCGAGGGGAGGGCACGTAATCTTGAATAGTAGATTGTGAAAAGGTGGGTTCTGAGCCCTTTTCTGAATTATATTAGTGAAGTAGGTCTGAGGTGCAGAGTGAACACATGCCATATTCCACATGCAAAAAAAAAAACTCCAACAAAAAACAGTTAAAGTCTGTGGTAGTTGTGAGTCTCTTATATTCCCAATTTGGGGATGAACTCATGGCAGCATATATGCCACCAGGTACGTTGAATTTCGAGACAATCTAATTAGGTTTTCTTGTTGTGCTTTATGGATCAAGCAATAGATTTCAGCAACTATGTGAAGATAAAAAATGAATCATTTCTCACACACCCCCAATTCATTTATGACCTGTTCTGTCATTGTGTGGGGGTTCAGTCCAGAACAATCAACTGCCAACACAGCATCGCAGTGCTGTGTGTTATCAGCACGTCCTAAGACACCATTGATAATCTGAGGAGCTTTTGAGCTTTGACTTATACTTGTTTTAACAATAATTCACTTTATCTCCGAAAGTGAGTTTATGAGCTCAGATTTTTTGGTGACTGTTGGTTTAAGTTAAAAAATATAAGCTAAATGATCTCACGCAAAAAAACAGGCAAAAAAAATGGCCTGAGTCGTGTGTAGATGTAATGACAATTAAGATGAACTATTTCATACAATAGCTCATTCATGTGTATACCTCTTAAGAAATGTAATTTAAAAGTGTATTGATGGCTAAATAAAACCGTATCAAATTCCAAAATTGAAATGGAATCAAATGTAGGCACTGGGCCACTGGCTTCACACAAGAAAGAAAGAGTGGAATTAGTTATGTGATGCTCAACACAACAAATATATTACACGAAGAAAGGAATTTAATTTCAAACCAACACTAACATTGCTAGAGTTAAACATCACTCACAATAAAATCAGTGATGATAAAATACCTCAGTCACACCTTTGTGAGAATCAATGTACTGTATAAGAGTGCATTTAGGAACCTGAGGTAGGACCACCCAAATGGAACTTTCATCTTACTATCCACACTAGGCAATTTTAATGAAACTATTCTTAACCCCTTAGCTGCTGGGCCGTTCCCCCCCCCCCCCCCCCCCCCACCCCAGTGCTGAGCCCTTTTTTGGCTATTTTGGGTAGTTCACGCTTAGGCCTTCATATCTTTTTGTCCACATAAGCTATCCATGCCAAATTTGCGTCCTTTTTTTCCAACATCCTAGGAATTCTAATGGTACCCAGAATTTGTGGTTTCCCCTGGAGGAGACCAAGAAATTAGCCAAAATACAGTGAAAATTTCGTTTTTTCAAAAAAAATGGGAAAAAGGCTTGTGGTTTTTTCCCTGAAAATGGCATCAACAAAGGGTTTCTGGTGCTAAAATCACCATCTTCCCACCTTTCAGGAACGGGCAGACTTCAATCAGAAAACCAAATTTTTCAACACAAATTTGGCATTTTACTGGGACATACCCCATTTTTACTATTTTTGGTGCTTTCAGCCTCCTTCAAGTTAGTGACAGGAATGGGTGTGAAACCAATGCTGGATCCCAGAAAGCTAAACATTTCTGAAAACTAGACAAAATTCTGAATTCAGCAAGGGGTCATTTGTGTAGATCCTACAAGGTTTTCCTACAGAAAATAACAGCTGAAATAAAAAAATATTGAAATTGAGCTGAAAACAACAGCCATTTTTCTTTATGTTTTACTCTGCAACTTTTTCTTGCGATGTCAGATTTTTGAAAGCAATATACCGTTATGTCTGCTGGACTCTTCTGGTTGCGAGGATATAAAGGGCTTGTAGGTTCATCAAGAACCCTAGGTACCCAGAGCCAATAAATGAGCTGCACCCTGCAGTTGGTTTTCATTCTATACTGGGTATACAGCAATTCATTTGCTGAAATATGAAGAGTGAAAAATAGGTATCAAGAAAACCTTTGCATTTCTAAAATGGGCTCAAGATAAGGTTTTGAGGAGCAGTGGTTATTTGCACATCTCTTAATTCCGGGGTGCCCATAATAGCATGTGAATTGCAGGGCATTTCTCAAATAGACGTCTTTTTTACACACTCTCTTATATTTGGAAGGACAAAATGTAGAGAAAGATAAGGGGCAATAACACTTGTTTTGCTATTCTATGTTCCCCCAAGTCTCCCGATAAAAATGATACCTTACTTGTGTGGGTAGGCCTAGCGTCCGCGACAGGAAATGCCCCAAAACACAACGTGGACACATCCAATTTTTTGACAGAAAACAGAGCTGTTTTTTGCAAAGTGCCTACCTGCAGATTTTGGCCTCTAGCTCAGCCGGCACCTAGGGAAACCTACCAAACCTGTGCATTTTTGAAAACTAGAGACCTAGGGGAATACAAGATGGTGTGACTTGTGGGGCTCTGACCAGGTTCTGTTACCCAGAATCCTTTGCAAACCTCAAAATGTGGCTAAAAAAACACGTTTTCCTCACATTTCGGTGACAGAAAGTTCTGGAATCTGAGAGGAGCCACAAATTTCCTTCCATCCAGCGTTCCCCCAAGTCTCCCGATAAAAATGATACCTCACTTGTGTGGGTAGGCCTAGCGCCCGCGACAGGAAATGCCCCAAAACACAACGTGGACACATCCCATTTTTTGACAGAAAACAGAGCTGTTTTTTGCAAAGTGCCTACCTGCAGATTTTGGCCTCTAGCTCAGCCGGCACCTAGGGAAACCTACCAAACCTGTGCATTTTTGAAAACTAGAGACCTAGGGGAATACAAGATGGTGTGACTTGTGGGGCTCTGACCAGGTTCTGTTACCCAGAATCCTTTGCAAACCTCAAAATGTGGCTAAAAAAACACGTTTTCCTCACATTTCGGTGACAGAAAGTTCTGGAATCTAAGAGGAGCCACAAATTTCCTTCTACCCAGCGTTCCCCCAAGTCTCCCGATACAAATGATACCTCACTTGTGTGGGTAGGCCTAGTGCCCGCCTCAGGAAATGCCCCAAAACACAACGTGGACACATCACATTTTTTCATAGAAAACAGTGCCTACCTGTGGATTTTGACCTCTAGCTCAGCCGGCACCTGGGGAAACCTAGCAAACCAGCGCATTTTTTAAAACTAGAAACCCAAGGGAATCCAAGATGGGGTGACTTGTGGGGCTCTGACCAGGTTCTGTTACCCAGAATCCTTTGCAAACATCAAAATGTGGCCAAAAAAACACTTTTTCCTCTCATTTCGGTGACAGAAAGTTCTGGAATCTGAGAGGAGCAACAAATTTCCTTCCACCCAGCATTCCCCCAAGTCTCCCGATAAAAATGGTACCTCACTTGTGTGGGTAGGCCTGGTGGCCGCGACAGGAATAGATCACACAACAGTCAATGTTGGGCCTTACATGAGGCAGCTGTTGACCCTGGGGTGATCCATTCCTGACGCAGGCACTAGGTGTAGGCACTCAAGTGGGCTAGTGTTTTTATCAGGACAGGTGAGGAATCACTGGGTGGTAGGAATTTTGTGGATCCCAGCATATTCCTGTAGTTTGTGTGACAGAAATGCGAGAAAAATAGAGTTTTTATTCAACATTTCAGCTTTGCAGGGTATTCTGGGTAAGAAAACTTTGGGGAATCCACACAAGTCACACCTCTGTGGACTCCCCCGAATGTCTAGTTTCCAGAAATGTTTGGGTTTAGTGTGTTTCTCTATATGGCCGCCGAACCCAGGACCAAAAACACAGGTGCCTGCCTTACAAAACCAGTTTGTTTTGCGATAGATAATTTTCTCCACAATACGATTTGGGCAGTGGAATTTGGGGCTGAACTAAATTGGGGAGCTCCCAAGAGAGCACTCTCTCTCTCTCTCTCTCTCGCTCTGCTTGCCGCCACATTCACCTGCTCTCTGGGTTGGGCTAACCCACTATTACCCAGTTGCAGAGACTGCTTGCGAAGGGACAGCAGGACTGTCCTCATCACCTCCCTCATAATGTACTGGAAGAAGAGTTATCGAATGGGACTCCTCTGACTGAAAAATCCCTCCCAGAGTCTGTGCCATTGTCCTATCCCTCAGATGCTGTCTCAGTATCTGATGTCTCAGTCTCTGATCCTATGTCAGAGCTGTCCTCTATAACCCGAGTGACGGCAGCAGTCATCCATCAAGATGCCATCTCTGCTATTGGCTAAACTGTTGCTCTAAAACACCAGCCTACGTAGACAGTCACAAAATCGATGGTGTGTGTGAGATAAGTGCAACAGTAGAGGCCACCTTACCTGCGCTTCTTCCCTCAATCAGCACGTTCTTTCAAGACACTCAAAAAACACCTTGTCACATACCATTCGTCACAGTCTTTAGCACCTCCTGCGCCCAGTCCAACAATCATTATTGGTGCTCCCACTCCCTGCTCCTCGGATTCCCTCATTACCACCCAGCAAAAGTGCCCTTCATCTCTCCATAGCCGCCCTCCAACCCGCACATACATTTCATTTGTATTATAGCGCAGGTAATGGCTGACTTTACTAATGTACTCAGCTATTTACATAAAATACAGATTTGCTCTTTGCTGTAGGCATATAAACCTTCTGCGCTTCGTTATGGCACTAAAACTGCCACTAGACAAGGCTGACCCTTTTGTAGCAGAAACATAATCACAATACTTACTTGACTTTTTTATTGCTGCCTAAAAGCTACAGTTGAAAAGCATCAGTTGAAGGATGTGCATTGCTTTGAAGACGCAAGCTGCAACTGCAAGACAACTGGTGGCAAATCTACATATAAATATATATCACTTTTATATGTGGGTCTGGTTTTCCTGGGGGCCGATGGCAGCCCCCAGGTAAACCACACACATTGACAAATGTGATATATATATATATATATATATATAGAGAGAGAGAGATCTATCTCTATATATATATATATATATATATCTACATAGATATATCTATAGATAGATCTATATATATATTTATACACATATATCTATATCTCTATAGATCTATCTATAGATATATCCATGTACATAGATATATCTACATAGATCATCAAAGAGGGAATCCTGTGTTTCTTCCAGGGCTCGCCTATCGAGGTTGGTGCTCAGTCAATGGGCACAGGACCCATTTTAAATCCACGCCAAAAACAATTCAAAATCTGTCACTCCTTGCAAAACAATGGCCTTCATTTATTAAAAAAATCCATAAAACAGAACATAGGGCAACGCGTTTCAACCTTCACGGTCTTCTTCCTTGGCCCTTCTTACAGAGTTATACAACAGAAAAAATGTGGCCCCTCCCATCTGCTATATATACCATCATCAATAGACATAGAAGATATATATCTATATATAATTTATTTATTTTTTTTTTTTTTTTAATATATGTATATTTATATATGTCCATAGGAATATACATTCTAATATATATGCGTTTCTTCAGAGGAAAAATTGTGCTGCCGACATATTGTAATCCACATGGGCCTTAAGGCTTCTATAAGTGTGCCAAGTGTAAAGCATGCAGATACAGTTCAAACCGGAAGCAATATGAGTTACCCACGGGTAGGCAAGCAGATATTAAAAAGTATATTAATTGTAACTCAGATTTTGCTATCTATGTAATAGAATGTCCATGTGGATTACAATATGTCGGCTGCACAATTTTTCCTCTGAAGAAACGCATTCTTGAGCACTGGAGAGCGATATTGAACAAGGATGCTGCGTATCCAGTAGCGAGACATTGTAATCTTGAGCATGAGGGGAAAGTTGAGAAGATGACATTTTTTGGTATAGACAGGGTCTTGGCCACTCCGAGAGGAGGGGACAGAGAAAAACAATTGAGAAGATTGGAGTCTGAATATATTATTCAGCTTAATAGCCGTTATCCTTGGGGATTGAACAAGGACGAGGAACTTTCTGTTCATATTGGTTAACAGGATGATGTCAAGGCAGGGTCCCATTAGAACAATGTTAGGTCAGATTACCTCTTATTGTTTGATTGAAAGGCCTACAAAAATATTTATTTGATGATTCATTGTGTTACAATAGTGGCTCATCCGATTAGTGATATGATTTTTGGTTAAATAGGAGCATTATACTAAAATGGGAAGAGTATATAAAATGGACATTTAAAATGATATTAGAATGTATATTCCTATGGACATATATAAATATACATATATTAAAAAAAAAAAAAAAAAAAAAAATGTATATATAGATATATATCTTCTATGTCTATTGATGATGGTATATATAGCAGATGGGAGGGGCCACATTTTTTCTGTTGTATAACTCTGTAAGAAGGGCCAAGGAAGAAGACCGTGAAGGTTGAAACGCGTTGCCCTATGTTCTGTTTTATGGATTTTTGAAATAAATGAAGGCCATTGTTTTGCAAGGAGTGCCAGATTTTGAATTGTTTTTGGCGTGGATATCTACATATATATATATATATATATATATATATATATATAGATTTTTTTTTTTTAGTTGTTGTATGGTTTCTTTGGGGGCCTTGGGAGACTCTCCCCTTTCTTACGAGGCCTTCCTGAAAGTGTTTCCTGGCCCCCGGTCGCAGCTGTGCTGCGGTCGGGGGCCAGGAAACCTGAAAAGTGTTTCCTGCCCCCGATCGCAGCACAGCTGCGATCGGGGGCCAGGAAACACTTTCAGGAAGGCCTCGTAAGAAAGGGGAGACTCTCCCCTTTCTTACGAGGTCTTCCCGAACGTAGGGAAGGCCGTTTGTGGCCGTTTTCCCCATTGGAGCAGGAAGCAGCCGCAAGGCTGCTTTCTGCTCCGATGGGGAAATCAACATTGTAACGTCAGCGCGCCTCACGGCGTGCTGACGTCACAAAGGGGCGGGTGGGGGGCGGGGGAGACACGGAAGAGCTTACGTGTCTCCCAGGAAAAAATAAATAAATCCTCGGGTGTGACCCGCACCAGGGAGGTAGTGTGGGCGTCGGCCAGTGGCCAATGCCCGCATTGAAGAGGTTAAAGAAAAATGCTTTAGCCTCAATAATAATGTCAAAGCTGTTAAAAAACATAACTGCTTCATTGCAGGTCATAATTTCATTAGTAATGAAAAGCTCCCTTTGAAACATTGTCAGTCACTGCTCACTGCACGTTAAAGGGGCAGGGTGGAACGCGGGGTGGGACAAAAACATTAAATTCAGAAACAAAAAAATTAAAACGTACCTGCGCGCTGCCACTCCTCCGTCCCCTCAGCAGGCACAGGCTCCCAGCCTGCAGCCAATCCTGAGGCTGCTCAGAGCAGCATTAGGATTGGCTGGAGTGCCCAGCCAGGGCACTCCCAGGCAGACTGGGAGCCTGTGCCTGCTGTCTCCAGCCCGGCAACACAGTGCCAGGCTAGAGAGAGCACAATGCGCATGTA
The DNA here is from genome assembly GCF_031143425.1 of Pleurodeles waltl. Lineage (NCBI taxonomy): Eukaryota > Metazoa > Chordata > Amphibia > Caudata > Salamandridae > Pleurodeles > Pleurodeles waltl. The sequence continues at coordinate 744,333,655 of NC_090449.1, read as the reverse complement.
TGTTTGGTCAGCCAGAGACGGTCAGCCAAACAAACATGTGCACTAGGATGAGTGCAAATTGCACTCCCCTCATCCCAGTCATCCCACATGGCCCGCCGCTGCTGCTCGCGGGGAGACAATGCTCCTCTGCCATAGCGGAGGAGCCGTGGATGAACATTGTACTCTCATGAAGTATATCAGGACAGCAGCATAGGATGTGTTGAAGTCACTTTGTTTCATATTACCATAATATGCACTTCCTGAGGCCTAATTGAGATTATTTAGTAGTAAAATGGAAACAACATAAAATGCACATTCTTCTATGCCTACTGGGGGACTTATAAGTTCATTCTAGTCACCATTACGTGTTAAAAGAATTACAAGTCAGTGAGAGGATCTGTGCACTTTCCTGTCCAAAACTCAGCAGTGTAAGTCACCGTCCATTGTGTTTCATCCAAAGACTTCTAAATACTATATTAAATTTACTCCCATGCCCTCTTCACGCCTAAGTTTTTAATTGCTGTAGTAAGCCAATCGGACAAATAGCTTTGTTAAAGACCATTTTGGGTGACAAAATGTGCATAAAAGCCGATTTCAGAGATCCACCACTAGCATTTTTAATGTGATTGCAATATTACAAAAAACTGCCTTGCAAGAACATCTTGTCTTATTATTCAGAATAGAGCTTTTTGGAAGAAGATATTTTCCGAAATGCATGACACCCAATGGCATTACCATTTGAAAGAGGTATTTTTGTCATACACAACAGTAGGACTCACTTTAGCCTTTAAAATGTCAAGGTACATTGGTGCAGCTGGACTTTTTAGGTTATGATACACACACACAGTGCACTAAATGCAATTGCTAACCGGCAAAGGCAGTAGATCTTGCCTTTGCAACCTACTTGCAACATGAGGTGGGCAGTAACATAGAAACGCATGCACTCTACTACTTTTTGCTTAGGCACTCTTTGAGAGTAAAGGTTAGCAGTGGAAGGATAGAAGCTAGCCAATCAGAGCGATATTAAAGAAGCTATGCTGCAGGACTGGGACAAACACAAGATGGACAAGCTGGAACAAAGAAAGCTATTGGCAATAAAGCCAACCAATGGTGAGCAATGAACTTCCTAGTCTTTAAGCTTCTGTAAATTCATTGTAGGCTCATTTTGCAACTAGTCCTTACGTCAGGCTCGATTTAATAAAGAGGCCTAAATTTAATCGGAGCAAAATTATAATTTACACACTCTTGTTATTACAAACGTATGTGTTCTATTCAGTTTTGGAGATTAAGGCATGTTGACAACACTTGGCATAAAGTTTGGCTAAGGTAGAAGAAGGAAACGCTTAAGGTGAACGGACACTGTTTGCAAAATAAACTGCCAGCACACAAGTCTTAAACACAATGTTTATTGGAAACCATTACAAATATTTCTCAAGGAGAGGCTGATAAGCAGCAAATTAAATGCTCCTTGAAGAATCTCCCCGCAATTGACTGGCTCAAAAAAAAAAAAAAAATCAGAACTACCTCATGGAGCTGGAAGAATCAACATTTCAAAAATATAAATGGGGAATTTGGTTAATTTGGAAAGAGGTCCAATACTAATATTCTCGTAATGAAGGACATATGTGCTGTATGTCAGACGATATAATTTTTCAAATGCTGCTTCTAATTCCCCACTTGTAGGAAAATTCTTGTATTGCCAAACAAGCTAGCAAATGTTTTACATCCAATAACTGGATGCATTAGCTTCGTTCAAGCGGCCGCTCGCTAGAAGATGTACACACTCAGCTAATTTTTCAGTTCAATCTTCCCCTCAGGATGACATTGCACATGATTTGTGGCAGAAAACAGTCAGTCAACTGCTCCAACAAATGCTCTCAGATGTAAAAATAGTAGAATAAAATCATGGCATCCAGACTATTTGTAGCTCTCATGAGTGCTCTAATTTGCATGCGGTCAGTAAAATGTGCATCTGTTCTTCTGGAGGTTACATGAAATAAATCTAATTCCACTGCCCTGTTTATGGATTACGATTTCAAAGTGCATTTCGGTGTTACTAGAATTTCAGATTGAGTAGTAAAGAGACAACATTAAAACAAATAAAGCCAAAAAGTCTGACTTTAAATTAAAGTGCTACTTCTTTGATTGGTAAGTTGGGATGTGTGCGCAAATATCTGAGTCTGAATGACTGAGTCAATTATTGGTTAGGTGGATGACTGGATAAAAGGACGAGTAACTGAGTGCCTTGATGGAGGAGTAAGTCCATGGATAGAGGAGCGCAAATGAGTGGGTGAATGCATGTTTAGTTTTAGCTGTTTCACTGCTATGTAGTCTTTACAAAGAGTAGCATTGACCTCAGCCCCTTTAACCATTGGTTGCTGTGTCATTCATTTACTTTATCAGCCATTGGTTGATTGTAACTCTCAATCATAACCTATGGAGTATGTAAATGCATGAGGCTGAAGGCCATTTCACTAGTGTGGGCGGGAGGGTGGTGTTTGGGGCGTTACAACTCCCAGTAAATGTCTACTGTGATAAATAGTTGAGTGTAGGTGCTTTCAGTCGGGTATGATGAGGCATATTCACCAGGAATTTTTACACACATTTTGCCCTGGGGAGGTGGTGGTCCTCGGGACGCGGCGGGCGCTCGGGCCCCACACATTTTTTAAGCATCACCCTGGGGAGGTGGCTGTCCCCAGGGCTACTGGGCAGGCGGCCCTCCCTGTTACAAATAAATAATGCCCTCTGGACTTGACCCACCCGGGGGCTTAAAAAAGATGAAGCTTCTTTTTATTTTCACCAGATCTGCAGATGCACCCTGAATTGCGCCAAAATGTTAAAAAAAAAAATGCTTTTTAGCCCTGGGGAGGACACTTTGGACCCCAGCACCAGAGTTAAGGGGTCAGGGTGTTCATACCTTGGTCCCTTTTGTTTTTTTTCATTCTTTTTGTCTGGGACTAGGCTTCAGCCGAGTTCCAAGATGCCAGCCAACGCTTCCTTTTGGATGTGTTGGCAGCCAATCAGATCTCAGCACGAGATCAGGAGGGGTCTCTAATCCTTCACATCCCTATATATATATAAATTTGGGGTTCCTTACATTTCTCAAAAACTACTGAGAAGATTTAGACCAAATAACAAAAAGGGCTCTTTTTGGACCAAGAGCTACCTTTGTGCCAAATTTGACTGCAGCTCAAGTAAGCATCATATTTTCTTGGAAAAGTTCATGAAGATTCATCAAACGGCGCTAATATTATTAGCAAAACTAAAAACACTCTTTATACGGAAATTAGGTCCTAACTATAACTACCTAATGGTGACTGCCACTAGGTAATACACACATATATATATTCACTAAAAAAACAAAGGTTACAGAGAAGTTGTAGTTAAGAAACAGAATAAAAACAACCTTAGAAATTCACTGAAAAAAACAAAGGTTAGAGGGGCATTATAGTTAGGCTCAAATTTCACAAAACCATAGAAATTCAGCAGTTATAGTAACCTGAGCTAACTATAGCTTACACTGCCGCAATGCACTGCATCACTTTGTGCCCTAAAGAAGTTGTGTGGTCGGTTGACCACTGGTCACCAAAACGCGCATCTGCACTTCAGTCGTACAGTATTCAAACTAAATCTGTGCAGGATGCCATTTTGGTATTGAATCAATGGAATAATTATGCCTCAAACAAGCTTCTATTTTGAACATTCAGTGAATTGAACCCAATCATGCGGGATGCTGTCAGGAAATTGCTTTGCTAATTTCTATAATTGGATTATGTTAATTTGAGGTTGTGGTGTGTGCAAAATTAGTGGCTACTGTACAAGACTTAGTTAGCTGTGTTTTATGTGTATATGTACACTATGATAAGTTGGCATAAATTGTGATTGTGACTTTTTTTCATTAGGGGGATTGGGCAGTCTATAATCGGTACTGTGTAAAATTATTCATAAAATGTCAAAAGCAATGTAGAATGAATAAAAATAATTGTAAGTGCATCATATCTTTGCAATACATTTTTGTTGATGTTACCTGCTCTGTAGGATTCTCTTTTTGAGAGCGTCTATTTGGAGGTGGGTTTTTTCAACTGTTTTGTTAGAACCTGTGGATACCCCCGCTACGCATGGCCAAAGGCCTTGTGAAGCCTCTCAGTATAGGGTTGGCTCTCTTGGGGGTTGAAGCAGGCCTGGCTGCTTTACGCATGGTAACAAAATATTACTCTACTTGAAAAAAAAAAAAAATCACTGAAGAAAATAAAGATTGAAGTAACATTATAGTTAGGTGAAATGTTCTGTAACAAAGTCATGTTTTAAACTAAAAAAAAAATTAAAAAAAATTCACCAGTTATAGTCATCTAAATTAGCTATAACTTGTGCCTTAAGGGTGCTATAACACGCACCCTCGAGATGCACTGCTAATTACCACACATATTACATCACTCATGTCTTTTTCTATGACATCATTGATATTATCACTGTAACATTTGATATTAAATTATGGATGAGAAAACAGCACAGAGGGGGCGTGAGTTATACTTACCTTCGGGCACAAGTTATATTTACTTGTGATAACGTTGTAACTGATCATTTCATCTAAAGGTAACACTACTTTAACCTTTGATGTTTTTCAGAGAATATATATAACATTATTGGTTTTCATTATAAAATAAACATCTAGACAAGAGAACATATACATTACCATATGGTGATTCATATGTACCTATAGTTGAACAACAAATTACCAAAACAACAAACTAGAGCAGGATCTTAATTAGGGATCCTGATTTTATGGCATTTATGTTTTTCAACATTCCATCTGTATTATCTATATTTATAAGTATGTATCCATATTTAGGTTGTGTTTTGAGAATAAATGAAGTCCTAAAATTGTATAGTTCCACATTTATTTAACTGATATAACGTACTTGCTCTTTGATGTCGGTTGTGTTTTAGGAAATTAAGAAGCCAAATATAGCAAAACACTGCACCCATGGGTAGATGTTGCCATTATACTACAAATATATGCATGTATTTAAGAAAATCTCACTTTTTTCTTTTATTTCCCATGCTGGATATCTGCTCAGCTGCTGTCCTGGAAATCACAGGAGTCTGTCTCAATAACTACAATTTTAAGTACTTTTTCGATACAGACAGAAAATACAGTTTTCTGCCATGAAAATCATTAAAAACTGAAAACTAGGAACCTTACCCCGAGGTGCTTTTTAAAAAAATTGCAACAGACCACACACATGCCCCTTAAGCATATGTGGGCTCTACAGGCGCACCCCTATTTTTGGGGTGCATCAAAGGGGGCATTTTCCCATTGCCATCCCTGGTTTTGCATTCCCTATATAGTGATTTCTTCATAAGAATTTAGGAAATGCAAAACCGGCCCATTGACTCAAATGCAATGGGATTTCTTAATACCAATTTTCTAATAGCAATTCCTACTTTTTAGGAATTGCTGTTAGGGTATCTTTGTACATAGCATTTTGCATTTCTTAAATAGCGATTTCTATTAAGTTGTTATTTAGGAAATGCAAAATTGCATTTTCGTACATCTGGCCCTTAGACTCTAAACTAATAAGGAATATAGAAACATATTTAGATTCCTTGTGTTTTATGAAAGATAAATGACTGAAAATGAGAAAAATTCACTTTTCTGTTATACTTAATGCAATAACAAAACTTTTCCAAATAAATTAAATGTTTACCTATACCGATATTATTATATTATCAAGTATAGAATTAATTGCAATTTTATATTTCTCTTGTGTGAGCATAACTGAGGCCTGTAGATCTTGCATTTCACAGTCATGTGAAAGTGCTGAATTGTTTTTTCCTAATGTGAAGTCTTCCTTCAAATTTTATTCCCATGAGAAGCAAAGCCTCATTTGTAAAAGGCCTATTGTTTAACTGTAGAGGAACAGTTCCCAGTTGGCCTTGAGAGTCCTGTAATGCAGGAACATGGGCTGAAATTCTATACAAATTATTACAACCCATTAGAGTCACACAGAAGAGGAGATGTTCTCATGACAGACCTGGGAGAATACAGAACTGTTGCAATTTGAAGTCTGACAATAATTTATGATTGGATGATGCCCCTTTAGCGTAACATGAACTGACACTGGTAACAAATTGGAACATTTCATGTGGATTGATTTACCGTTCGATGATCACATTTTGTGCAGATGCAGTCTTGTCTTGTTCAGAGACTTTTCTGATGCTTGCAGATTCCTTGCTGACCATATGCTTTGCTGACGAAGATTCCCTGAATGCTGTATTCCTTCGAGAGGTATCTTCCTTTCTGCCATTTGCACTTGCTCCTTGAAATGCCCTTTAAGATTAAAAACTTCACCATGCTGACACTTATTTTATTTTTCCTTTTAGTTAGTGTCCTGCAGCCTGTTACTCGTTTTACAAATTCTCTTATAATTTGGTTTTGCGCATAGTATACATGATTTTGAGTTTGTCTTTGTAATAAAACTTTAAACTATCTTCCTGATTGGAGTTTTGTTTCCATTGTCACATTGGTCATGGAGTCTAAACTTTTGAGATGGTGTTGATGTAATTGTTGATGGTTCACACACATCTTTATGGGTCAAAAGGTCAGTCAACCTTGTTGTGGATTTGATTCCTGTGATGGATGAAAAATGCATCCACAGTTCTGGTAACGGAGTAATGGTTTTGTCCTATAAGAGGTGGAACCATATTTTTGTTGAGTGTTGGGGAGATAGGCTTGACCTCATGTCATTGCCCAGTCCAAAATTTGCCCACCCTGTAATTCATACCATGGTCCTTTCCAGGGACTGATTACATTCCAGCGTTGTGACTACAAGTGACATGTTGCGCGAGTATAAATAGAGATTTGCGCTTGCAATGCTTTTTGCTTGAAAATTGTGGTGAAGTGATGGTGTGGAATGTTTTTTGGATTTGTCGTACTCAAAGAGATTGTGACGCTTTGTGCTAAAAAATTTACACGGTTGTGGATGCTGTTGTTGTTGACGGGTCCATCAAGGCCTAAGATCCCAGGATAACGCACAAGTGTAGAAGACACAGTTGGCTAATTTATTGCCTGCAGTGAGGACCTTGTCATGAGGCACCATTGACCGCACCAGTAGTTTTTCCTCGAGTGAGTGAGTGAGTGTGAGTTGTGCTGTGTATCTAGTGAATCTGAAAGGCCTACAGAGGATCTCCAACGATCAGAGTGATGATTGCTGGTCAAGTTTCACTTGTTTTGTAATTGTGAAAGCCACAGTTAGAAGTGTAGCCCCTACATCTTTCAGAGTGCTAGAGGTCCTATCCGTAGTGTACAGACAGGTTGTTGGTTTTTGCTTGCAATATTTTGCATTAGGTGTGAGTGAGCAATTGTGTAAGAGACAATTGTGACAATTGCAGGTGCTGAGAGAAGTGCGTGTGACGTCATTCTATGCCATGCTGGTATAGGTCGGTTACTGTGAAGCCACGCTGGTATTGGTGGACAGTACCTTGTTGCTATTGGTTGAGAACAGATTGCGAAAAGGATTGTGGGAATTAATTTACTTCCTGATTTGATTGTAAGTCATTGAGGTTAATTGAATTTTAGCAAAAACAATTTTTTTTAAACTTTAAGAAGTGCACTTTCAGGAGATGTGTTCATTCCTGTTAGGGAGGGTGAAAAGGTAGCCCCCAAGGGAACACCAGCTTACGAAGTGTCAGAAACAAGAGACATATTAATTGTGTCTATGGGTTAAATAATGGAGTAAAATAACTGAGAATGAGGATTCATTATCTTTTTCTTGTTATGGATAATTTAATCTGAGAATTTTAAAAAATTGGAGGAGAATAATGTGCAAATTAAAGCCTCCTCCATGACCCGCACAATTTAAAGTGCTTGCTATTTGGGAACTTGTTGCAAGACAGAAAGAAATGACAAAATTTGAGAACAGAATGCAGAAAGCAGTTATGACATAGCAGATAGATGAGATGCAGAACAGAAAAGGTAGACAGCCGAGATATTAGATGGAGTGGGAATGTTTCCAGTCATTACAAAGGAAGGTAATGGGAGTACCAAACCTAAGACAAGAAAGAGACTAGAAAGACAGATCAGACAGCAGAAGATGAGGGTAAAAAGAAAGTCAATTATGTAAGTGATTGGTAAGATGAGTTCATAAATCAGCTTCTGATGAATCGTCCCCCACCTTATCATTCAGCAGAGGAAGCAGTACACAATGTAGCCCCCCCAATGTGCCAACTGCTTGAGTTACACAGAGCCTGATTCAGATAGTTTCATGTATACCTGCAAACTCAGTAAAACAAGTGTGTATGGTTTAGCCACCAGTTCAAACTGTCAATACAGCACAGTCCATTACTAGTCAGATTGTGAAGGAGGTAATACCAAGTCCTAATGTGAATCAAATGGTGCAGACACCTGATGTGACTACACCTGTGCAGAACTGTAATCAGAATCAGACTATTCCTATGTATACACCGGTGCAGACAATGTAAAATGTTACCCCAAATGAAACCGGTCGGACTTTCATTACTGTTGTAACAAATCAGAGCAATGGAATGACCATTCCACTGAGTCAGACAAATTCATGTTAAATGAAGCAGGACGAGTTCTTGATGCAAGGTTTCCTTAGGGAACCCCACTTCCTTACACGCTCACTCCAGATCAAATCAAACCAAATCAAAAAAACATTTATAAAGCACGCTACTCACCCGTGAGGGTCTCAAGGCGCTAGGGGAAGGGGGGTTACTGCTGCTCGAAGAGCCAGGTTTTGAGCTGCCTCCGGAATGCAGGGTGGTCCTGAGGTTGGCGGGAAGGGAGTTCCATGTCTTGGCCGCCAGGTAGGAGAAGGATTTCCCACCTGCCGTGGTGCGGCGGATGCGAGGGACGGCGGCGAGTGCGAGGTTGGCGGAGCGAAGTTGACGGGTGGGCGTGTAGAAACTGAGGCGACGGTTGAGGTATTTGGGTCCCTTGTTGTGGAGGGCTTTGTGTGCGTGGGTGAGGAGCCGGTAGGTGATCCTTTTGCTGACGGGAAGCCAGTGCAGGTGTCTCAGGTGGGCGGAGATGTGGCTGTTGCGGGGTATGTCGAGGACGAGGCGGGGGGAGGCGTTTTGTATTTCATGCAGACATTTCTGGAGTTTAGCGGTGGTTCCTGCATATAGGGTGTTTCCGTAGTCCAGGCGGCTTGTGACGAGGGCGTGGGTCACAGTTTTTCTGGTGTCGGCGGGGTTCCAGCGGAAGATCTTTCAGAGCATGCGGAGAGTGAGGAAGCAGGAAGATGATACGGCGTTGACTTGTTTCGTCATGGTGAGAAGCGGGTCCAGGATGAATCCGAGGTTATGTGTGTGGTCTGAGGGGGTAGGTGCGGTGCCAAGGGACGTGGGCCACCAAGAGTCGTCCCAGGCGGACGGGGTGTTTCCGAGGATGAGGACTTCAGTTTTATCTGAGTTCAGTTTCAGACGGCTGAGTTTCATCCATTCTGTGACGTCTTTCATTCCATATTGCAGGTTGGTCTTGGCGCCAGTGGGGTCTTTGGTGAGGGAGAGTATCAGCTGAGTGTCGTCGGCGTAGGAGGTGATGTTGATGTTGTGTTTGCGTACGATGTCGGCGAGGGGGCTCATGTAGACATTGAAGAGAGTTGGGCTGAGCGAGGAGCCTTGTGGGACGCCGCAGATGATCTCGGTGGGGTCTGAGCGGAACGGAGGGAGGTAGACTCTTTGGGAGCGGTTAGAGAGGAAAGAGGTGATCCAGTCCAGGGCCAGTCCTTGGATATGGGTGGAGCGCAGGCAAGTTGTTAGGGTTCGGTGGCAGACGGTGTCGAAGGCAGCCGAGAGGTCGAGGAGGATGAGGGCGACTGTTTCTCTGTGTCCATCAGAGTTCTGATGTCGTCTGTGACTGAGATGAGGGCGGTTTCTGTGCTGTGATTGGCTCGGAATCCGGACTGAGAGGGGTCGAGTAGGTGGTTGTCTTCAAGGAAATTGGTCAGTTGCTTGTTGACGGTCTTCTCTATGACTTTGGCAGGGAAAGGGAGGAGCGAGATGGGGCGGAAGTTCTTCAGGTCGCGGGGGTCCGCTGTAGGTTTCTTCAGGAGGGCGTTGACTTCCGCATGTTTCCAGCTCTCGGGGAAGGCGGCAGAAGCAAACGAGCTGTTGATGATGGTCTGGAAATGCGGGGCGATGATGTTGTCGGCTTTGTTGAAGATGAAGTGTGGGCAGGGGTCCGAGGGGGCACCGGAGTGGATGGAGTTCATGGTAGCTTTGGTCTCCTCTGCGCTGATGTGAGTCCAGGCGTTGAGGGTGATGGCTGGAGTAGTAGGTTCTGTGGTGGTTGGCTGGGTCTGGTGTCCGAAGCTGTCGTGTAGGTCGGTGATCTTACGATGGAAGAAGGTAGCGAGGGAGTTGCAGAGGTCTTGTGATGGAGTTGGAGTTGGCATTAGGATTGGAGAGCTCTTTGACGATGTTGAAGAGTTCTTTGCTGTTGTGAGTGTCTTGTCCAGTCTGTCTGTGAAGGAAGTTCTTTTGGTGGCGCGGATCAGCTGATGGTGTTCGCGGGTGGCGTTTTTGAGGGCAGACATGTTTGCTGCGTTGTGGTCTTTGCGCCAGGCTTTCTCGAGGGTACGGCAGTTTTTTTTGGATTCCTTGAGGATGTCTGTGAACCATTGAGGTTTCCTGGTGCTGGTCTGTCTTGGGAGGCGTCTGAGAGGTGCGAAGTTGTCCGCGCAGTTGGTGATCCGATGAGGGCTGCGTCGTTGGGGTCGGTGGAGAAGGTGGGTTGGTTGTCGCTGAGAGTGGAGCGAAGCTGTTCCGTGGGGATTTTGTTCCAATGTCTGCGTGGGATGGGTTGTGTGCGGAGGTGGAGAGTCTTGCGACTGAAGGTGAAGTGGACACATCTGTGGTCGGTCCAGTGTATTACGGAGGAGTGGCTGAAGGATACGTGGTTGCTGGTGGAGAAGATGGGATCGAGCGTGTGTCTGGCGATGTGGGTGGGGGTGTTCACCAGTTGCTTGAGGCCGAGGTTGGCGAGGTTGTCGAGCAGGGTGGTGGTGTTGGGGTTGTTGTTCCGCTCCAGGTGGAAGTTGAGGAGGATGTAGTCCGGCGAGGCAAGGGCGTGCAGGGAGATGAAGTCTGCGATGGATTCGCTGAAGAGGGCGCGTGGTCCAGGGGGTCTGTAGATGAGAGTTCCTCTGAGGGTGGTCCTGGGGTCGGTGTGGATCTGGAAGTGCATGTGTTCGGTGGCGAGGGGGGTGTCTTCGGTGGAGGTGGTGATGTTGATGGAGTCCTTGAAAACGATAGCGATTCCTCCACCGACTTGGTTGGTGCGGTCTCTCCTGGTGATCTTGTAGCCGTCGGGGATGGCTATGGTGATGTCGGGGGCCGAGGAGGCGTTCATCCAGGTCTCAGTAATGAAGGCAACGTCCGGTGGAGTCCAGGAGGTCCCATAGTTCAATGGCGTGCTTGTGGACGGAGCGTGCGTTGATCAGGATGCATTTGAGGTGGTTATTGGCGCGTGGGATGGCGGGCGGGGTGCAGTCGCTGTGGAAGGTGAGTTTGCAGGTGAGGCATGCGAAGGGTCCATGGGTGCATTTAGGGTTGGCTTGGAAGCAGGTCCTGGAGCGTCCCGGGTTGAGAGCGTGGAGGGAGGTGGGGTCGTAGCGGTGCTGCAGGGTTTGGGAGTGCTGAGGGCCAGGGGTCGTGGCGCTGGGCGCGGTCCGGGCGCGGACGGGCGCAGACGGGCTTGCCTTTGGCGCGCCCGCGCAGTGGCCGCCATAAGAGGGAGGAGGGGGGAGGAGGGGTCAGCTGGGGGCGGGAGGCGGAGTGAAGAATGGGAGCAGGGGGGGCGGGGCAGAGCGGGAGGTGGCGGCGGGAAAGCGGAGGGCGGGGGGACAGGTAGAGGGGGAGGGGAAAAAAGATAGGGAAGGGGGATTACAGGGGAGGAGAGGAGTCAGGAAGAACAGAAGAGAGGGGTAGAAGAGAGGGGTAGAAGAGTCAAGAGAGAAGAGTCAGGAGGAAGAGAGTCAGGAGGAAGAGTCAAGAAGAAGAGTCACGAGGAAGAGTCAAGAAGAAGAGTCAAGAAGAAGAGTCACGAGGAAGAGTCAGGAAGAAGAGGAGCGAGGAGTCAGGAAGAAGAGTCAAGAAGAAGAGGAGAGAGGAGTCCGGAAGAAAAGGAGAGACCAGAGAGGCAGAGGAGGGAAGCCTTGACCCTAGGGTAGGTCGCTCCCCCTGCCGCTGCAGCTCCACCAGCCCAGGCTCCTGACACCTCCCAGCAAGACCTGCTAAAACCGTAAGTACTCCCCCCCGCCCAGCCCCTCGCCCAGCCCCGCGCTACTCACCTCTCTTTCCCTGAACTTCTGTCTTCTGCCTTCCGCTCTCTCCTCCAACCTTTCTCCGCACCTCTGCTGTCCATTTCCCTTCGCTTTCTGCTCCCTCTTCTGGTAGCAATCTTCCTCCGCTCTCTGCTCCTCTTCTGCAGCCCACTTGCTGTGTCTTCTGCTCTTCCTCTGTGCCCCGCTCCTCTTCCTCACCACGTTCTCTTCCTGCGTGTTCTTTCTTCATCTGTGTTCTTCTTTTCTCCTCTTCCTCACCGCGTTCTCTTCCTGCTTTGCTCTTCATCTGTGTTCTTCTTTTCTCCCCTGCACCCCGTCCTGCGTGTTCTTTTCTTCCTTTTCTTCATCTGTGTTCTTCTGTGCTCTTCTCCGCCTCTGCACCCCGTCCTGCGTGTTCTTTCTTCTTTTTGTTCATCTGTGCTCTCTGTTCTGTGTTCTTTCTTCTTTTTCTTCATCTGCGCTCTGTGTTCTGTGTTCTTTCTTCTTTTTCTTCATCTGCGCTCTGTGTTCGGTGTTCTTTCTTCTTTTTCTTCATCTGTGCTCTGTGTTCTGTGTTCTTTCTTCTTTTTCTTCATCTGTGCTATTCTGCTTTTCTCCTCCTCTGCACCCCGTCCTGCGTGTTCTTTTCTTCTTCTTTCTTTTTCTTCTTCTCTCTTCATCTGTGGCCTTCTGCTCATCTTCGGGACACTTCCCTCCTCTGCCTCTCTGGTCTCTCCTCTTCTTCCTGATCTGATTATGAGTGCGCATTGCAGTGCCCTGCAAAATGTGCCACTGAGAAATACTACTAGTATGCAAGGTCTTTTAGCACAACAGTTAACTGATTGGTTAAAAAAATCTGAGCTCACAAGGAGCGACAGATGCATCAAATGGTAACCTTAGATCAGAAGAGACACCAGAGAGGCAGAATAGTGAATGTGTCCAGTTTGAAATTAGAATTAAATTAATTGGCTATGGGAATGCTCAAGCTGTAGCAATTAGAAAAGTACACAGAAGATGAATTGTGATTCATGTGCAAAGATGTTACCCAACGTGCAGGACTGACTTATGAGCAGTTATCAGAATTGGATGAGAAATATGAAGTGGATTTAGAAAAATCTAAATCTTTAAAGAGAAGTTACAGATTAGAGTTTAGTAAAAAAAAACACACAAAAAAACAATAAGAGATTCATAATATGAGATCGCCTGGAATGAGAATGCACATTAAGGAATGAATTACATATTTTAAACATGGGGCCCATTAGTTAAGTGGGAAGGCAGGCGGGCAAAGAACTGAGATTAAAAGCAAGTGTAGCAGAATTTGTTTCCAGCTGGAGCAAATCAGGCTGAAGCCAATGTGAAAATTATGTTTATAAGAGTAATATCAGGTGGAGGTTAAGTACATGTACCTTTGAGTAGGATTGATATACAATCATTTACAAATGATTACCCAAGATTGAGAGAGAAGACAGTGGAATGGTACAAGCAGACAGAGAGATTGGCGAACTTTCAAAATGCCTGTGGGAAGATTTGCATATGTTATTTGACATTGTAGTTCCAGGTGATTTGTGGACAGAGTGCAAAAGAAGTGCTGACTTGCCAGAGCGTCAACCTCCAAGAGATCCAGTAACAGGTGTGCCATCTGAAAAGGTGATGAAAAAGTATTACAAGGTAATTGAATTCCTGAAGAACAAAGTTTCCCCGAAAGATATTGATTGGCAGAAAAGTGCCAGGACAGCACAGGAAATAAAAGAGTTGATTCATGTAGATTATGAAAGATTGTTCCAAGCTGTCAAACAACATAGTGGTATGGAAAACATTGAGCCGAAAGATATGGGTCATTTTGTATTTTGATTTATGCAAGGATTGAAGCCAGACATTAGTGCAATGATTCAGCAGGATTTGATTTTTTTAGCAGACCAAACCCATTGGTGAGCTCCTGCAGTATGTAAAGTACTGTAGTGATTAAATTGAATTGAAGCAGAAAAAGTTGAGAGAGACGTTGATGGTGATGCAATTGAAGGCTGCGAGTAAAGGAAGACAGAATCCACCAATGATGGTGAATGCAAGGTGTGCAGCCATGTGGTTCAGTCTAGATGCAGAAGATGTTGTGTTCACGTAGATCAGAGTGGAAATGTTGTTTTTCAGGCATTGAAGAAAACTAGTCCATGTCATGCTTGCAGAAAGTATGGCCATTAGTGGAGGGAATGTCCCTATAATAATGTGAATAATATGTTACAGAATGCTGAGGTTGCTCAGAATCAAGGTAACAATCTGGTTCAAATTCAGAGAGTCCAATGACCCCGTGTTTCAAATGTACGTGTCCCCAGGACAGCAAAATGGAGATCCCACAAGCCCCAATGACACAGCAGCAGGTGATTGTTCCTCAGCAAAACATGAATCAGGTGACAAAAGTAAACACAAATCAAATAATAAATGCAAACGTGAACCAGATAGCTTTACAGTTTCCCTTAATTGATGTAAGTGATGAGGAATTCTTAGAAACACTCCACAGTGATAGTTCTGATAATGAGGATTGCATGTTAGCCACATCCTTAGAGGTAGATCAACATGGTCCTTATGTAAATGCCAGTGTTATGGGACACAATGTGTCATTCTTTGTCGAAGCTGGAACTATACGTTCCACTGTCAGAACCGCAAAAGTCCCAGATTTGCTGCTATCCAGAAGGAGTAATCAGGTTATAGGAGTAGCAAATAAGCAATTGACAAATCCAGAACATGTCCCAGTTAAAATAGGTTCATTTGAAGACAAGCACCAGTTTGTGGCTTGCGATTCAAGTCCAGTAAATCTGTTTGGACGTGACCTGTTGTGCAAGCTGAAGTGTTCAATGATCTGTACACTCAAAGGAATAGAAATACAAACAAATGAGGAGGAAGATGTCCTTTAGAAAATAGTAAAGCAGTACTCACTCGTTACGCTGCATCCATTGATGATATGCAATGATTTGCTCAAAGAATTGCAAGAAACAGTCATTTTTGAGGCTTGTGCTTTTTTCAGGAATGGACATAGGTCTCATAAAACGGGTTGAGCTAGTCAAATCATAGTGAAGCCAAAAGCATTGTATCCAAGAATATCACCTTATAACCTGATACCAGAGGATAGTTGCAGGAATAACACCTTTGATTGAAAGTCTGATTGAGCAAGGTGATCAGAGGGAAATTTTGGGAAGCCCATGTCATTTCCCTATATCAGGATTGTAGAAGCCCAATGGTAAATATCGCATAGTTCAGGATTTGAGAAAAGTGAACAAAATTGTCGTTCCATGTTGGCCTGTTGTACTAAATCCAGCAGTGATTTTATTTCAGATTCCTTGTGAAGCGAAGTCGTTTATGGTCATTGACTTGTGTCAAACCTTTTCCATTCCCTTCCATGAGGACAGCCAGTTCCTTTTTGCGTTTATATTTGGCTGTTGTATTTTAACATGGTATCATACTCCTCAGGGGTATATGGAATCACCATCAATCTTTAATCAGATTTTGAAAAAAACCTTAGAGTCCTTTAAACGTCTCTACCATTCAGTCTTAGTGCAGTATACTGACAACCTCTTGGTTGTGTCAAATATTTGAGAAGCATGCAGGAGAGATACCATAGCTCTCTTGAATTATTTAGGAGAAAATGGACAAAGTTTCCCCAGCAAAGTTACAATATTGTAAAAAAAGAAGTCCGATACTTAGGTCACCACATAGAGAAAAGTGCAGGAAAGGTGCCCCAAGAGAGAATTTCAGCAATCTTGCAGATGAATCCCCCAGTTACTCAGAGGAAAGCCAGAATGTTACTGGGAATGGTTGGCTACTGCATCCAATGGTTCTGATGTTTTCCCTTTTGGCCAAACCCTTACAGAGATTGACACACAAGAATGTGTCTGATCCCGTACCATTTAATGGCAAATTCATGAACGCCTTTACTGAGCTGTGAGGAAGCTTGTGCTGAGCCCCAGCTCTTCTGAATGGCTGATTAAAACAAATGTTTTTCTTTGTTTTTCTGTGAGAGAGATGGATGTGCTCTCTCTGTTTTGACACAGTTACATGGAAGGGCCAACAAGCCTGTGGCATTTTTTTGAGGCACTCTTGACAAGCAAGTAATCCTTGGTTCTCCTAATGTAAACCTTAAACAATGTAACATTGCTAGATCATGTTGAAAATACAAGCAACCAAGAGGATGAGGTTGAGCACGACTGTCTTGATGTGAATGAACTGTGCATCAAACCAAGACCTGATATTCAAGATGTTCCCATGGACAAAAATGACAGTGTCCTTTTCATTGATGGCTCCTGTTTATGAGATTCTGAAGGTGCCCTGAGATCTGGTTAATGAGTTTGCATAGTCTCAGGTGTGTTAGAAGCCTCTTGGCTTCGAGAAGTCTTTTGTGCCCAACTTGCTGAATTGAGTGCTCTTACTGGAGCATGCTGTATTTCTGAACAGCTCAAAATGACCATATTCACTGGCAGTCAATATGGGTTTGGTGTCATTCATGACTTTCGACAGTTGTGGTCCCAGAGAGGCTTCATGACTTCTTCTGGATCACCTATCCACAACAGTGACAAAGTTTATCAATTACTCAAAAAATATTACAGTTAACTGTGAAAATTGCAGTTGTTAAATGTGCAGCTCACCAGAAGTCAAATAATTACATATCATTGAGAAATTCTTATGCTGACAAAGTTGAAAGGCATTGTGCCTTGCATTGCACTTCCTTTAATGAGGAGGTGAGTAATGGAAGTGACGATGAGACAAGTCAAGATTTCTTTATGACAGCTATTGATACTTGGGAAGATGTCAAAAGATAGCAGGATGAAGTGACAGAACAAGAGAAGCAAGGTTGGATTAGAGCAGGATGTGTCCAAAGGAATGAGGATGATGTTTGGTTTTTGAGTGATTGTAAAGCAGTGTTGCCAAATAGCTTGTTATACCGGATGGCAAGATACAGCCATGGACAGGCTCACATTGGTAGAGACACAATGATTAAAACATTCTGACAAATATGGCACAACCCTAGATTCAGATTGGTTGCAGAAGCAGTATGTTACAAATGTGTAATGTATCAACAGATGAATGTAGGGAAACAGTTATTACAAGGAGTCACATAGGCAGATCAGGAGGACCATTCAACCAAATGCAACTTGATTTCATTGAATTGCCAGTGTGCAATGGGTGGACATATGTGTTGGTGGAGGTGTGTGTTTTTTTCCCATTGGGCCGAGGCTTACCCAATTAGAAGAAATTAAAGCCTCATCGGTTGCAAAACTGCTATTTAGGAAGTTCATACCTCGATTTGGCTTTCCCACTTCCCTGGAATCAGACCAAGGAACCAATTTCAACAGTGAGATCCTTAAATTATTGTGTGCGGTATTACAAGTTGAGTAAAGATTGCATTGCAGTTATAGACTAAAAGCTTCAGGTCTGGTAGAGAAGACAAATGGAACACAAGTCCCGACTGGTGAGAATATGTTCATCTACAACACTGAAATGGCAAGATGCAGTGCCTCTTGCCCTGATGAGTATGTGCAGCACACCCGACAGATAGACAGGCCTGTCACCTCACAAGATCATTATAGGGGAAGCTATGAGATTGCCAGCAGTGCCTGCCAATGCACTTGTGAATATAACAGATGACTTGGTTCTAGATTATTGCAAAGGACTAGCTGATGTGGTTCATTCTTTATCTCGCCAGGTTGGAGGTTGGAGGTTGGAAAAGCAACTGAGCAACTGCAACAAGAACTTTGTCACAACCTGACTCCTAGCACTTGGGTGCTGGTGAAGAAGCATGTAATAAATAAATGCTTGGAGACACTTTGGAAAGAGTTGCAACAGGGAGTTCTGGTTACGACGACAGCTGTGAAGTGTGCTGGTCTTCCGAACTGGATTCATGCAAGCCACACATGCAAACTTCCAAGTCCTCTTGATGAAAAAGCACCTATTGCCAAAGAGTCAGTTACAGTGAGTGAAAGGGTCTAGGTTAGCCAAGCTGTGGGGACTGAACAAGTGGCTAATGCAAAGCATGCATGGTCTAGTGAGAATCTGAGCGTGTCAACAGCAGCTGAAAGTACAGAAAGGTCAAGACAGAGACTGGTGATTCCTGCTAGCTCACTCATTAAAATACCAGTAGTGCAAGAGAAAAGAGTGGTTACTGGAGACAAATAGCCCAAGAAAAGCCCAGAGCCAGTGATAAAAGTGCCTCCTACCAGTGTTGAAGTAGCTAAAGAATCAGAGCAAAGTGACAGTAAAACTTAAAGTCCTGTGACAAGAAGGTCAAAAAGAAAAAGAGTGCCAGGTCGAAGATGCCATGCTCCCTAATGGACTTATTTCGCAACTAATGACTGGAAGAATGAATTTGTTGCTTTTTGTGTTAACAATTTTAATCCAGCTGAACATTTTGAAACTTGAGATTGCTTTGCAACTGAACACTGAAATCTAATTGCTGCTTGATGAGTTGAGACACTATTTGCTGGAAGTGCTAATCAGTGATTACCAGATGGTTTATTATTAGAGCCATTGGAACTTTTGGAAGGAACTTTTGAAGGTTTGTAAATAAGAGACTCTTGATGAACTCTTGAACTTTTGTTTTTGAATTTGCTTTGCTCATGTAATGAAAAAGCTGAAAAACTGTGAAATAATTGAAAACAGCGTTTGCACTTTTGTTTTTTGTTTTTGAATTTGACATATATTGTAGTATGAGCCTTGACAAGCCATGAAATCTGATCGCAGTAAGAAGGGTGAATATAAGTCTGTGTAGGTTTAACAGTAGCATGTGTGATTGGGATCATATTGATGATTATTGGATTGAGTTTGCATGTTAAGGATGAGAGGGAGAAAGCTTCAGTCACAACTGTCCCAAATTTAAAAGGGCCACTAAAAAATCAAGGTCCCCTATATGAAGATAAGAAACCTTCATTCACAGACAGTTCTATGGGAGATTTGACATCAAATGTATATTACAAAATATTATATGAGTACATTGAAATCATGGAGGTGCAAAACTGGTAGGTTTGCACAAAAAGTCCTTCATCAGTACAGGAAGGACTTATTACAGCTTGCCTCTAACATATGGAATTTCCTGTAGTCTGTAACTAACATGGCTGTATAATCCAGAGGATTATCAATACTTCTATTCAAACTATGATTTAGTGTTTTCCTCATGCCTGTCATGAAGCACCTGAGTAGTGTTAAGTGAAAGACATTGACATCGTGGGAGGATTCTTTGAACTTACCCTGACATTTGGAGCAGAATATGCACACAATAACAATTTGACCTGAATACTTAGCCCAGTAGACAAATAGATAATTTGGGCAATTTGATGACAGAAGGACAATGAAAGCCAAAATAGAAAAAGGGGTAGTTTTACAAAATTTGGAAAAAGATGCTACACATTCAGTGTATGAAAATCAAGGATTCTTAGTTTAAAATTGTCAACATGCAGGAAAATTATGTATACATAGACCTAAGTGAAAGGCAGATACCCATTTTGTAGATACTAGTGAATGTAGACATATTTTTGTTTTTAAATGTACATGGACCTTTATGTGAAATGGACAGGATCCCACAATACCAGGTGTTTATTTTATTCATGGGGAAAAAAAGCTTATTACAAGCTGCTGAAATGCTGGCATGGAATTTGTTACCTGAAAGTAGTTTTTCCAAAAATGTATCATGTGGACAGCATTAATGAACCAGCCTGGGATGAGAAATCAAACTCCAGAATTAAAAGAGGAGCAAGTGCATCAGCGAAAGTGGGAAATATATTTGGTGCCATAATTCTATCAGTGGGAGTTATCTTGAATGGCTAAAATTTAGGAATTTGCCAGCCATAGTAGATAAGCTATCTACTGACACTGCAGGAGCTATGTTATTAATGGACATGGAGATGGTTGCTGTGAGATAAATGGTTATACAAAATTGTCTTGGGTTAGACATCTTACTCACAAAGGAGGATGGAGTCTGTAAGACATTACATGTGCAACATTGTTGTATATGCATACCTGATAATAGTAAAGAGATAAGAAAGTACATGACAAACATGACTGACCTGAAAAGAGATCTGAAACGTTTGACATACACTGGTGCATGGGAAGCTATTGGAAATGGGTTTTCAGCCATTGGGAAATGGTTTGGAGATGTGGGAAAGCAGCTAGAGTAGGAACCATCCTGAGACACCTGTTGATTGTGGCTTTGTGTATTATAGATACACTTGGACTTTACAAACTGTATAAGATACTGGAGCAGAAAGGAACAAAGATTAGGCAGATCAAAGAGGAGATAGAAATGGAGAGTTACAGTAGACCTTATCGAAATAGCACATCGAAATTCTGATTTGTCTCAATGAAATGAGAATTTGTCCTTTTTGTGATGGTGTATTTTGCCATCAAAGGAAGAACTGAGAGCATACATGTTAGCTCTATCCCTTGTGTCACTGAAGTGAGCAGACTGTGACAAGTTTAAGCTCATAAATGTGACATTTTAAATGTGCTATTTGCTTGTATTTCACAGTTGGGCATAGCTGTCTTTTCAATTAAATCACATGCTAGAAGGTTGAAGTTGATGTTAAAATGTATTCTAGATGCTAAACTAATAGCCAATATATTAACAAATCTAGATTTCTTGTGTTTTACCAAAGATTAAAGACTTTGAAATTATGTGCAAATGAGAAAAATGCACTTCTTTGTTATACTTAATTTAATGCAATAACAAAGCTTTTCCAAATAAAATAAAATGTTTTACCTATACTGATAATATATTATTAATGCTGAATTTTTCTTATCGTTCTTTTTGAATGTTTAGTTTTATTGATGTTAGTATGTCTGAACTTACTACGTCACCTTTTGCAACCCTTGGTGATTATGTATCTCTATAACTTGGTTTTGCTCACAGTCTGCAAGATTGAGTTAGTGTTTGTAATAACGTTTTGAACTATTTTCCTAAGTGGAGTTTCACTTCTGTGGCCACACAGGTCATGGCCTCTAAACATTTGGGGGGGGTGGTGGTGATACAATTGTTGATGGTTCACCACACATCTTTCTGGGCCCAAAGGTCCACCTGCCTGGTTGTGTATTTGATTCCTGTGAAGGGTGAAAAATGTGTCTCCAATAGCGTACAGGAAAAGAATGAACTGCAATTTGTGAATTGTTATAATAAATAATTAAATTGAAATTGCAAATGTAGGCAACATGAGATGCAGTAGGAATTACACCTTTAGACTGTTGTACCACTGGAGTGTTTTTGAGGTAGTTGTTCTGGGTCTTCTGAAAGAAGGAAGTTGTTGTTCACCAGTCATGCGAGTACGGAATTACACCAAATTTGGCAAAAATTTAGCTTTTGGTCTGCATATCACCCCTTTTAAATTTGGTGTAAATCCGCTGAGTAATTTTTGAGATATTAGGAGAAGACTGTTTGGAGCCCGGGAGGTTAGTCTGCCACTTCACTGAAGTCTTGAGATGCTGACCCACCCGGAGGCTCCCTGCACTTATACCTTCAGTAACGAACCCCTTGCAGCAACAAAGGTCTGTGGATGGTCCAACCCGGATTCCAAAAGCACCAAAGCAGACCTACCATTGAGGGACATCAGGATCCACAAGGTAATTCAGGAGAGTGGTACTGCCCTTTTTCCCCTCTTTTCTAGGTCAGCAAGCCCCTGAGCAAGCCTGTGACCACCGCGACCCGATACTTCAAAGCACCTCTGCACCAGAGTCCAAGGGAGTCAACAGTACCCAAGGGGTCCTGAGACCCTTTGGAGCTCAGCCCATCCCTAGGTTTGACCAGACAGGATTTCCAGTTGCCATCTGCAGCCTCTTTCTGCAGGCCACTTCCAACCATGAGTAGCTTCAGCTCCGGAACCGAAACCAAAAGAAACCACTGGACCCGAGTGCCGTAGCCCAAAGAGAAGAGGACCAATGGTGCCCCCACATGCCAGAGAACCTCAAGGGACGGATACCCCTGTGGGTTCCCCCGGACTAACCTTCCAGTCCTATCTTGCAACTATCCAAACAGATAGTTTCCAATTGAAGTGAATGGGACTCCTGATGCCGTAACACACCTCTGCACCTGGACGCCCCAGAGCCTAAACAGTGATCTGTTGGTGTGGCCTTGGACCCTGCCCCAAACTCACATTACGTCCTGGAGAACAGTCCTGTAACTCACTTTGAATTGTGAGAATGCAGCACTTTTCTTTTCCCATAGATAACATAGCTGCACCCAAAAAACTTCTGAAAACTATAAAAATTCATAGCTTGAAAAGTATTCAACTGATTCCAAGGCGCTTGGTATAAAAATTTACATAAAAGTATGTATTCTTTTTTTATAAATTCATGTCAGATTTCTTTTTTGAGTGTGTGTCTCACTTACAGCCTACATTTGTGCATTACATGCTTAGCACTGCACTTTGATATGCCTAACTGCTTGCCCGCACTACTACAAGACAGCATTTGGGGTGTCATTTGTGCCTCTGTAATTCCTCTGGGGTTTGCGTGGACTATCTACACAGTGTACCTCTTTTGGTCCACTATATAAATAGCCAGCTTCCTACACTGGTGATACAGCCGTGGGATATAAGACTTTGCATGTACTGTACCACTCTGAGTATTGCGATTTCACTAAAGAATTCACAATTGACTTTAGTTACCAAAAATATTTTTCTATTTTCAATTTTTCATTTTTTCCCAAATTTTTTATCTGACCCGTTAGGGCCTAGGTTACGTCCCTCAGTCCTTGATGCTTAGAAATTTAAAAAAGTTACAAGAGAGTTAGGCCTTAAAACTGCTTACAATTTTTGTGTAACATTCTAAAAAATTTCCAACTATTTTAAAAATCATGTCTGAGGCAGAAGGTCCCTCCCAAGAGCCAAACCAGGGCCCCTACAATAATAATAAATTGGTCCAATTTAAGGCCTTTTGCCGAGCATGGAAACTTACCATATGCCCTAAACCTACAAAATCCTATCTGCAGCAGTTGCTAGCAGCAAATGATAGGGCCATGGCAGAAAAAGAAATCCCCGATGGCAAACAGGATGTTGAGGAGGAGGATGATGATTCCCTCATCAGTCCCTCTGATAGTAACACCACTTGGAGCACTTCTGACAGTATCCCAGCTGCTGATGTAGATAGTCAAGATGCTGTTCTTCAAAATCTAGCTAAAAGGATAGAAGTAAACACAAAAAGGATTGAGATGATCCTATAACCTATTTCTGGTGGCAGCAACAACTTAAATAGGGAAAAAAAAAACATCTTTTGACCCTAAAATCCCTAAATGGTTTGTCCCTAAATATGGAGAGGGTGATGATATCAACAAATGGCTCACAGCCTTTGAAAGGGCTTGTAGAGTGAGGAAACGCTACAAAACATATTGGGGCTCTCTACTCTGGAAGCTGTTTTCAGGCAAGTGCAGGGATAGACTCCTGACACTTGATGAGACAGATGCTGAGTCATATGACCTCATGAAGGCGATTATGATAGATTTCATTTGATTATGCAGTAACATCAACTTAGTAACTATACTTCTGAACAGTTGCATCAATACTTGGTAGACATGGGTTTGGTCTTTCCCTAGGAGTTGGGGAAGAAGGCTAATCATTGGGTAAAAACTAAAGTGTCCAAAAAGTAATGGAGTGGTGACTAAACGAAAGGGGTAGGGAAGCCTCCCAACCCCAAGAGAAAAAAGTGGACCACTCTAAAAATAAAGAAGAGTCCTCCGTAGGCCCCCAAAAATCTGTTTAGGAGGTTGGACCCCAGTGCAACTCATAAGACAAAAGTGGGTACCAGGGTAAGACCTGTGATTCCAAAAAGGCTTGGTGCTTTGACTGTAAGCAGACAGGGCACTGGACCAAGAACACTTCATGTCCTGAAAACAAACCCCCAGTGGTGCCCTCATGGGTTGCTAGTGTAGCCTTTGGGGTTGAATCCTCAGATGAGGAAGTCCTTCTATCTTTTAATGGAAAAGTGGGCCCAAGGGAGAGTTAGAGTTTCCAGAGGGAAGCCAACACTTCCACCACCTACTGTTGAATGGAATTCCAACCACTGCCCTGAGCGAGACCTGTGCCAGTCACACCATTGTGCATGACAGGCTGGTACTCTCAAATCAGTATATTGCAAGTGAGACTCAGAGTAAGGGCTATCCCAGGGCAGGTTTTTGTTAGGTCTGTGGCTTTCGTACCCCTAGAAATAGCTAGGTTCTTTAGTTGGAGAAGGGCGGTAGTCAGTAAAGACATCCCCCTTTACTGGCTTTTTGGAAATGACCTCCCAGAGGTTTGTCAGAGCCCAAAAGAGGAACTGGTCGAGTGCCAGTCATCTCCTATGGAATCCGGAGGTGCTGATTCTGCTGTTGGTGCAAGTTGCCCCCCAGGAGAAAAGAAAAAAGAGAAAATGTAGGACTGGTGGACAACTTTTAGCCAAAGTTCCAGAAGAAGAGAAAGATTCTGCTCCAGTAGGGAAGATCTCCAAAACTCACACTGGTGAAGCCCTACCTCCTCACAAAAAGTTCTGACTAGTCAGGCAACTGTTAAGCGTGAGATGGTGGCTCCCCAGCTAACAGTAGAGAGAGTAGAAGAATGGTGTTTGCTACAGGATACAGTAACCCTCCACTCTTTTTTTTTTTTTTTTTTTTTAAATATAAACACAGACAAGCCCCCGGAACCCGAAGACAACTATAAGATAGCCCCTTCAAATGTCAGTAAAGAGCTTACTTTTGGGTCCTTTATTTTAGCTCTATGCCTGCGGCCTGTGCTCTTTTACCTATATACACATTTTATTTGATTATTTATTTAATTATATTTTAGCACAGCTCGCTTTTCAGCACGATTGTTTTTATATTCTAATCAGCTGCCCTCCTGTGGTGAATGCATTGTTGTCAGTTCCTTTGCACAACATTTCATTCTGTGCTCTGCTCAAGGCTGTCATTGTATACAATAGCTTACTTAATATGTCTATGATGAGAAGGTTGTTGGACTGGGAATGCTATCAAATTAGGCCTGTTCTCAGAAAACAACATGTTTTGTTATATAAACACCACACAGGCCGAAGAAGGGTAGAGGGGACATTCCAGACAGCCATCTTATGCTGTGTGCCACTTGGTTGACAGCTCCACTGATCTTGGCCTTGTATCTCTAGCCAACTGGTAGGACTGCCAGCAGAACAACAGGGAGACCATTGCCTTTCCAAGTATGGCGTCCTAGACTAGTATGAGCAGAAGGGCTAACACTGCTATGCTCTCACAGTAGATGCTAGAAGTGTAGGTAGAATTCTTAGACTCATGATTTTGTCAGGGTGTTGGGACTGTTTATATGTTTTTCTCTAATGGTCACAAGCATCAATGTGTTATGTTTCATCTTTCTAATAATCACAGCTCATAGAAAGCAGTTGCTTCAGTAAATGCTTTGAAACCTATCCTGCATCTCTCTGTCCACTTTTGCATGTGTGAGTCTTGCGCAAACAAGAGAAAGGTGCAGGATCTTTTACACCATGACTTCCCTGAGGAGTCACAGGGTCATGTTTTTAGGCTGCCATAAATCACCTTTACTTTCAAGGTTTGGGGAGGTACTGCTAGCTAGCCAAGAAGATCATATCGACAGCTTCCAGTCAGTGTGGGACTGACTGAGTCACCCACACATGGTGGTGTTGTCACCCAAAACCAAGCAGTCTTACCTCCATGGTAAGAGTCCTACAACATGGTGCCCCTAACGTTGGTCAGGCACTAACTTAACAGATCTCTCGAGTATCTCTATCTCTTTCATTATAAAGGCACCCTAATTACCTTATACAGAGATGTCTGTGGTGTTAGGTAAATATCCTCCTCAGCTAAATAGGTAGTACCTATCTTACGCTGAAGGTTGTTCAAGCTTCAACCTTTAAAGGATTTCCCCATAATTGGTGTTTCTGTCTCCAAACTTACCATTCTAAAATATGGTGGATCCTTAATGGGAAACAATTCCAGTGAATATGAGACAACCACTCACACCACATCTATTAGCTCATGGACTCACTGAAAAGGTGGGGGGGTTACGTTCGTGGGAGACAATGGGTACAGAACAGACGTATTCTAATCCTGGGTCACCTTTCCAGCAGCTGAAGGAACCACATACTTTTCCCAAAATTCCACAATAGCAAATGCACCTCCACAATACAGAGCTTATGCATATTTAGAAATACCATTATCTTATCAAGAACACCAAGCCAGGTCCTCCCTGGCATTTCGGGCTGGACTGTTCCCATGGGGAGCAGGGTCAAGACTGATTTGCATACAGCTGGGTCCAAACTGGTGTGGCATGATGAGCAAAAACAAATGATGGATTATACCCAGATCTGTGACTGGGGGTGAATGTTTGATTTGTTCAGCATTCTGTTCATCATCTGTTATTTTTTCTTTTGTCACCCTAAGTGGGAAGGGTATGCCCAGATTTGGGTTCCATGCTCACTGTGCTGCTGGATTCAAGCTAGCCTGGCTGAGGAGAGGTGCTACCCTGAAACCAGTCCCAGGATGATTGTTTCTGGTCCAGGGAGGACCTGGCCTGGCAGTTTAAGGTGGACTGTTCCCATTGGGAGCAGGGTCAAGAGTGATTTGCACATGGCTGGGTCCAAACTGGGGTGGCACTGTGAGCAAATAAAAACATGGATTAAACCCAGATCTGTCACTGGGGGTGAATTTTGTATTTGTTTAGCATTCTAACCATCATTTTTTTCATTATTGCAAAGACTGATATGTATAGCTCAGGAGAGTCTGGGAGCCTGACCAGGTAAATTACAATTAAAAGGTAAATCCAATAAGGATAATACTAAGCAAGCACAAGAGGGTTTTAAAAAATGCTGGGATAAACGGAAAATTACTAAAGACAAACAAAAGCAAAGAGGAGAATCTCTGTGTTCGAAGACCTCAGAAAAGCATTACAATCTCAGAAACAGAGAAACTTTAAAAACTCCTGACAGAAACCAATATACTGACACTTAACCATCTCGTTCCTTTCAGGACTCACCCGACAAATGGTGAAAGAGGAGGGCTGTCAGATCACAGAAACAAGAAAATAAAACTGAGAAAGGAGTCACAACACTCATCTAAAATTTCGGTTATAAAGGAAGAGACATTTCCACAATAAAAACCCAATTCAAAAAGAAAATGTTTGCAGCAATTTCAACTAAACAGGCCACATATAATGAGAACCTTACTGAAGAACAGGACCTGGGGAGTGACACTGCTAGACAGCACAGCAGAGATCACAATAGTTCACCAGAATCTTCTAGAACGTCTGGATGTGACACCAACTAACGACTTCCTTGAAGTCGAAACAGCAGACAAGCGAGTCTCCCCACCCAATAGGGTTTACAAATTAAGAATTCAAATTTAGGGGGAGGGGAACGTTGAGCGCATCATCAAAGTGATCATCTGGGGAAGATTAACACTAAGTTATGACATACTACTGGCAGAAAAATATTGGCCAACTGAGTTGGTCTGTATGCTCCCACAAGGGGGAGATGTCATTTTGCCTTATTTCCCAATCCTTGTTCCAGATACAGTAAAAGAAGCTTCTGCTGCAGACTGGGCATTGACGCAAGCCCCGGTGCTGTACTGCAACCATGTATGGTGGGATGGGGATCCCACTTACCACATTACATCAATAACATCCAATCCACAAATACAAAGACAATACTCCATTCAACATGAGGTTAAAGCATCAGTGAAGGAGACTCTCACAACTTGAGTACTTGGGAGTAACTGAACCCTGCATATCCCCAGTTAATAACCCTTTGTTTCCCATACAAAGCCCACATAGCAAAGCACTAATTAACAACATAGTGCCCAAAAAATACAAAACAACCTTGGATATTTCCAATGTTTTTTTCTGCCAAAATATAGCACCTGAAAGCAGGGATTAAAGTGCTTCTTGGTGCTCAGCTCGCAAAGAAGATTTTGTAGGGTTCCTCAAGGGTATAAGAACAGTCCAAGATTGTTCTCAGTCTGTGGAAAATCAATAATGCATGATATTGATCCAGAAGCTTTGTCCTATATCAATTACATGTATCTGATTGTCAACGATCTCAACAAATATTTAGCCAGTATGGATCACATTGTTTTGTGATTCACCGCACAGGGCTGCAAATTCAATTTCAAGGAAACAAAAATTGCTTTTCTGAGTGTCCTATTCTTAGGATGTGAACTGTCAAGTGAGGGAAAGAGCCTGACACCACAATTCCTAGAGAAATGTGCACAATTACAACCACCAAATACCATCAGGAAACTACAGTCCATGCTGGATTTCTTCAATTTTGTCAGAACCCACATTCCAGAATACGCATAACGCATTAATCTTGATTTCTCAAGCACACATTGGTCACCCGAATACACAAACATTCTCAGAGCATTACAGGTAGACATGCTTGAAGCAAAACACTTGCACATATGTGACAAAACAAATTTGGTAATTCCTGGTGCCATCGGGTTCACCTACGTTACATTCAATGAAGGTGACACTGTACCCATAGCATATAAATCTCATTTATACTCCAACGCTGAACAGCGTTTTGCACCACAAAAACAATCATGACTGCTGCCCACATGGCTCTTATAAAGGAGAGACCACTAGCCTAAAGGAAACGTTTTACTGTTGTTATCCCAATACCAGCCCTAGAGGCTGTTACCAAAGCAAGTATTACAAATGCAAACGCATTACATCCACATTGGATTCAATGGGCTACCTCTCTGACTCAGATGTTGATTATGTTTTTGATCCAGAACTCCAGACCCAATAATTCCTTCAATATGAACTTGAAATTCCTCAAGTCCACCAACATTCTGCTTCTTGAAAAATATTGAATCATCACTTATACTGATCAATACACCAGCCTTTGGTACCAAACACCAATACTCCGCCACTTACACAGCTGTTTGGGGAGTAATGAGGGATGTTCAAATCCATCCTCAACTGACAGACATGCAGACCCGAGGGGACTGCACAACACAACTTGCAGAGCTTAAGGCTCTAATTTTGACACAGGAACACACGGATCCTGAACTTTCTATCTTGATTGTGTGTGATTCATACTACTGTGTCCAGTCCTTCAATGAAAACTTACATTACTGGCATCTAGATGGGTTCAGAGACTCCAAAGGAAAAACTATCAAATACAATCTGTGGGGGAAGGTAGCAGATCTCAAAGAGAAGCTGCCACGGGCTCATGCAGTACGTACATTGAGTCACCAACATGTTGGACTACACATTCTAGGAAACACTTTGACTGATAAAGCTGCCCAATCTGCAGGTGCAATGGCTTCTGTTTCTGCAGCTACTCGTCCCCATATGAGACTGGACAATGAAACACTGGTTGCTGTGAAAGCTTCAGCTGATGGCACACCCTTACCAAAAGCATATCCTGCAAAATACTCCAACCTCTTAAGTGACCAAAATATTGCCTTTGCAACAATACCAAGGGTGGATGATCATGTGTCCCCCAACCAAGATCAAAGAATAGATCCTATCAAAGCAGCACATGAAGGGGGTAGTTATGCCCATGCTGGTGTGGTGACTACCATCTATTGTAAAAACACTGTAACAAATTCCAACAAATTAAAGGATCCACCATCAAATGCCCACTGCAGACACACCTCAGGGTTTTCAACAAACAATTACAATATGTGTACCTGGACCATTTTTGTTCCTTACAACCAGATGAGGCATACAAATATATTCTTGTTGCGGTTTCATGATCCAGATTTCTTTGGTTGTGGCCACAACGATCGGCTCACGCTCAAAGTGTTATTAAAGATTTGCAAGTCTTCATCGGGACATATGCAGTTGCGGAATTCTACTCGGACCAGGGCGTGCCTTTGCCTCCAGGGCATTGGGTATTGAATTGCATTTCTCATCTCCCTCTCATCCTGAAGGAAACAGGATTTGAAGCAGAAAAAACAACACTTAAAGCAATCCTTTACAATTATTAAAGTATTAGGTTGAGGTCATAGTTGTCTTCATCACCTATATGGAGTCGAGAGCGCACTAAATCTGCCTAGGTGGTCTTTGGGAGGATGTAACCCCTATGAAGTCCTGTTTGAGATACCCACGTGTGTCCCAGATCTTGATGGCTGTGGTGTGGCAACGGCAGAAACACCTTTTGATGTAAATGAATGTGTCACTGTCTTGCAGGTATTACAACAGTTCAGTGATCAAAATTTATCTGGACCTGCTGCCACTTTGGGAATGAGGGATTTTCCACAGGCTGGATTCCTAAAGCTGAGTATTTAGTTTGAAAAAACATACTTGTGAAGGAGTTTGGTCCATCCTACAGCACACCGGTTCCTGTCCTGGGAACACACAGTACTGGAACTGCCATTCTAGCAACGCTGCATGGTTCTAAAGAAAAACACTTTGTTTCAATTGACAGCATCAAATTGCACCACATGGTTGATCCTGTACAGTAGACCACAAGGAGTCCTGGGTAGTTCCTGCACCCCTCTCACTACCATCCAGGAGTTACTGCTTCAGTCACTCAACAATGCTGAAATTATTTCCCCAAGCATGGGGAGGGTGGAGAATGAACCTTTGTTGATTCCTGTCACCACTTCTTCACCAAGAAGTATCCAAAATTTAAATATGCACTCTTGAAATGCAACACAAGCGCATGGAATCATTTATTATGAGCCAGCAATGGATACATCTACCAGTTCCCTTTCACCTGCACCAGCTTTAGTTTTTGCACAGATTGCTACTGGTTATTTTGCCGACATTGCAGACTTCTCTTCAAATTCTTCAGCATCATCTCCAGTACCTTTTTCAAAGCACGTAATATCTACATGTGGCATAAACATAATGATTTGCTTCCTCCATGGTATTATCTGTTGATACTTCTGACTTTGCTTGCCTTTCTTCTTTGGATTGGTCATTGTTTTCCTTCTGCTGATACATGGTCATTATCTTTTTGAACGCTCTGCTGTTGGATGAGGTTTTAAAACCTTACCTATCCTCCCATAAGGTCCGAAGAGACTTGTCCATTGTGAACATTTCAGCTGTTCCAGTTCCTTTGGAATTGTTTGGGATAAAGTACCATTTTATATTTTTGGCCCTACAGAAATGATAAAAATTCCATATCTTTCTGAAGTATCAATGAATTATATTATTACACGGGGTGTAGGATGTAAAAACAGTTGATACTATGCTTTCTGAGCTTGAATATTATACTCTGTTTGAAAGTGAGGATGTTTCTCGAATAGTGCAAATTATGGGGAAATGTTCTGTTATCACCATTATGACCATCATTTTCTGCACCAAGCTGGTACCACATGAATATTTTACAGTTACACACAATGGAAATATTATTCTACTCCATCACTGGGGAGCTAAAAAATATTAGGCAAGATGTTGATGATGCAGAGTCTTATTACTTCATATTACCGCCTACATAAGCAAGAAATATTTTGCTATCAGACACTAAATTGATTTTTCCAGAGTCCTCTGTTTCCCAGTTTGCTATAGAAGGCTTTGAGTACTGGATGAAGTTGATTGAATTCAAGAGTGTGCAGGGAAAAAAGACTGGCAAACACACCAAGGGGAGGCTGTATTTAGAGCTTTCCGTATTCCATTACAAATTATATCTATCAATTACACCATACAACAAATAACTTCCGCTTGGTGAAAATAAAAGAAATGAATATACCCAGTATTCCCTCACCAGCTAAATTTGACAATTGGCACAAGATTTTAAATGTCAGTAAAGAAGAGCTCAATGGGTGGGTTCAGAACGGTACCTTCAATGAGACGCTTTCAGGTGGTTACTGTGGCCAGTGGACACAAATGGTAGCCATCCACATTTTGTGAATCCACACTGGGTTTTAGAGTGAGCAGACCTGACCCTTGTAACGTCAACACACAAAACCCTGATATTGTGACAACATACAGCGTGGCCAAACTTTGTCAACAATGGTTAAAATCTTCTACATTAACAGCTGTAAAAGAACACCTTAGTCTCCTTTCAGAAGATGTAGACTTACAAGATTGCTTGTTAGGTCGTAGAAAACCACACTCAAAACGTTTCATATCTGCAGTATATAATGACATTGTGAAGCTGCAGCCCATTTAAGGCAAATAGATAAGTAAAATTTGGAGAAAGCTCTAGCCGTTGTCAATAAGGGTATGAACGCATTGCTCAACCACATTTACACTTTAAACAATACTGTCTTCTGCAATTGCCATTATTCAAAATTTGTCATGTCACTTTTAAATCGTGGACAGAGTAAACTTAGGTCCATTATGCAGTTGAGTTGGATGCTAGATGTTCTTAAAAATGACTGTGTGCCTTGGGAGCACGTTAACTCAAAGGAATTATTTGCCGCTTTTAATTTGACACGGAAACAACAGATAATGGCTCAGAAAGAAGCTAGTTGCATCAAGCTTAACATCAAAAAGTTGCCTTTTACTGCAGCAGAAATAACATTGTCAGTGTGGTTAATGCATGGAGTCATTAATCCGCCCAGGTCCACCTTCCAATTCACTTTGTGTTTAAAACATTTTTCTGTAGGCAAATTTGAAAGGCTAGGAAACAGTTTCATTCATGAGGTGTGGGAGTTATCTTTCAATTACAAATGTTTCAACGGTGAGAAAGATTTTCCTTAGTAGCAGCGAATGCGAGACTTCTGTGGGCCATTCTATGATTTGTAACTAAGTATTCTTGCACAGAGCCTGCAATGCTTCCATCGCGAACTTGGCTTGTTTTCTGGAGGGTATTCCTGTCCCTTTGATCCGCTAATTGTTTCAGCTACTTCTGAATGGGAGTTACTTAATGCGGAGCGATCAAGGCTGCTGTGGCATGAGACCAGGTGTTTCCTGTCATTTTGTTTCTTAGATTTGTGACTTGTTGCAGGAATGTACTTTTTCCTCAGACGCATGAGATAAAAGTAGTGGATATGTGGTCTCACACTGCTACTTATAATGTACTTATATTGTAAATTTTGACAAGCTGAGCAGCCTGAAGGTTCCTTTGTATCAAAAGCACTTGGCTCTTACATCAAAGGTATGCCCTCCAATTGGCAAGGTAGTCCGCATAGACACAGTCCCAAAATTTTAAATATCAACTTTCCTAAACATTTAGGTAAGTTGGATCTTTAATGGTCTAACACCACTGGGGTTGTACACTTTTTAAGACTGTTGATTCTGGATTTGTCACCACCTTCCAGACCATTTATGGAGTAATACTTTCAGTCATCCACTCACTTTTTTCAAGTGTTTTTGGAGGGTTTCCAATTACATTAGCTTTAATTGGCGATATCCTGCTGTTGCTATTTATTATTTGCTATGGCTGTCCTATCTCACCAAAGAGACATGATGGAGCTCCCACCAACCACCCTGTGCATTGAACGCATGATGCAGAACTCTGGAGCATCACTCTTGGAAGTGCTAGACATGAACTGGTCACTGTCATTTTTTTTTTATATTTATTTTAATTGAATTTTCAGGTATACAAGCAATGTAATACATTTTCCAACTGTCTTGCTCTCAACACCCCCTCCCAATTTCCCATCCCTCCAGTGAGAAGAAGCTAAACACAATATGGTTGCTGTAACATCAAGACGTTTCTAGATACATGTTTATCGCATTTCATCTGTCTATCAAGCTATCATTTTGTACCTCTGTATTTCCATCCAGTTCCTGTTGTAAGCAAACCTCCACCACATCCCACACCATTCTGCCTTCTTGTCCTGAGCCGGTGTGACTCACTATGTCTCACCCCACATTCAGCCCGCAACCATTTCCCAAATTCCCATAGCCACTGTTTGCATGTGGACAATCGAACCATCATCCATCGTACAGCAATGCATTTCTTTGCCACTGACAATCCCAGTTCCAGGATTTGTTCTGCATATTTTGTGCGCTTAGCCTGTTTCACCAGACCCATTAGACTAAGGTGGATTGTTGCACCCAGCATGAGACTGTCAACTCCTCTAGCGATTCTGTCACATCCAGCCAATATTCCCTTACCCCGGGGCATTGCCATCACATGCGTATCTAGTTTTCTATTAATATCTTGCATTTGGGACAGTGTTCTGCCTTTGAATGGTCTATTCTATGCATCCAATGTGGTGTGACAAACACTGTGCACGCATTTCTAGTGTATCAACTTTAATTTTGCATTGTGTCACTCTCCTACAATACTGAGTACATCTGTACACCGTCACATATATCATTCTACCATTGCAGCTTCAATGCATCTATACGTGATGCTGTCTGTGGCAACAATGCATGTAATTATGTAATCAATTTGCCTTCTCCCCCCATATCTGGAAAAGTCTGGATTAGTTTGTGAGTGTCTGGCTACTTACGGAACCCCTCCCATGCTTTATGAATCACTGCCTCAAAACTAGGCTAGGCTAAGCTAGAAAGCAGCCCCCTGAAATTTACCATCTCTTGCAAAAAAAAAGATGCACAGACCATTAGATGACCATCTTCATACATCTCCCCCAAAGTCTGTGGAACCATTGCACCTTCGCAGTGCTGCAGGAATAGGGGTGACATGGGGTTAATCCCTGTGTGCAATGGAATCAGCTGTTGGGCATAGATATAATCATCCCCCTCTCTCCAAGAAGCCCGTCCTCATACATCCAAAATGGTCCTGACCTGTAACAAAAAAATCCCCCTTTTCTTCCCGTGAACCAGGAGAAGTGTCAAGAGCTTGTATAGTTAACTAATCTGGTCAGGAGTGTGGTCCCCGGGTCAGTATCCCCCTTCTGGAATCACAGTACCACAAGTGGTAAGTGAGAAGCCCAATAATAAATGCAGAAATTTGGGGCCTGCATCCCTCCACCATCCCAGGGCAGTCGCAGTACTTCTAAGCTTATCTGACCCCCACTTCACCCCCAATATAATAATCAGAGCAGTTCATCAAGGTATCAGAAGCAGGCATCCGGTATAGGCATATGTTGTAGTATGTATAAAATTCTCTGTAACATGATCATTATGCTCAATGCTGTGTGTCCCATCAATGACATTGGGAATTTCAGCCACCTATGTACACTTTTCTCTAGTGAGCGAAGCATACGACCCACATTTGACTCCTAAATCTCCCCCAAATCCGAACTCAAGTATATGCCTAAATATTTGATTGGGGTCGTTTGTAATCTTATGTTGGATGGATCCCTTTCCGTCATGAGGCCACAACCCATGGGGTACAGTACTGATTTATCGGTGTTGAGTTTAAACCCAGAGTGTGTCCCCACATCTGCAATTGTGTCAAACTGCCTGCTAGGTAGACTCTGGATTCCGTATGGTCAACAAAATGTCATGTGCGTATAGAATTTTCTTTTTCCCTCTGGTCTCTCACCATCACCCAATCTATTTCATGTTTGGACCAAACAAGACGTGCCAGTGGTTCACTTACTAATGCAAATATGAGAAGGGAAAGGGAACACCCCTGCCGGGTTCCCCCCACCACCTCAACTATCTGAGACTGTGTTGCCCACTTTTATCTTTGCTCTGCTACTGGCGTACAAAAAGTGAACCCTTTTAAGATAATCTGCTCACAGGTTATATCGTCGTAATGCTTGATTCATGAACACCCAGTCCAGTGTGTCAAAAACTTTGTGAACATCCAGACTCACTAGTGCCCCAGGATCACACCCTTTTCTATCTGCTCCATTATTAGAAAAGCTTTTCTAATGGTGGCAGTAGTGCACCTCCACCCCCTCCCACACACACACACACACACACACACACACAATCAATCAATCAATCAAAGGCATTTGTATAGCGCACTGCTCACCCGGAGGGTCTCAAGGCGCTGGGGGGGGGGGGGGGGGGGAAACGCTACTGCTCGAACAGCCAGGTCTTGAGTTGCTTCCTGAAGGCGAGATGGTCTTGCGTTGTCCGGAGGTGGATGGGGAGGGAGTTCCATGTCTTGGCTGCCAGGTAGGAGAAGGATCTTCCTCCGGCGGTGGCTCTGCGGATGCGGGGGACGGTGGCGAGAGCGAGGCTGGCGGAGCGGAGCTGGCGGGTGGGCTTGTGGAAGGTCAGGCGGCTGTTGAGGAACTTGGGGCCCAGGTCGTGGAGGGCCTTGTGTGCGTGGGTGAGGAGTCGGAACGTGATTCTTTTGTTGACGGGGAGCCAGTGCAGGTCTCTCAGGTGTTCGGAGATGTGGCTGTGTCGGGGGATGTCCAGGATGAGTCGTGCTGAGGCGTTCTGGATCCGTTGGAGTTTCTTCTGGAGTTTGGCGGCGGTGCCGGCGTAGAGGGCGTTCCCGTAGTCCAGCCGACTGGTGACGAGGGCCTGGGTGACCGTCTTCCTGGTCTCGGTGGGGATCCACCGGAAGATCTTTCGAAGCATGCGCAGGGTGTTGAAGCATGAAGATGAGACGGCGTTGACTTGTCTGGTCATCGAGAGGGAGGAGTCCAGGATGAAGCCTAGGTTGCGAGCGTGGTCCGTTGGCTTGGGGGTGGCTCCCAGGGCGGGGGGCCACCAGGAGTCGTCCCAGGCGGATGGTGATGATCCCAGGATGAGGACCTCCGTCTTGTCTGAGTTCAGTTTCAGGCGGCTGTTCTTCATCCATTCGGCGACGTCTTTCATCCCTTCGTGTAGGCTGGCTCTGGCGGCGTCCGGGTCGCTGGTGAGGGAGAGGATCAGCTGGGTGTCGTCGGCGTAGGTGATGATCTTGAGGTTGTGTTGACGTGCGATGGTTGCGAGGGGGCTCATATAGACGTTGAAGAGGGTGGGGCTGAGCGATGACCCTTGTGGAACTCCGCAGATGACTTCGGTGGCCGCTGACCGGAACGGGGGGAGGCGGACTCTCTGGGTTCTTCCGGCGAGGAATGAGGCGATCCACTCCAGGGCCTTCCCCTGGATGCCGGTGTTGTTCAGGCGCTGTACCAGGGTGCGGTGGCAGACAGTGTCGAACGCTGCGGAGAGGTCCAGGAGGATGAGGGCCGCAGTTTCCCCATTGTCCATTAGGGATCTGATGTCGTCTGTGGCTGCGATGAGGGCGGTCTCCGTGCTGTGGTTGGCTCGGAAGCCGGATTGCGAGTGGTCGAGGGATCCGTTGGTCTCGAGGAAGGCAGCTAGCTGTCTGTTGACGGTCTTCTCGATGACTTTGGCAGGAAACGGGAGGAGCGAGATGGGGCGGTAGTTCTTGAGGTCGGAGGGGTCTGCAGTTGGTTTCTTCAGCAGGGCACTGATCTCGGCGTGTTTCCAGCACTCCGGGAAGGTGGCGGTGTTGAAGGAGGCGTTGACGATGTCACGGAGGTGGGGTGCGATGATGTGGTCAGCCGTGTTGAAGATGTGGTGTGGGCAGGGGTCCGTAGGGGATCCGGAGTGGATGGTGTTCATTGTGCGTGTTGTGTCTTCGGTGCTGACTGGGGTCCAGGTGCGGAGGGTGGCGGTGGGGGGCATCGGTTCGGTGGTGGGGTTTGTGGTTGGTGGGCCGAAGCTGTTGTGAATGTTGGCGATCTTGTCGTGGAAGAAGGCTGCGAGGGAGTCGCAGAGGTCTTGCGAGGGAGTGATGTCATTGTTTCCGGCGTCGGGGTTGGAGAGCTCTTTGACGATGCTGAAGAGTTCCTTGCTGTTGTGGGTGTTGTTGTCCAGTCGTTCCTTGAAGGCTGTCTTCTTTGTGGCGCGGATCAGTTGGTGGTGTTTGCGGGTGGCGTGTTTGAGGGCCGTCATGTTGTCTGTGGTCTGGTTGGTGCGCCAGGTGTTCTCCAGGGAGCGGCAGTTCTTCTTGGAGGTGATGAGCTCGTCGGTGAACCAGGAGGCTTTCTTGCTGCTGCGTCTGCTGGGGGGGTTCTTCTTCAGTGGTGCGAGGGCGTCTGCGCAGTTGGTGATCCACTGTGTGAGGTTGTTGGCGGCTTCGTTGGGGTCCGTTGAGCTGGTGGGGGGGTTCTGGCTGAGGAAGGTGGTGAGCTGGTCGCCGGTGATCTTGTTCCAGCTCCTGCGGGGGGTTTGTTGAGGGTGGTGGTGGGTCGTCGTTTTACTGAAGCTGAAGTGGACGCAGCTGTGGTCAGTCCACTGGAGATTGGTGGAGTGGCTGAAGGTGACATATTTGCTGGATGAGAAGACTGGGTCAAGCGTGTGGCCGGCGTGGTGTGTAGGGGTGGTTACCAGTTGCTTGAGTCCGAGGTTGGCCAGGTTGTCCAGTAGAGCAGTGGTGTTGCGGTCCTTGTCGTCCTCCAGGTGGAAGTTGAGGTCCCCCAGGAGGATGTAGTCGGTGGAATTGATGGCGTGGGGGCTGACGAAGTCTGTGATGTCTTCGCTGAACTGTGTGCGTGGTCCCGGTGGTCTGTAGATGAGGGTGCCTCTGAGCGTGGTCTTGGGGTTGGTGTGTATCTGGAAGTGGAGGTGTTCGGCGGAGGTGAAGGTGTCATCAGAGTTGGTCGTGAT
Source organism: Pleurodeles waltl (assembly GCF_031143425.1). Taxonomy (NCBI): domain Eukaryota; kingdom Metazoa; phylum Chordata; class Amphibia; order Caudata; family Salamandridae; genus Pleurodeles; species Pleurodeles waltl. The sequence goes on along the minus strand of NC_090449.1, from coordinate 744,295,053 downwards.
GCGGATGGTGTTCTTGTGGATGATGGCGATGCCTCCTCCTGTCTGGTTGACGCGGTCCCTCCTGGTGACACACACACACACACACAAATCCTGCCTGGTCGGGGTGCATGTCCCCTGCTACTTTAGCCAAGCGATGGGACAATTTTTTCCCCCAGGATCTTAGCATCTATGTTTATCAATGATAGTGGGTAATATGATTCATAGTCACATTGTTCTCTACCTGCCTTAAGGAGGATCACCATACAAGCCTCCCTTATGAACTCCAGCAACACCTTAGTCTCAAATGCCTCCTTGTACATAGCCAGGAGCAGTGTACATAGTAGATCCGCGTACAGTGCTGTACTCATTTGTTTTAATGACCACATGATATCTGACTCGTCCACTGGGACATTCTGTGTGTCTTTAGCTGCATCTCCTAACTGAGGCAGATGAGCCTCACTAAAATTGAAGTTATACCCACAATGTCTTTGATCTTGTTGCACATATAATCCAGAGTAAAGCTCTGAAATGCCTCAGAATATCCTCCTGAGCTGAGTCACCTCATCTGCATCCATTATTGCTACTACATTATTCCCTCCTTTCTCCCTGTTGACCAACCATGCAAATAGTCTGCCTGGTGTGTCCCCCTGCTCACGTTGGGTTTCTGGATTTGTTTTAAAATCATGTTTCCCAAGGGTATCCCGAGCCTCAGCTAGTTCTTTTTGCAATCTGCTTCTATCTTCCCATACCGCTTCTGCGTGCAGGGCCCGTTTGTCTATGTCACCTATTTGGCTTTCTAGTCATGCCACGTCTGAATCCGGGATCTACAGACCCTGCAGGTGGTGCTATACATTTCCTCCTTATGGCTACCTTAGATGTTTCACACAACACCCCAGCAGAGGCAACAGACCCCGTATTGAGTGCAAAAAACTCCTGGATAGCACCTCTAATGACTTCCTTGTACGTCCTCAAGTGCCCTTGATTGGAACCACTACTGCGGCATTGGTGTTGCATATGTGCAGCCCTTTAAATCCACCACTAGTGGGGCACGATCCAATAATGTGTGATCAATATAACTAATCTCTCCAAAATCCGCCGCCTGGTCCAAATGTATCAGTAAATAGTCGATTCTAGAGAATGTGCTGTGTGGATCCCTTTTACATTCCAGGACAAAATCGTTAACCCCATGTGCCTGTGTTGTACTCAGTGTACTGTCTGAGCCAGCAAACAAGTGCGACTCCAATTGTGTGGGCTTCCTCTCCTTGGGTTAAAAACTTGAACATCCTCCCTCTTGTGAGCCCTACCCCAACCTGACCATCACAAATGACACATGTAGCGTCTGACCCTCCCTCCTGAACATCAAGAAACATTTTCCCCATTACAGCACATTGTACCGTAGGTTCCCTGGGAAGGTCTCCCCCAGGGACAGCGTAGCCAGTGAACACACAGAGTAAGGAGCAATAAGCTTCTCAAATTTCACCCCCGTCAGACATGTATAGTATGCTCAATCAACTCTAATGTACCCCCCTTGGCTGGAACGATACTTCTGTCTCTGGCTTCTTCCACCCATCACCAAAACTACATAATTTGGCATAAAGCACATATTCCATGACACAACTAGTAGCGCTCATTGAATCATATATCACATTACCCAATCAGCCTATTATTGACTTTCCAGAAACTGCATGGCTTTTTCAGCTTGTTAAAAAGCTCCTGGTCCATCAGTTGGCTAGTGTGTGCTCCCAAGATCTACTTTGCACCATCCGCTCTAGTGCCCAGGTCCTTCACCTGCTCCCTCATTTTCTCCATGCCCTGGCACCATAATGCCACAGTTATGGCCAATCCATCTATTTTTTTCCAGTTATGACCTTGTGATAGATTTGTCTTGTTCCTCTCAGAGTGATATACATCTACTGAAGAGTATGCAAGGGAAGCTTGTGGTGAATGATTGCTCTGTTGTCAGGGTTATTAGTTAGAATATAGCCAGACTGGCCTTAAAAATGTGTGATGCGAGTTGAAAATCGTTCATCAATGGCTATGATACCATATGTTTGCAGGAAACTTGGGATGTTAATGATCCCACCTATGATGGGTGTATGTGTTTCAATCTTCCAGCTGCGCTCTCTCCAGTAGGAAGAGCTAAGGGAGGTTTGGCGACCTGGTTTAAGGTCAACATCGGCTGTGTAATTATTCCTATTGTGACCAATAGGAGTATTTTGCAGGCTTTCAAACTCTGTTGAGGGCGTAAGTTCAGGATGCATATGGTCAATTTTTATAATGATAACTTCTCTAATGAGGATAATGGAAATCTTGAGGGCTTATCCCCCTTAATTTGTTCTCTTCCCGAGGATGCTGTGGAATTCGTTAATTCTTTGAATTTTTTGTAAGTTGGAGATTTTAATGTGAGACTTGGTTTCATTTCCCCCTTAACCCAAGTCATTTTTTACCCTATTTCTAGGCCAGAAGACTCTTATTTTCCTTATTGATGGATTATGACCTAGTGGATGTGGTTTATAAATATTCTACCTCTAAAGTGACAACATATTTTGGAAGAGGTAATGGGTCCATAATTAATTATATCTTTAGCTCACGGAGCTCTCTTTCTTTAATTCAGGGGGCAGCGGTATCAGTATCAGCTTTTAGTGATCATAATCCACTAGCAGTGTAGTTTGTAGCACCCATCAAGCTTCACAAGGTTGTTCCAAAATGTAACCAGGTGTCAGGTATTAAAGACGCAGGGCGCAGGTTGGTTTGTTGATCTGCTGATTTGAGAGGGGTATTAAACCAGGTTGTTTGTTCTAGTATGGACATCGTGATATCCTGTATTTTATATTCACAGGGTCCTTAACATGTCTGAGCTTGTTTTTACAGAGCTCTTACTGCTCATTAAGCAGCCTTTAATGAGGCCTGTGGGTAGGGCCCCCAATAAAGTAAAATCTTGGTTTGATAAGGCTTGTGGGGCTGCTAATGATAGTTTGTGCAGTGTGCTAAAGCAAGTCCCTAGAAATAAGGATATCATTGCTGCCTGTAGAAGAGCTTATGTTCTGGTCCTAAACAAGAGGAAATCTGCTGTCAAAGATGAGAAATGGGATGGTACTGTTATTGGTTGTTGTGAAAAGGACACACAATAATCCTTTTGGATGGCGGTGCAAGCAGGTTTATCTTTCACTCCATCAATGGAGGAAGTTGCTGTCCATATTGCTGCCGAGGCACGAATAGATCACTTCTCAGCAGTGTACTTTCCCACTGCTGTGACGCTCTTCAATGCAGATCACTGTGCTCACTGCCCCCGTAGTAATCTCTCTTTTCAGAGGGATGAAGTAGTCAAAGTTATTCATAACATCCCATGGAAAATGGCTCTGGGCCTCAATGGAGTCCTCCTGGATCTGTTTAAAGAAGATCCTGATTTTTGGGCTCCTCTGCTTGTTGGTGTTTTAATGCAGTCTGTAGGGAGGGTGTGCCTTTACCATCTTGGAGGAGGTCAGCAGTTGTTCCAGTCTTTAAAAAGTGTGTTTGGTCTGACCTGAGGTGTTATGGCCCAATATCTTTACTTGACTTCTACTAAAATCATTGGCCGTGTGATTATGAAGTATCTTCTCTCTTGGGTCAGGGAGAGAAATATTTTATCTGTTTAAATACAGCTCTAGGAAGGGCTTGGGGAAAACTGAAAAGTGTATGAATTTGCATCTAATAGTGGCCAGGTATAAGTTTATGAAGGGTGCTCCCATTCATCTTGCATTCATGGACCTGTCAAGCATATTTGATTGCGTCAACAAGCCCAAGCTATGGGTAATTCTTGTGTCTATGGGCCTTAATGAGGGGTTGGTCTCTCTTCTCAGGCTCTTACATCAAGATCTTCTGTCAGATATGGGAAGGCCAGGGAATGTACTCCTTCTTTTAAAGTTAATTGCAGAGTCCGCCAAGGCTGTGTACTTGCCCCTATTTAGTTTTGGCTATATACCAATGCTTTGGAAGATGTGTTAACCTCTGCTGGTGTGGATGTCCCTCGGGTTGGAAAAAGTTGTGTCTCCCCATGATACGCAGATGTGGTACTTCTTCCAAGAAAGGCAAATAGGCTAAAGACTCCAATTTTCAGCTTTGTGTCTTTTATGAAGGGCTTGGAGCTGAAAATAACTTTACCAAAACCTTCACTATGATATTTGGCCTTAGAAATACCTAGATCTCCTTGTTTCCTTACCTTGGGCTGAAATTTTAGAATGCCTGTGCTTGGTCTCCCTGTCCTAGAAGCAGAATTGTACGACGTCTGTGGGCAACTGGCATTACTTTCTCCCTAGCTGCCTGTATTAGTTGCAGAATGGTAGCTCTGGTGCTGGAGATATACAAGAGAAAGTGCCTGTTGTAACCTATGGGATGGGCGCTTGGGGTTACAGAGATGTTGGGGCAATCCAGGTGGAAGAAAATATAATCTGCTGACGCCCATTGTGAGTTCCCCCATCATCTTCCCATTATTGTGTACATTTGGGATTGGACTATGTCCAGGATCTTATTAATGTTGCTCTGCTAACTTTTTGGCGTTCACTAGGGACAAACAGGGAAGTCAAGTTTAACTGGGACATCATTCCTGACTACTTGTCTTGTGACCAGGGGTTAAAAACCTTGTGTGTGTGTCTCAGTTACTGCTACATGTGTGCATTACATGCTTAGCACTACCATCTGATATGCCTAACTGCTTGCCCACATTACCACAAAAGAAAGCATTTGGAGTGTCATTTATTCTTCTGTAATTCCTCTGGGGTTTGCTTGGACTCTTTACACATGGTGCGTCTTTTTGGTCCACTATGTAAAGAGCAAGCTTCCTACAGTACCTGACGCAAGTTACACTCAGCACTAGAAAAATGTGCATTACCTACAATAGGTGGATGCTCCACCATCCATGACTTCTAATTGAAAGAAAAATATCCCTATGGATACTCATCTGACTGCTCACACAAGTTTAACTCATCTGGCATCAGGTCCAAAGACAAATTTATCTAATACTTTAATGTTTTGTCAACCAGTACTATGGAAACAAGGAACCGGATCAGCACTTTTGACAATCGACAGAAAATGACTGCTCTTTCAACTCATGGTTCAACTTTACCTCCTTAATAGTGGAATAGTTGCGAAATGTCAAAAAGAGAGTCAAAGCCATTTTTCCTCCACAATTAGCTCATTCCACCTGCTATCATCAAACCAATATCCATCTATTCAGTGAACTTGTGTCACCTAACAAATGCACCTGTAAAAGAAGGCTTCTTCAATTACTTCAATTAACGCTGTGTAAATCACTGCCATTTTACATATTATATCCTGCATTTAAATACCCTACTGTGACTTATCTACCATAGTTGGGCAATATTACAGAAACAATGAGTTGTTAGCCAACAAGCCATACACATTGACCAAGACAAGCTGCGAGTAGCTTGGCAGTCCAGCTTTCACAAAAGCTGCAGTACTAAAACCAACACACCTAAATTACATCCACTGCTTGCTAGATATTGTCTGCTTGTTCATCTGCCTTGCTCATTGGTGTATGAGTGACCATAGATCGCTCATCACGATCCTCAAACCCAACATGTACTCCGGAAGTGAGCTCCTCGGATAGTCGTTCCTATTCCTATCAAACAAGCAGTTTATTAGGTTTAGGAGAAAAGTTTCTGAACCATTCATGTAACATGAGGGTCAATGGGGGGTATCATTGCACCTATTTTGTATGTAGAGTGATTAAGAGTCTTGAGTGGGGTTAAGGGGCTGGGATGTCATTCACCAATATACACATAACTCTCAACTGTATCAAAACACATCTTCTTAACTATCCTCACCATTAGAAATGTTTAAACCCCCACAATTGGATATTGACAAACTTCCTGAAGGTAAATCATGGGAAAACTGAAGTGACTGCAAGTAGAGAAGTCCAACTTTAAATGGACTGGCTAGCCAAGCTCAATATTGATGGCTAAATCACTGGGACTTGTGGATTAATACCTATCTGTTTTTGAACGTCCACGTTGCTCACACTATTACAACTGCTAAAACATCCCTTCAAACACTAAAAAAAACTAAAACCCTGCTGCATCCTAAAGACTTCATACTACTGTTCAGGATATTGTTTTAACACTAAGGGACTATGACCGCTCCATACACTCTGGCATACACAGATTTTCACTGAAGCCCGTAAAAGATATTCTACATTCAACTCCCAGGCTGATATTCATAATCAAAACAGTGTGACTACATAGTTGCCCAGGTTCTTCTAAAACCAGAATAAAATGTAAGTTGTCATGACTCACATGCACAGCCATTCACAAACAATACCCGATTTGCCCCAGACTCTCAGCTAATTCTTAAGGCTTTTGTAAAACTTTGTTAAGGGAGCTGCCGCACCCCCGCCAAAAATCGCCTGAAAGCAATAAATATCGTTTTGTACTCAAAAAGCACACTGTTATAGCACGTTTTCGCACAAAACTGAAATACTTTATGTGAGGATGAGTTCCTAGTGAACAGCAGAAAGCCAATCTATTTGAAGTTATCCAGTGGCTGAAGTGGGCGGACTCATTGCCCTATGCTGTAGTTAAGTGGACGAAAAATGTGAATTACACACAGAACAATGGATGAAGAGGACTGGCTGAAAATCCCTACACTTATATTATACATATAATTTTAGTAAAATTAAAAGGTCTTGGCCAACAGCACCAGACCTAAAGAATCATCTCCTGCAAAGTTGTCACATAGTCCCTCTCTAGAGAAGCTCCTGCCATATTGAAGTAATTACCAGTCGAACGGACGTGCTCGAAAGTTCTCTTCTAATTCTTAAAGGACAAAAAATGTACTTGTTTAAACCTCAGAAATGGATTTTTTCAATCCCACTCAACTTCCCCGTACTTAAAGTCCCTAACTCAAAGTTTTCTCTTCTCAATCGCTCTCAGTTCCCCCCACCCCTTCATTCGTACCCCTTCCCTTGTCTAACCTCTAGACAATAAATAATACCTACTCTTTCCTTGCGATTTAGCCTCCCTGATCAGTGACAGTCTGTGGCTTTTTTCTTTACTTTTGTTACCCCCACAGCTTGTAGCTTGCTTGGTTCATTTTGTGAACTGCATTATTTCTTCTACTGAACTCTGCTGAAACTATTTCTGACTAAATGCAGTTTTATTTTGATCTATCGCCTCCCCTGGTTACTAGCGGATTCTGTGCAAAGGATCTAAAAAGGCCCCTTTGTTGTTCTGATGCACAGTCATCTGACACCTCTTTGTTTGAGCAGTACATCATAAAAAAGAGATATAAAATACTGATAAAATCTTTAAAATTTTACTAAATGCATTAGCCACTTTAAAGATCTATGAATTGACCAGTAATGGTTTGAACTGTGGTATGATCCAAATATTTGTGTGGAGGCCATGTGTGTCTTGAGAAGTGTACTGCTGATGATGTATTGACACTATACAGGTTTCTGCCTTTGGCTTTCTTTGGTGTCACAATTCTGACACTTCGTATAAGGATAGCTCAGTTTTCCCTCGCTGCCAACTAATGAAATAAGCCTTGATACTCAATCCTCACCCCAGTTGCTGCACCTCTCACCACAAAGGGCCTGATGATGGGGTAACATTCATCTTTGTGCGGTTGCCAATTCTGCAGGGAGTGTCCCACAAACATCCTACTTTAACTTCACTCTAAAAGCCAAGCCACGCAATCACTAAATGTGATGCAAACATGGGGTGTTCTTTTAAAAGCAGCGGATCCTGTCATCAAACACTCAAGCTTATACCTGCACCACTGAACTGTGTCAGTTTACAATTCCAATATAGGCTTCATGTGTGTACTTGACCATGTGGCTGCAGCAAAGCCTGCTTAAACCACTGCTGCAGAGAAAGCAGAGCTTGAGAAACCTCAAAACATGCTTGCGCGGCAAGCAGGTGGGCTGGTGATGCACTTTGTGAGCGACAAGTAGCAGAGCAAGGTGGGGAGGAAATGGAAGCATCTGGGGTCGGTGGTAAATGAAATAAAGTATGGAATGGGGTGAAATGGGAGAAGCCAAAGTGGTGCTGCGGGGTGGGAGAGCAACATGAATAGTGTAGGCAGGGGATCTAACGGGGGAAGGCACCACACAGGAGAGATCAAGAAAGCATGCATTCCTTAAAGTTAAAAAAAGTTCCCTTGATGAAACCAATGGACACAGTCAGTAGAAGTACAAAAAAAAGAGGAAGAAAAGCCATCTAATAGAAAGCAAGTAAATTTGATTGAGAAGAAAGCTACCAAAGGGTAAGCAAGGTGCTGACCCAGAGCCCACTGTAGTCATTGGATCTGTACACAACAGGTGGTTCGACAAATCGCTAAAGCTTTCTGCAGGCACCACTTAGAAGTGAAACTGAACTGTGATTCCTATTTACTTTTTAAAAATGTACGCCCCTATTCCTATTCATTTTTTAAAAGTTTAAGCTCTATGCACTAAGACAAACTTTTTAATATTTGAACCTTCAACACATTGTTTTCTTCTTAGTCTTGAACCATAGCATTAACAACTTTAATTGATCTCAGTTTTGACTGTAGAGACTATACTTTTAGAACTGCTACACTAACGAAACACTTTAAAAATGAATATTATCCCAGTCTTTCATTTTAATGGTGAGCATTTAATAAGATTGAAATAACTTGATATTAAGCAACAAGCTAGCATATATTTTGCTGTCATGATACATCACGATGTGTGACATTATTTAATAATAACACTTTTTTAAAGTCTTTCTTCTGAAAAATAAAATCTGTTTGCCACATTGAATATTGACAGATTTCCCTTGGAAAGCTGCCATTTTGTAAAAGAGCTCAACATGCCCCGTTTTTAATTCGCAAAAGGCACCTCACACTGCTAACAAGCTCATGCTTGGAAAGGGACTATTTAACCTCCTAAGTGCAGTTGGTTGACGGCTGCACTACCACCTCAGTCCATGTGTCGGCCACTGGCCAACACTGGGGATGGTAGTCCTTTATTTAATTAATTTTTTTCCATCAGGCTGTATGGGAAGAGCTTCCCGAGTAGCACAATTGTTTTTCTTCACATGCAATGATGATCAGTGTGCATGGCGCGCTGACTTCATTGTAGTAAAAGTGAAAGTAAAACAAACCTATGGCCTTGTTTTACTTTCACTGAATAGGTGTTCAGGGTCATAACTCAGCCCCCGGAGCACTGATTCTCCTAGGAGGGGTATCGCTGGAAAGAGGTGTTGGAAAGGAGAGAATCTCCCTTTCCAGTGGTACCTCTGCTCAGTGGATCCCTGCTTGGAGATCATCACAGGAAAGCAATCCCTAGGCAGGGATCCACCCACTAGCCACCGTCAATGAGGGAGCGGCCCCTTGGGCAAGGGCTTGTGTTTTATATATCAGTCTTTCTGTAACAAATGTGAAGGCAGATGGCGGAAACTTCCCATGATCTGTCCCCGCAATGGTTGGGGGGAGAAGGGGGTGGAAATCACACTAGACACCAGGGATTTTTTCATCTGTATAAAAATATAGGGGTGGGGGCTGCCCATCATGGCCATGGCCATACCTCCACCCTAAGCAAATGGGGAAAACGTCTTTCTGCCCCATGGGGGGGGGGGGGTAATTACCTGTGATTTGCAGCCCCCTCTCTGTAAGAGGGCAGAAAGCCCACTACATGCCACAAAAAATTAAAGGGGTGGGGGCTTCCCACCATGGGCCTGGATATGCCCCAACTATATGAGGCAACAGTCTTTCTGCCCTCCAGAGGATCAGATGGGATACTTACCCCCGATCTGCCCCCCAGGGGTCAGAAAGCCCACTAGACACCAGAGACTTTTTTTTTATAACAATATAGGTGAAGGGGCTGCCCAGCATGGGTATGGCCATACCCCAATCCCAAGTAAGTTGGTTAACAGTCTTCTGCCCCCCTGCCTGGGAAGCAGACTGCTGTAATTACCCCCCATCTACACACCACGGGGAGCAGAAAGCCCACTGGACGCAAGGATTAGTTTTTTGAAATATAGGGATGGGAGCTTCCCAGCATGTGCATGGCCATGTCCCCACTCCATATAAGAGGCAACAATCTTTCTACCCCGCTGGGGGCCAGGTGGGCATAATTAACCGCAATCTGAAAGCCCAACTGGACACCAGGGAAAGTTTTTTTAATTTATAATATAGGGGTGGTGACTATGCCCCCACCCCAACTAAATGAGGCAACTGTCTTTCTGCCACCCCAAGGGCAGATGGGGCAATTATCTCCCCCCACCCCACCAAATCTCTCAAAAAAGCAGACTGGATGCCAGGGAATGTTTTTTTTCTTTTTTTTTCTTTTAAATACAGAGGTAACGACTGCTCAGAATGAGCATGGCCATGATTCCTCCCACCCCCAAGTAAATGGGGCAACAGCCTTTTCACCCCCCATCTGCCCATCAGAGGAGTAGTGTGGGAGGAGCAGAGAGCCCATAGGACGTCAGGGAATTAAAACAATAAAATAAAATTGAGATGGCAACTTCTTAGCATGTGTATGGACATGCCTCCACCCCAACTAAATGGGGCAACATTTTTTCTAAACCCCAGGGGGCAGGTGGGAGTAATTACCCCTGATCTGAAAGCCACTAGATCCCAGGGAAAGTTTCTATAAGAAAACATATATAGGGATGGGGGCTGTCCACCATGGGCATGGCTATGCCCCCACCCCAACTAAATAAGGAACAGTCTTTCTGCCCTCCTCTGGGGGCCAGAGTAGATGAGGTAATTACCCATGATCCTCCCCCATCCTCCCCAGGGGCCAAAAAGCCCACCAGATGCCAGGGAATGTTTCCTTTTGTAAATACAGGGTGGGGGCTACTTGGCATGGCCATGGCCCCCGAAGTAAATCAGCCAACAGTTTTTCCTCTCCCTCGGGGGGGGGGGAAGAAAGCCCACTATGTAGAAGGAATATATATTTGAAATAAAATAATGGAGTGGGTCCTGCCCATCCTAACATCAGGCCTAGCTCTCACCCCTAAAACCTCAACAGTTTTTTCTACTCCCCTGCAGACTTAAGCATCCAACCCCAATCATAAGCGAGAGGACATGATTCTTTTGGATGTTGTTTTTACATATAGGTCAGGAGACTGTGGCTAACTCCAATATCGTTCCACTTGCAATGGTGAAAGGCTGCAGTTTTTCGGCTTTGGTAGACTGCCACCTGGAAAAACCTAGCCAGACATTTCTGAAAACTAGACATCCGAGGAGTCCAGTGTGGTGTGCTTCACATGCACCCCACACCATTGTCAATAGCCTGCAAATCTCACAGTCTGACTAAAAACACAAGTTCTCCTCACATTTCTGTGGGGTAAACCTCTGGAATGTGCATGAAGCCACAAATTTCTTACTGCGCAGCACCACCCTCTCCCCCCCTCCAACTCTCATGATAAAAATGGTCCTAACCCTTATGTGGCCGGGCAAAGAAACAGGATACAAAAAGACCCTAAAGAACAAGTTACTTACCTTCGGTAACACTTTTTCTGGTGGATACAATAGCTACCTGTGGATTCCTCACCTTATAAATTCACCCTAGCGCCAGCATCTGACAGAAAATCTTCTTCCCTGCTCTCCACGTCAACGAGGACATCACAATTGCACGGCTCCACGCGACTCCGTCTGACGTCACTGTGCCAATAAGAGGTCCTCGCCGGCGTGCTGACGTCCGTTTTACCCATTTTTTACATGCCTTTGAGGCGAACAGGTGAGAACTGGCCCAACAATAACTCCAATAGATACATATATACATCAACCTTCCATGATGAAATATAATCAAAACTATCATTAATATGTACAGAAAAAAAACATCAATTTATACATACATTTATACAATCACACGTCCTAGTGTAATCAGACAGGCAACGGGGAGGCAGGTGGGACTGTGAGGAATCCACAGGCAGCTATTGTATCCACCAGAAAAAGCATTACCGAAGGTAAGTAACTTGTTCTTCTGATGGATACAACTAACTGTGAAATCCCTCACCTTATGAATAGAGTCCCAAAGCAATACCGCACTCGGAGGTGGGTGCCTGCCTGATTACACCAAGAAATCCTGCAACACAGATCGTGCAAAATGGCTGTCCCTCCGAACCTCAGAGTCCAAGCAATAGGGCTTTGCAAAGGTGTGGAGGGACACCCAAGTTGCTGCCTTGCAAATATCCACCACCTGAACCCCTCTTGCCAGGGACGAAGTAGCGGACTTAGCCCTGGTGGAGTGGGCTCTGATATCATCAGAAGGAACCTTTTTCAACAACGAGTAGCAGATCTTGATACAAAGAATGACCCACCTGGAGACTGTTATTTTTATGGACTGCTCTGCCCTTCCTCTGTCCAATATACCCCACGAACAGCTGATCCTCCAGGCGAAAGTCTTTCGTCCTTTCAATATAAAAACTAAGTGCCCTTTTAGGGTCCAAACAATGGAGCCTTTCTTCCTCCTTCGAGGGGTGAGGAGGAGGGTTAAAAGATGGAAGGGTAATGGTCTGCCCTATATGAAAAGGAGTGACAACTTTTGGCAGGAAAGCCACCCTGGTTTTCAACGCCACTTTATCTGGGAAAAACAAGGTAAAGGGGGGTTTAACAGAAAGAGCTTGAAGCTCACTAACCCACCTAGCCGAGGTTATAGCAATGAGAAAAACTGTTTTAAGCACTAAAAACCTTAACGGGCAAGAGTTCATGGGCTCAAAAGGTGACCCCATTAAAAAGGTTAAAACAAGATGTAGGTCCCACTGAGGCACATGAAAAGGAGTGGGAGGAAACTTATTAAGTAAACCCTTAAGAAAACTAACCACAAAAGGTGATTTAAACAATGAGGGCTGATCCTGGAGGCAAAGAAAGGCTGAGAGAACAGCTAAATAACCCTTAACCTTAGCCACTGCACAACCCTTCTTTGCTAAATCCAAAGCAAATAATAAAATATCAGAAAGGTGGGCCTTCAAAAGGACCAATTTGTCTTTCTCCACACCAAGCCACGAATGTTGCCTACCTACCGGCATAAATGGTCTTAGTGGAGTGTCGCCTGGCCGATAAAATAACATCCACTACATCTGGTGGGAGAGAAAAGGAACTCAGGCTGCCCCGTTCAATCTTCAGGCATCAAGGTACAGGCTCTGGAGGTGGGGGTGTAGAACCTGCCCCTGCGACTGCGAGAGGAGGTCTGCCCTGAGAGGGAGACGGAGCAGAGGGCACAGCGAGAGTTGAAGAAGGTCCGTGTACCACACTCTTCTTGGCCAATCTGGGGCTATTAAAATGACCTGAGCCAGCAAGATCTTGGCGAATCTTCCTCAGAACCCAAGAAATTAAGGGTATGGGGGAAAACGCGTAAAGCAACTGGTTGCACCAAGAGATCTGAAACGCATCCCCAAAGCTCCTTGGACCGGATACTGGAGGCTGCAGAATGACAGGCAGTGTGTGTTCTCCCGAGTGGCAAACAGATCTATCACTGGAGAACCCCACATCTGAAAGATGTGCAGAACCAGATCTGGATGGAGACGCCACTCACGATCGACTGAAAAATGTTGAATGAGAGTATCCACACGTACACCGTGCAATCCAGCCAGATGATTCGCTATCGGGCAAATCCAATGGTTCTGAAGCCAGAGATTCGACCCTACCCCTCCCTGCTTGTTTATATACCACATCGCGGTAGTGTTGTCCGTCAGGACCCGAACTGACTGACCACGAAGGGACGAGAGGAAGGCCTTGAGAGCCAAACGTATCGCCCGCAATTCTAACAGATTTACATGAAAAGTCTGTTCCACTGCAGCTCAACGACCCTTGATCTGCACCCCACCCTAGAGTGGAAGCATCCGTCATGAGCATGGCCACCGAAGGCGGCAGTGAAAACGGCCTTCCTTGAGAAATTTTGCTGTCCACAGCCCACCATCGTAACTCCACTGCAGCGTCTCTGGAGATCGGTATAGACTCCTCGAGATCCCTTTTGTGTTGAAACCACGGCCTGTGGAGACACCATTGGAGAGCCCTCATGTGCCAACGAGCATGAGTGACTAACAGAATGCAAGAAGCAAACAGACTGAGCAGGCGTAAGACCTTGAGGACTGGAACAACCGCTCCATTTTGAAACATTGGAATCAACGCCTGAATGTCCTGAATCCGCTGAGGCGGTGGATAGGCCTGATTCAATGTTGTATCCAGTACTGCCCCTATGAACAGGAGGCGTTGACAGGGCTCCAGGTGAGATTTGGGAACATTTATTGAAAAACCCAGCCTGAACAACTGAGTTGTCTTCTGCAAGTGATGCAACACAAGCTCTGGAGACTTGGCTTTGATTAACCAATCGTCCACGTAATTGAATACCGATATCCCCTTCCTTCGGAGACTTGCTGCCACCACTGTCATCACCTTTGTGAAGACTCGAGGTGCTGAAGTAAGACCAAACGGAAGGACTGCAAACCGGTAGTGCTGCGACCCCACCACAAACCAGAGATATTTCCTGTGCAACTTGAGTATAGGGATATGAAAGTAAGCATCCTGCAAGTCGACAGACACCATCCAATCCTCTTTGTTCAACGCCAGAAGTACCTGTGCTAGAGTCAGCATCTTGAATTTTTCCTGTTTGAGGAACCAATTCAAAATCCTCAGGTCTAGGATTGGTCTCAAATGACCGTCCTTCTTGGGGATAAGGAAGTATCTTGAATAACAACCCTGACCCCTTTCCTGCTCTGGAACCAACTCCACTGCACCTTTTGACAACAGGATCTGAACCTTCTGCTGCAACAACAGGAGATGGTCTTCTGAACAAAATGAGGGACGGGGAGGGATGGGAGGAGGAAACTCCTGAAAAGGGAGAGCATATCCTTTTCTCACAATATTTAGAACCCATGAGTTTGATGTAACTAACTCCCACTCGGGGAGATAAAGATGTAATCTTCACCCTACAGAAGAAGTATGGTTGATAAAGGGGAGAAAACTAGGACTGCTTCCCTTGCTGTTGTCCCCCAGAGGAAGAAGATGATGCAGGGTGCTCCTGGGTGGCTCCTCTAGTCCTAACCCTCCCCCGCCCTCTAT
This sequence comes from Pleurodeles waltl, assembly GCF_031143425.1. NCBI lineage: Eukaryota > Metazoa > Chordata > Amphibia > Caudata > Salamandridae > Pleurodeles > Pleurodeles waltl. The sequence goes on along the minus strand of NC_090449.1, from coordinate 744,280,047 downwards.
TGATGTGGGAGGCTGCTGGACCGAGGACTGGGGTCTCCCTCGATAAACGGCTCCATGCCCATACCCCCTGAACCTCTGAAAGGACCTGAAAGCGGTAGCAGAGGAGGCTTGCAGACCCAAGGACTTCGCCGTGGCCTGACTATCTTTAAAGCGCTCTAGGGCAGAGTCCGCTTTATCTCTAAACAGCTTTTCCCCATCAAAGAGCAAATCCAATAAAGTGGTCTGTACATCCGAAGAAAACCCAGAGGACCTCAACCAGGCGTGCCTCCTGGTAATAATAGATGTACCCATTGGCCTGGCCACCGAGTCCGTAAAGTACAGACCAGACTGGATTATTTGTTTTGCCACAGCCTGTGCATCGGATTGGAGTTCATCGGATTGGAGTTCACCGAATGGTCTCTGTACATCCTGCGGCTGGTCAGGAACCATGGCCTTCGCGTAATCCATGAGGGCGTAGACATATCTACCCAGCACACAGTTAGCGTTTGCAGCTTTGAGAGCCATACTGCAGGACGAGCAAGTCTTCTTTGCAGATTGCTCCATCCGTTTGGATTCCCTGTCTGATGGAATCACAGCGAAGGAGCCTGGAGCAGACTGTGTAGAGCAAGAGACCTGAACCACCAGACTCTCAGGGGTAGGATGTCTCGATAAAAACCCCGGATCACCAGGTGCTACTCTGTATCTACGTGCTACAGACCTATTCACAGCAGGCGGCGACACAGGCTTCCTCCAAAGCTCTAATATGGGCTCCCTAAGAGCATTGTTGAATGAAAGCAAAGGATCCGCAGAAGTCGAAGAAGGATGCAGGACCTCTGTTAAAATGTTAGTCTTTACTTCTGCAGCAGGCAATGGAAGATCTAAAAAGTCTGCCGCCTTCCTAATCACTGTGTGAAAAGAAGCTGCCTCAGTGAACTCCCCAGGTGAAGGCAAGTCCCATTCCGGGAAAGTGTCAAGCCCACTGGCCGAATCCAGCACTTGATATTCTCCCAAGGGCTCCACAATCTTCCCCTCCTCCAACAACTGCCTTTGATACTCTTCCTCCTCTAAGAGTCGCAAGGCCTTTCTGCGTGACCTCAGCCTAGCCTCCAACCTCGGCGTCGACATAGAATTGGCCGACGTCGAAGACACCGGCTTCAATACCTGACGTGGAACAGGAGAGGAAGGTTGAATTCGGTCGAATACATCACTCGGATCCGGCGCTGGCATGGATCCTAATGGCGCCGAGGATGCTTGTGGCTCCACCATCGGTGCCGGCTGAATGGGTGATGAAATTGGCGCCAGAGACTTGGATGGCGACGTCATGGGAACCACATGGTCTCGAGGCGAGGTCATCAGTGCCAGTCCAGCACCCTCAGCTGGACAGAATGGCATAAACGGCGCCAGCTTGTATGGAGCAGGGGAGCCCAACGAAAATGCCAACGGACCCGTGGGACCAGCCTGTGCACCAGCAGGGGCCATCACATTTAACATTGAAAACATGGCATTAAAAAATGCAGCTGGATCCGCTCCCGGAGCCGGGAAGGCAGGATACCTCTGGTCTCCCTGTTGCACCTGTGCTTGCTGAACAAAGGACTCATGAGCAGCAGGTGAAAATCGAGGACTGTCCGGAGGTGCCACTACCTCGAAGACTGATGGCGCTGGAGAAGCCTCAGGGCTCTGGGGTTGAGGAGTCACCGTCTGACTCACCTCCCACGGCGCCAATGAGATGGAGACCTTGATCTTGATCGGCTCCGAGCCGAATGATGCCGAGAGTCATGACGATGCCGTTTCTTATGCTTCTTCGAAGAAGCATGGGAAAAAGATCTACGATGGCTCTTATGACCCTTCTTCGTCTTGGCCAAAAAGAGTTTGGCCTCCATTTCCTTCAAAGCCTTTGGATTCATGCTCTGGCAAGAAACACACTCATCGACGTCATGCTCAGAGCTAAGACACCAAAGACAATCGTCATGAGGGTCAGTGACCGACGACATGCGACCCCAGCACTCTCGGCATGGCTTGAAACCGGACTTCCTAGGAGGAGACATTGCAACTAAAAAGTCAGATAGCAACAAGATGGAACGCCTCCAAAAGAAACGAGAGCTAGGAGAAAAGCATTAGCGTCAAAGGCACGGAAAAGGGAACTGACGTCAGCACGCCTGCGAGGACCTCTTATTGGCACGGTGACGTCAGATGGAGTCGCGTGGAGCCGGGCAACTGTGACATCCTCGTCGACGTGGATAGCTGGGAAGAAGATTTTCAATTGGATGCTGGCGCAAGGGTGAATTTATAAGGTGAGGAATCCGCAGGTAGTTGTATCCATCAGAAATACTATGTTGAGAGATTGGCAATTGGAGTAGCTGCAGGATTTGGGGCCGTGCTCGGCCACCACTCATGGAAACCTACCAACCAAAGATATTTTTTGAAAAGTAGACAACCAGGGGGATTCGAGGGTGGTTTGCCCTGCATGATTCCCTCAAGGTTTTCTAACCGACAACGCCCTGCAAACCTCAAACTTTGCATAAAATCACATATTTTCCTTACATTTCTGTGACAGAAACTTAAGGAATTCACAAAATTCCTACCAGCCAGCATTGCCCCACTTGTACAAATAAAAATGGTGCGCCACTTGTGTGGTTCTAGCAAAGTGGCGGTGACAGGAACAGATCAGACCAGGTCAAGGGGATTCCCCGCGCAAGGGCTTCCGATTGGCCTTAGCTTGATCCATTCCTTTCATGAGTACTAGGCTCAGCCACAAAAATTATGCAGCATTTTTAATCGGCACAAGTGGGGCAATGCTGGGAAGAAGGAATTTTGTGGATTCCTGCAGATTCCAGAAGTATCCATCACACACATGCAATCAAATTGTGTGAATTTGGCCAAGGTTTGATGTTTGCATGGCATTGTTTGTTTAAAAAAAAAAAAAACTTCATGGGATCCACACACGGCCACCCCTCTGGACTCCACCAATTGTCTACTTTAAAAAAAAATGTGCAGGTTTCCCTAGTTGCTGCTTGAGTAAGCGCCCAAAACCCACAGCTACCTATTCTGCAAAAACAGGTCCGCTTTGAGTGGGGAACATTTTATGTATACATGTTGCAATTTGGGCCGTTTCAGGTCGCCAGCACCGAGCGTACCCACACAAGTGAGGTACCATTCTTATCGGAAGAGTGAGGGCAATGCAGAGTGGTAGGAAGTTTGTGGCCCTCCACAGATTCCAGAAATTTCTATCACAGAAATGAGAGGAACATTTTTTTTTTTTTTAGTCTAAGATTGAGGTTTGCAAGGGATTCTGAGTAAAACACCCTGATGAGAGCCACACAAACCACCCCACCCTTGTTTCCCCCCTAGGTGGCTATTTTAAAAAAATTTACATGTTTGCTAGGTTGTGCCGGCTGAGGTAGGGCTCAAAATCCAGTTACCTACTTTGCAAAAAAGGGTCAGTTTTGAGTGGAAACGTGATGTATTCATGCTGCTTTTTGAGCTGGTTCCTCTTGCAGGAAGTTTGTCTACCCACACAAGTGAGGTACAATTTTTATTACAATACATGTGGGAGCATAGATTAGTAAATTATTTATTACCAAATTGATTTTGTTGCATTTGTGCCTTCCCAATGTAAGACAGCGTGCAAGAAGAAAAACATTTTGAAAAAAACTTCTAAGTCCTATGCTCGTACAGGTACCCCCACATTTGGAGATGTACAAATAACTATTGCTCTTAAACTCCATATCTTGTGCCCATTTCAGAAATACATAGGTTACCTTGAAACCTATTTTTCACTCCACATATTTCACTATATAAATTGGTTTATACTCTCTAAACGATGAAAAAACATTTAGGATGCAGCTTAGCTGTTGTCCACAAACTGGAATTAGGTTGAAAGCACTTCTTTGAAAAATGCCAAAACTGCCATAAAACAATAGTTTTTTTTCTTTTTGTCAAAATAGATATATTTGGCTATTTCCTTGGTTTGAATAATGGGAATCCACAGACCCTGGGTACCTTTAGAATCTCCAAGATATTGGGACAAAAAGGCCACAAATTTGGCAAGGATACCAAATGTGGACAAAAAGTAATGGAGGCCTAAGCACAAACCACCTGAAATAGCCAAAAAAGGCTCAGAATGGTGGCTAGCAGTTAATGGGTAAATGTTGCAGCGGCTCACCCACTTCCGGTCTTGCATGCGCAGGCTCCATGTAATTTCACAAATTATGCCATTATTATGAAGGTAATACCTCTTGCTTGCCTGTCACAAATGGCCATCAAGCAAAGCATGCACATGGGATTCCATATAAAATCATTTTCCACACATCACATTTTCTACCCCTACAACACAACCCATGGGTGGAAGGGAAAGATTGTTTTACATACTGCTACATATTGCACTCTAATTCAAATATCTGCAGGAACTGATCACTTTCTGAAATTAAAAATGGGATATAAATATTTGCAAACATATTAACAGAAGCTGTGCAAATCTAATGGATCCAGCAAAGACAACCCAAGCTTCTCTTCCCTTTGCATAATCATAACATGACAGGATGTTCCAATATAAATTCTATGCATAAACCTACTTCGTTGACAGATTCAGCCCCCTCCCAAACAAAACAAAAATAGATTAAAACAATAATGTATTATAGAGCGAACATGGCCAAGCTGAATTTGCAACCTGCGTAAATATAAGGACAATTCCTATTTTTTGAGCCACAAGATTTAAATGTCTTACAGCATAAATTGTTAGCCTTTCCTTTGCAAAACCCTATCTGCTACCTTTTCAGTGTGGGGGGGGGGGCACATAAAGGACCCATGTTTCAAGTAGACATAAAATGTCAAAGCCCTTGAATAAGTGAGGAAATCCTCATCCAGTGGAATAATCTGTACACCACTAACATTCCAAGATCAAGCTTTTAGTTTTGATTTTCAAAATGTAACTACAATTTTCAGGAGCATGTAGAGACAGATTAGGATGAGTAATTTCAGTCATCAATCCTGGGTTGTGATGTCCCTGGCCATGTCCAATCAACAGTTTGCTCCTCGAGTGAATCTCACATGCATTTATACCATTTTTGCTTATTCCCAAACACAAATCAATTTTCAATCTACCAGTGTGGATTTATATTTTGGACTGTTGAATGTTTTTAAGCAATGACAAACAAAGTACAGAAGGTTTGACAACTTTACAATGTTAGTGAAACAAGGTAGTTTTCAAAAGCGTAGCAGGAAGTTGCAATGGCCTTATTCTCCTTTCCCAAACATATCTCCTGAATTAAAAATTATATTTGAAGTAGTTCGGATGGACCAAGGTAGGCATGTGAATTAATTTATATCCGTAGCACAAGGGGGTTTAAAGATTATACAAATTATAGCCTGAGTGCCAACGTCAGACAAAGAATGTATTTCTTTTAACAGGATATGAAGTTATCCTGGTCAAGAATATTGAAATTTTCTCTGGATGGATATATAACTGGATAGTAAGGCTAGATCCACATAAACAAAGAGAAGGGCATAAGCGTTGGATTTTGTTTAAAATGGTACAGTCTATGTAGATATATGTGTGTGTGTGTGTGTATATGTTGGTGAAAACATTCACTTCATCGGAGACTCAGGATTAATTTACTATGACAGATGACAATAGCAAGGCTTTAGAAATAATGAGGACACAGACTAACAAGAAGGTAAACAACAACCCTTTAATAACAAAGATGTTCCTTTTGTGACTGCTTTTAACATCTAGTGTGGTTAAAAAACAAAAAAACAAACAAAAAAAACACATTCACCTTAGACTCAACACTTATACCTCACATCACTGCTCCTCCTCTCTTTGCTTACCAAAGAGGTCACAATGTAAAGGATGCATTAGCCAAGAAATAAATACAAGAAATAGGCATTCCTCACAACTAATAAAACCTGAAATTTTAGATGTTTAAATTAAATTATGAGTAATGAAAAGATAATAGAAGACTTTTGCACCAGCCCTAATAATAAAAGAGTAATCATGAGTTAAGATTTCATAACTCTGAACCAGTGTTCTCTAAAGCAAAGATTTCAGAGTGATTTAATCTAAGCATGTGGCGACATACTATCAGGACAAGTACATTTTTTAAAGACCTTGTGATAGTGTTAAGGATACAAAACATCATCCAGACACATTTACATTTCGGGGAACTGAAAACATTAAACAGAGTGCTAGGGATGGAGAACAAGACATACAAACAGAATGCCCAAGACAGAAGGATTATTTAAATGATGACTTTGGATAACCAAGATATGTAGATGCGTTTAATCATTAAGCAATCCACAGTACATAACATTTTGTTTTTTATTTGATGGTATAGGTCTTACTTTTTCATATGAATCTGATTCACTTAACATATATTCTCTATTCTTGCATTAGTGAGAAGGTAAAGTTTACATTGTTCAAAAACTGTTACTGGTGCAGTTTTATCATGACAGCACATTCTGAAGAACATAGTGTGAAATTGCTAATATTTCAAGTAAATATATAGGATTAGGTATTGCACTGGGGACAGCACTGGGAAAGCTTTTCTCCAGCACTGATTATTTTCTTGTGCTGAAAAAATGGGTGGTACCATGTATTATTTGGCATTGCAGCAGACAGTTTTTTCAAAGTCTTCGTCTACATAATGCTACACCTTATAGCATACATCTGTGATGCGCCGCCGTGTGCCTCTTTGCATGACACCTTCCTCACTCTGCTGATATTATTGTGTTCAATGTTCATTGGGTAGAGTACAGAAATAGTCACAGACACTCAAATTTGATCAACGTTCTATTGTTTTTCTGCACTGTTATCCTGGTGTAATTTTCATTATCTTTTCTCTTATCAAGCGCTCAATAGATAGATGTATAACATCTACAGGTTAAAATTAAGCTTGCTAGCACTGGCAAAAAATAGCTATCTCAGACAAATAAATTATCGTGTACAACTAAGCAAGAAGTGATTGGCCTAAATCTTACAAGTTAACTTTCTTTTCACCACAAATGCTTATTTCCTTGTATACATAACTCTTTTTCACACACACAAACTTGCGAAGATTTAAGAAAATTACATTACGTATTTATACCACACACCAACCCTTTGAAAACTAAGTGAGTTTAGAAACTAATCTGGAAAACTTCAGCATATGTAGTCTAATGGCTACGGAAAACATGAAAAAATAGACTCAAAAGGATCTATTGTTAGTACAATAACGTTTTGGGGTGTAATGTTCTAATGAAGAAAAACATTTATTTGCAATAACAGCTGCACTCGACATCTGACAATAGTCGACCTACTAGTGCGCTTTAGCAGATGTAGTTCTTTCAATAAACACCACTACTTTGAAAGAATATTCACGGCTTGAGTAGGAAGTAGGAAGAAGGATCACTACCTGCTTTCTCAAGTTCAAGCAAAGGTGGCATTCATGTTTAGCTTCGTGGACCTACTGTCTATGCCCTTAACAACTCTTTTTCCTGTGTTCCTGTATACTGCAGTATAGTAACAAAACAGTCACTTCTGTAGTAAGGAATGTGGAAAGTCAATAATTTATTATGTGTAACAAGATAAATTCCTGTATTAAAAAATGGCATCAACCAATGAACTGACAGTGAATTCAAGTTTGGCGTGGAATACAATAGTACAAAACATTAATAGCATGTGCCCAACTATAATACACAGCAAATTACAATACAATAAAATACCCTTATTAAAAAGTAAAGATACATAGAATTATCTAGAAACAGCATATCACATCGTGATGAATCTTCAAACTTAAAACGATTTGCAAACATTATCCACACAGCGTACAAAATTAGAACAAACAAAAAATTTAATATTTAATCTTATAATTAAGTGTTTTTAACAGTGGCTCTCTGATCATTTTTAAACCACAGTAGTTATCGCATATGGGGAGTTATCTGCCGCACAAGCAGCTTCTGGAGACTTATTGTACCACATATGACAGCCTCAAAAGACCAATGGCTTCCACCATGTGTGACGTTTTTCACTGCTCGGCCACTCATTACAACATCGACAGCACATTATTTCCTGGTTGATTTGGAATGTTCTTAGCTGCTGCTTCTCAACTGATTAAATATGATGTGCTGTTAACTGTTCAGTACGAGCCAGAAATGCAAATCCATGGCAAAAATCAGTAGGCCATAGGTGACTGCTTTTAGTGGTTTGGAAATACCTAAATAAGGACACAAAGATAGTGCAAAAATGGTTTGCGAAAGCTTAACTTCCAGCCGCCTTCAATTTTGGGCTAAAGGAGGTTGTAAGTGCCAATTATTATCCCACCCAGGCTAAGGTCCATCTAGAGGTGCCTAGAGCTATGTCCGGCTCTTCTTCCCAATACTTACCCAGCAGCTCTCTCATTAGGAAGCAGAAACTAATGCTCCATTAAAAGATGGCTATAAAAGCCTAGATGTTGGTACTGAGCAGTGCCCTTTGTGCCCCTCTAGGCTGTGAGGGATCAATGGGCAACATTGGTTCTATTCCTTCACCTTCTAAGATACACATCCATGACCATGGTTGAATCACTGGTCCTCCTGTGTACAGGACTAGGAGCCCCCTACTGTGGAATTTATCTACCTGGCAGACCCACGTTGTGGCCCGAAATGTATATGAGGTGGCTGCCTGGGTAGTCGGGAGGCAGAGTTTTGCTTCCATCAGGCACTTTAAATTGAGCACCAAGGCGCATGTGAGCATGCTACTAAGGGCTTTACTGCAGTGTACACCATGACTGACTAACCGTATGACAAAACAAAGAGGTTTAGCATTACCCCAATCCTTCCACCATGGTTTTCTGCTGTGTTGGTGTTCTGCTTATCCAGAATTATTCATCTTTTTAGAAAAAAAAAACTGTGCCAACAGAAGATTAATTTGTGTCTTTGCATATCCAATCACCTATAAAAATACACTGGGAGCATTTTGCATGAGCAGGAATTACATTTTAGAATGACATTTTATTCTCAATTTAGGACTGTAAATGAATTACATATACGAGACAGATGTATTAGTCAACCCCACTTTATAGACCTAGCAAGATGTTTCTAGGGGGATGAATTTTTAGACAAGTTTCCTGACCAGTGAATGTGTTTTTCAGCACAGAGTGTGAAACTATCCTTCACATGTCGTCTAATGAAAATACTATTTGACGGATGAATTGGAACCGGCCTCCTTAGACATATACTTTTTCAAAAGTAATGTATATATGAAACCCAGATGATCAGGGATTTAGTCCAATGATGGAACTGAACATAAATGATAACAGTCCAGAGGGTGGCCTGCAGATGGGATGACCAATAAGAGTTCTTAAGTAACTGACCTATCATGTCAGAAGAAGCTTTTAGATCCAGCATTTAACAGTACATGTCCTTGAAAAGAATTATGTAATGTTGCTTCTTTTTACTGTAGTTGTCTAAAACATATACAGTGACCGAATATGCATTTAAGATGCACAAAAGCTCACTGTTGGCTTACCTTTAATTTAAATACAATATATATATAGTATATCTACATGGAATGTTGTGAATCATTTACACATTCATATACTGAATGTACATTTACCTTACAATCAGTATTTCTAAAATGAGCATATTGATAAGAACTCCCAAAAAAATCGGTGTCCCTTTTCAACCACTTTCCAAAGAAATAAGGTTTCACTACATTCTCCTCTCTTTTAAAGTCACAAAAGTTAAATTCCCCTTACAAGTAATTAAGCTTCCTGTGTGAAGGCAACAGATCTGGTGGGCTTTAGTGAACACTTTCTAACACAATGTATAAACTGCAAGCAAAGATTACCGATAGTATGAATTTTACAAATATTATACATAGAACAAAACTTCTTTAAAACACTTGCACTGCACGCCCTCTCGGTAGCTAACGATAAAACGCAGGCAATAACTTTACTTTGCGCATCAGTGCATTTGCATTGAATATACTGAGGTTATACGGAAGTTGTACCGCAATGAGTTCGACAAGCCTTGCCACAAAGCACGATTTAATGGGAAAAAAACACTTTAAAAAACTATATATCACACATCGTTGAGAGCAATATTCCAGTTTTAGTTCCAGGAAATTCTCATAACATGTTCATTATGCAGTCATTGAGACAAACGTCCACTGTAGTAACAGTCAAACTATTAACATCCATTATCCTTGCCATTGTAATGTCCAACATGTGTTAATGTCTTTCGCATAAGGAAAGGGTGTCTCTTGGTTTAGTTCGCATGAAGGTCTTTTTAAAATAGCAAAATGTTTCTCACTGCACTTCACGGAGGCCGATTTGATGTTGGGTGTTTTATTTAAGAACAATAATTGTTATGAACACACCCAGTGGTACATGCTTTGAAATCACTATTCCTGCGTTCCTTAATCAAAGCAGCGAAATCTGAATATATGCTTCTTTCAATGAGCATCTGAAACAACCTGTCATGAGCTCACTGATTAATCACGAAAAACGGCCTCTCAAAAAAATGCTCCCTTTTTGGGCTTTTTTTTTTTTTAAATAAAAAAAATAAAATCTACACATGCACCACTACCTTATGGGTATACCACGAACCCCAGGGGAAGAATGGACTACACACGTGATTCCCAACACATCCGCATGTCAGGTGCGTGTCCAACAAAGTAATACAGATCAGCTAGGGCGGAACTACAAACATGTAAAATACAAACTATGGATTTTGAAAAAACACAACATTGGAGAATCTCCACACAGGCCAAGGAACAGACATTATAAATGGTAACAGTGCATGCATATCTTCGGCCATGATAAATGCGTGTCTTTGATGCTTTGCTTTTTGAGCAGTATTTCTCTACCCGCAACATGTTCTGAAACAAAGCTTTCATATTCAAAACAAGCTCAGTTCTATCTAAAACACAAAAGAAAGCATGGTACCTCTAAATAAATCATTTTGATTTGATGTCTACAAATTTCTAAGTTGGCAGATTCTGGTCATAAGCCTTGTTGCTGCCATGTTGAATAGAAGAGTCACCTTCATTCAATATCCAAAACTCGAAGCAGCTCATTAAAACACTGCATCTGCAGTCCACTTCCCAGAGTCCTGCAAAGCCTATATTAAGAATCACTCACGATGCCAAGTTTGTAGCACTTTCACAGCATCCTGTAGATCTTGACTTGCGCCTTTCAGTAACCGTCAGAGCATTCCAGCTACTTAACTGTCAGTTGGTCCACCTCTTCCAATAGAGCCAACCATTCACATCATTTGAGGTTGTTGCTACTACTGCTCTCTCAAAGTTTCCACAGATCCCATTGCCTATTCTGTGAAACCTAATGAGAGTTTGATCCAACACACTATCTTATTCATAGTGGGCTAAATATGATTATTTCAAAAGAAGGGTCAATTAGACCAACTGCTCTTCAACTCTCAAGGTAAACAAAACAGAACCAAAATCCCACCAACAAAATGGCACCTAGGTTAACTCTAATCATGCACCCTACTAGGAATAGATTGTGAAGGCTGCGAACCTCCTTCTATGCTAGGAATGCAGCCAGCTCACTGGTACCCAGAAAGTGTCAGTTTCAAGCCTGTCCAAGGTCATTTTCAGCTCATTGTAAGCTGCAGTTAGGTCATCATTTACTATGACCTGATCGAATAGATGATTGTACTGACTTTCAATCAGCTGGGCAGACTTCACCATTTCTTGAAAATCATCCTCCTGCACAAAAGACAAAAGATAAAGACAGTCATTGAAAATTTCAAATTAGTCAGGATGCTTCCTTTAAATCCTGCCATGAGTTGACTTATGTGATGTGTCCATTTATACTACACGGCCTAATTATTTTTCCGTAGGCATAATTGTCTAACAATATAAAAACAATGAAAGACACAACCACAGCAACTCAAACACGTTAAGAACAAGACGATGGTTCAGCATGAAGTGCTAATGCAGCTTTTAGGACGATGACCTGGGAAGTAAAAATAGATGTGAAAAGCATATGCTGCAGCAGAAAACGTATTCCAGTTGGTCATTTTCACCATTATCTTCCCACCTCCCGCTTCTCTCCCTTTGCTGCAAACCCACTGACCTTTAAGAAAAGTGCTCTATGTCTCAATTGTTCTCTGGCAGTGCTACAATAATTTGGAAATTACTTCCACCGGCTCTGCACACCACCGCCTGTCTTGCAATTGTTAAGAAGGAAGTGAAATCCTTTCGATTTTAAAGGCATTTTTTCTATACAGGCCTTAACATTACACATTATTTGAATCACGGCTTAAGATATATCTTGATCTTCCATAACGGATATCTCCTCTTCATGCTTGCTTCTGGGCTAGATATGCTCTAAATTCTCCTCATTTTTCTTTTACCGGTTCCCCAAATTTTGGAGCCTTGCTGATTTTCTGTACTTCTCCGTGTTCTAGAAAACACACGATCTTTACTCTACTATTAGTTCCCCTCCCAATGTCTTTTCCTATACACTTGTTGCAAGCTTGCCTATGACCTAATTACATAACACCTTCCTCTTGTTTCTCACTTCCTAATTTCTTCAGATGACAATTAACTTATTTTCTGTCTTCTAGAGGTATGCTCAACCAGGCAAACTGTTACTTTTTGCTGCAATGACGGTCACTTGAATATTGGCAGTCATAGCTCACTGACGTACCTAGTTAGGACTTGCGCAATGCGATTTCATAAGTGTATGCCCCAATTTGTACCTTATTTGTTATCAACATTGAATCTAGAATTCATTGAACTGTCAAGACAGGGACATTTTGTTCTTAAATCTAGCATTTGGAAAACGCTAATTTTACCCTTAGGATAGCATCACTCCCTTAAACGATTTTACTGATGCCAGGCAAAGGGTGGCGCAGAGGGCCTTTATGGACAGAAAAACAACAAAGCACCAAGAACAATGCAACAAATGATGAATATTTTACTAGGAAGGGCTGGCGGTCCCAAGTGTGGCCCGACAGGAACATAAAGCTAAGGTGAAATCTCCTTTGCTTTCTTTGTTCCCCCTCAGAAGTTTCTTCAGCTGATTTAGCTCAATATCATGCATACTTTTAGATGGTCGAATAATACTGCTCACACACCAACCCAATCCTAGTGAAAGCAACGTACGATTCCTTGGGACGTGCATACATGGAACATAGGAAGTCTAAGGAGCGTTTTACTAACTCTTTTTGATCCTGATGGAGGTCATCAATAAAGTAATAGGTTATCCTCCCACAACTTTAACCAATTAGTGTGACTGGCCTGGCAGAGGTGGGTGGTGTGGCAATTACATGAAGCGGAACTGTACACCCTTAGTTTGGGTCATACTAGCTCATGCATCAGGCAATAGGCTGGGTGGTAATAGGAAGGAGTTTGCTAAAATTGTCACCATCTATAGTCTTTTGACCATAAAGAGAAGACACATACTCCATTTGTATCCTCAAACATCTACATTTTTATTTTTTACGGTTTGAAAAAAGCTAAGAGAACAGAAGAAGATATGAAGGCTTCCCTCGCAGCGACAGGTGGCTGTATAATGAGTCTTGATTAACACCCTATTTGAGGGCCCTCTGGACGATAACTACTGTGTGGTCTTGAGTCCCAAGAAGAGAAAAGTGAATTAAGCATCATGAGTAATCCTTTATTGTTTTCTGGAAAGGCGATACAACTACACTAACCGAGGATCCACATGGAAGATATGGTGAATTCCAGAGCTTCACCTTTTCATAAGAGAAAGTAACCCATATTTCTGTTCATTAAATATCCAGTAATGGAAAGAATTGTCTATCTTTGACTTGCAAAGGTTACAAAGCATCAGACAGATAAAGTTACTTTCAGCAACCTAATAACATTTCTGGTGGATACATTATCTTTCTACAGATTGCCCACTTTGTGAATATCTTCCAGGCAACACCCTGGATCCAGAAACTTTTGACAGTAATTGCTCTACTCCATTGCCATATTGCATCATACAGACGCAACCACAACTCTGTCTACCCAGAAAGTGATTACTTCGGAGTATTTAAGGTGCCAACTCTAGGGCAGGTGTCATGTCAGTTCTAAATACAATACTTTTCCTGTGTCTTCTAGAGGAATGTGGAGAGGGGGAGTAAGTAAAGAGAATCAATCCTAAAGCAAAAGACAACTAAATGCGAAATGGTGCATTTGTTCACTGCTTTGCTCTTTTTTACCTCCTGAGAAGCCTACAAAGAGCTGATCATCCACTTTGTCCTGTTGAGTGCAGCTGATGTAGTAGAATATCACACACCTGAGGTCCTGACTTTGCAACAGCAGCTACTCTTTGGTGGTATGAAGTGGATGGAGGAAAGATGGAAGGATAACGGATTGACCTATGTGAAAAGCAGGATTCACTTTAGAAAAAAAAGTAGGCAGGTATGAAGAACCACTTTATCCTGGTAGAATACTGTTACAGGGTAAATTCATTGCCACCAAAAAGACAGTTTCAGATGTCAAACCAAGCAACTGTGCATCTGAAGAAATGGAGATGCCACAAGAAAAGTGAACACAAGATTAAAATCTCACTGAGGAAAAATGAACAGAGTGAGAGAAAAAGTAAACCTTTGAGAAAATGCACTGTAAACGGTGACTTAAACAAAGAAGGCTGTTAAGAGAGTACACCTGTAGAAGAATAGCCACCGTTAGGCTCAGCTTGGCAAGAGAAAGAGAGAAGCATAAAAGTTTGGAAAGGTGTGAATGAATGGTTTTCAGACCTTTTTTATTTTCACCACTGAACAAACTGACATGGATAAATGGATTTTGTGGCAAGTTTTCTGGTAACCAAGATGAAGTCTGCCGTTTGAGATGTTAAGAAAAAGGTTGAAATCTGGTGCTGCCCAATTTTGACTCATGCAGCACAATGTTTGGGAAAAGGAGTGGAGTGCCTAAAGATCCTGCTGTGATAATGGGGCCACACTGAGTGGGACAGGACGAGAGTGCAACTGTTGAATACCAACAGACTGACGTACCAAACCTTCCTTGCTAAGTCCGGGCTGATCAGTCTTGCTTGATTTTCCTGCACCTTCTGCAGGACTCTTGATAGAAACAATCACGAGAAGAGGACCTGTGACGAACTGCACCAGAAGGCATCTCCAGCAAAAAATGGAGAGAAACATGTACAGCACAAATCTAAGGATAATTACTGTTCTGGATCATGGTGAATAGATCCATGCATGAGCACCCCAGTATGGAGAATCTTACGTCCTTCTTTTCGGGATGAGTTCCCACTCAAGGAGAGAGCTGACTGAACACCCACTCATGTTGAAGGAGCCTACAAGGCTTGCCACTTTTAGAAAAATATCCCTCGATGATCCCAGTGGCATGGCTGAATCTCCCCCAGCACAGGGCCTTGACCCCACACTACTCTCTCTCTTGATGGAATGAACAGTGGTGCCATTGTCTGAATCTAAATGATGGTTCCTGAAAAGGAAGAGAGAAAGGCCAACCTGGCAATATGAACTGCCTGTAGCACCATCATATTTACATGTTGATGTTGCTCTTATGTGGAGCAAAGGGCTGCACTGTGATGTCACCCAGATGGGAAGAGGAAGAGTCTATGACCAGGGTAGACTACAACAGTGAAGGGCTGAAGGGCAGCCCAGCAACGGAGTGGAGGGGCACATTCAGCAGGGCTTTTCTTGGAAGTCTGGCTTGAAGATTTGCACCAAGCTGAGATGCTTCCACGATTTAGGAGCCATGTTTTTTTTCCAGATCCCTCTTTAGGGCTCTCATTCAACATCTGGTATGTGGCACCAACAGGATGCACATGGCCATTAAATACAGCAGGCGAAGGACTTGCAGAACCAAGATCTGAGACTATGCTACAAACATCGGTATAATTTACCAAATAGTCATAATACTCTGAGAAGGAGGAAGATCCTTCCGTGATTCACATCCATCACCTGTCCCTATGAACATAAGTATCTGTGCCGGGCAAGATAAAACTTCTGAGAATTTGAATGAGAAGCCCAAGTCACAGAGAGAGGTCAAAGTCTGCTGAAGCTGTGCCATGACCAATAACAGAAATCCCACCATCAGCAGTGACTCATCCAAGTACGGAAATATTTTTACTCCAGACATCTGCAGTGAAACCGCTACAACTGAGGTCACAAGTCCAAATGAGAGGAGCATGAACTGCTATACCTGGGACTCTAAGGTGAGTCTCAGGTAGCATCTGTGGATGGGGACTATTGGTAGATATAAATAGGCATTCTGGAGGTCAAGAGCCCTCGCCACCATCCCTCGCATCCATCGAACTACAGCCGGCAGCAGATCCTTCTCCTACCTCGCCGCCAAGACCTGGAACACCCTCCACGCCCACCTTCGACAGACCCAGGACCTCCTGGCCTTCCGAAAACACCTCAAGACCTGGCTATTCGAGCAGTAGCAGTCCTCCCCTCCCCACTTAGCGCCTTGAGACCCTAGCGAGTGAGTAGCGTGCTTTACAAATGTTTGATTGATTGTAAGGACGCCAACCATTTGCCTGTATTAAGGGGTAGCAAGTCTTGGCACTAGGACAACATCTTCAATTTTCCATGCTGAATTAACATGTTAAAGAGGCTAAGGACAAGGAAGCGACTCAGACCTCTGTTCTTCTTGGGGATCAACAAGTAAAAAGATTAGAATCCAGTGCATTATAGAACCTTTATTCAGCAGGGCCAGAACTGCCGCCTCCAAGATAGAAGCATACATTGGACAGCACTCCTGGGTGGAAAGGGTTGGGCAGTGCAGAGGGGGAAAGAAGAAATAAATAAAAAGGTCATAGCCCTCATAAATTAGCTGGATGGCACAGTAATAGGTTGTGATTGTCTCTCAATAATGGGAAATCATCTCCCCACCAGAAGCTGGGGGCATAAGAAGGTGCAGGACAGTTACCAAAGAGGTTTTGAGACAGCAGAGAAAAAGGACATGTGGGGACTGAAGCTGTGTCTGTTGTGGTAATGCCATGTCCCAGATCCCTCTATAAACTGTAAGGTGTGGTACATTTGCTGTTGTGTTTGAACTTGGACCAATAGACTATGGTGAAGGGCAGGCCTGAAGCATCTAGCAACTTGCCTGTGGACTGTTAGGCCCAAAAAGGGCTTACCCAGGCAGACAGTAAGGGCTCCAAAAGTACTGAAACTGCAGGGAAAACAGGGAGATTTCAGCTAAAATATTAGATTCGGCCTCTCTGGACCTCCAATGCCTGTACAGCTTTCCGTACTACTGAAATGAAAAAAGAACACTCCTTCTGAAAGAGACCATGAGATAGTCCCTTTTGAAATGTATTCAGATCACTTACATTTTTCTAAGTGCAGAAACTGTGAGGATCTGTGTTATAAAGGGACAGATGTTATCAGTCACCAATTCATCATCCTCTGCATGGCTATAATCTTCAGCAGACATAGCAACAATATCAGAGCATGACACAAAATGTTTCTTCTTCTAGGACCAAATTAGGACCCTATAGTACTTGTCATCAAAACAAGCCCAAACTTTCTCTTCTGCCACTTGAATGATTTCAGCTTCAAAGACAGTCCCAATATTATGGCAATATTGCTGTTGGCATGGTAGATGGCACTGGCCACATGGTAACCAAATCTTCCTGATGTCTTTGGTGGTAATGAGGCTGGAGGCAACAGGACCATCCTGAAAATATCATACATGGGTAATGGGAAGGATTTAACCAGCCACAGAATCTAAAATTCCAGTTTCATCTTTTTCAATGTCACATTCCCCTCTGACAGAAACTTGGAGTCAGACAATGCTTTTGGGGATCCAAATGGTATCGGGACTTCTACATTTTCCACGAGGAAGAAGGGGGTTTCTCCTACATGTAACAGCTTTTCTGGGAAAATCTTCTGGAGATCACTGCCTGGTAGGGGACTTACCTGAAGGAAAAGGAGATGCTTCAGAGGACACCTGTGGGCCTTGGTCAAATATAGTTCGACTGTCTGTTCCCTAATGGCCTAAGGTTGCATAAAGGAACAGGAGTTGCATACTGAGGATATGTGCTCAGATTCAAGACAACATGTGGGTCAGAAAAGGACTTCTTATGATATTTGGATCAGGTTTAAAACTGTGAAATCTTAAGAGGAGACATTTAATCTAGTCACTGTCAAAAGGCTGAGGAATATTGTAGGTGAAGGACTGAGAAGAGCTACAGACCTGCATCGATGAGATGCAGATAAATAGGAACAGAGACTAGTGCACCGGTTGGTGCCTTTAATCCCCTATAGTCATTATGTTCAGGCCAGAGAGTGATGGCTGAGGCTAGATGGTGCCACCTGGGCCAGTTTGGCACCTGGGAGATATTCATACAGTGATAAGTCTGAGGCAAGATATATGCTTCTGAAGGAACCCTTAACACATTTCATCCTAAACCACCAGGATATATTTTCAGTAGGATGATGAAACTATGATTATGTCTCTCAGGCAATGTAATTGGGGACAACTTGAATGGACAGTAGCTCAATTTATTTGAAAATCAATTGCAGGTCACACTTTTATAAGTTTAGTGCCTGTCGAATACAACTACTGGTATATATTTTATTTGCACTGCCACTTGTGTTTTGATTTCTGTTTACATGAATATGTGGTTTACTCTGAAAACTCAATAATCAAGTAAACTATGAATATTTTAGAGCTACAATCCAGAACACTAATATATGTTCATTGTAAATAAAATTTCATTGTCATGCATTATGTTACTTCATGAACATATACATTTTAGAAAAATAAACACTGTGACCCATTTGAAGACGGCACTTCACAAGTTTGGGATTCATAAGCAATATTTTCTAAGATTTGGTTAGATCCAAATAATCACTGACGTTGAGGTTCAAGCAATTAGATTTACATTTAGACACTACAAAATAGTAAAGTTTTAGTTGACATATGCTGAATGTACCTTATGGTTTCTACACTATAGTAGTGTTTACATTACAAAAACACAAGGACCACAGTGTACTCTCACAGTAGGAAAAAGTGCATTTCTACTAAATATTTTTTGTCATCTTGTAACTGTGCAATCAATCAGAATATGATCAGAAGCTGATGAAGCAACATGCCATCTACTTGTAACAAAAACATAGTATTTTACAAATTGAAGGTGTCAGGCATCCTGTTGCTCTTTCTGACGATCAACTAAAGTGGATAGCAAGAAACCGGAGAACAAGCAACTCAACATCTTCCTGGCCCAACAAACTGTGAGGACAACACAAATCTTGAATCAGCACTTTTCTTTCAGTCCTTTACACTTGGAAAGAGAAACATTAATAGAGCGGTTTAAATTTTCCAATAACATCTTCTCTTAGGGTGTGCACACCACAAGAACCATGGCCCTAGCCAGGGTGATGGCCGACCTGCAGGATTGTCAGTACTACTAAGAACCAATTCTCCTATTTATATACACTTCCTTAACCTTGGAACTTTTCTTCTGAAATCTGGTCTGCTGAACTGTAAGGGAGCCTAGTTAGGCCAGACAGACAGAAGTGATGCCATGCTGGCCACTTTTCAGAAAATTCAAGGTAAGAGAAGGAAGGAAGGAAGAGAAGAAGGAAATTCATATAAGTGAAGCTACTAACATAGTTCATAGAATTCAAACTGAGAGGACTAAGAATGAAAAATTAATCTTGAAGTAGATCACAATGGTGATTCTAATTCACAAAGTTAAAAAAGACAGACAAGCCAACAGGAGTAGGACAAGGCCATTAAGGTAACACTATTAAAGAGCCAACCAACAACAACAAAAAATAAAAATGCAGAAGTTCTGTGAAGTGTCTAACCTTATGTTTCAATAAAGCTTTCTTTCTCTTATTACATTAGTATAACCAGAAAAGGCTAAATCAGTATATCTGAGGATTCGCAGTTCACAAAATTACAAAAGAGGAGTACTTCAAATCTGCTCTGTCCAGTTTCCACTGCCGACAATACCCGTTTTAGCAGGAGTATGTAGGAGGTGGTACTGGGGATGGGGAGTTAAGTAAAATCATTTTGATAATGTCTTTACAAAGTATACGGTTATTACTAATCTTAATAAATTAACAGAAAAATAAAGAAACATGCACAGAAATTAACGCAAACTATGGTGGCTAGACAAAAAATATCTAGTTTTAAGAGGGATTAGTAGGGCAGAGGTGACATGAAAATATCTATCTAATAATATAATAGAAATCCGGATAGGCTGTCAGCCATGGAGAGAGCTGACACCTTTTTGAAGGAGGAGAAAGGGAAGAGTCTTTATTAAACAATAATATTTTAAGTTTAATAAAAAAAAAAACATCAAAAGCAAAATCTTTATGACTAGAAATTATAGAAAGTGATGTGCTTGATTTAAATTACTTTATTTTTAATTTACATGGGTTAGCATAAAATATTTTCATTTATATATGTATATATTTTTTTTTACATTAAATCAAATTGTTTTTTTTAAATTAATTTATTTTACCATTATGTCCCATCGGGTTGTAGTCCCTGCCTCCATTAGTCTTCATTGAATGTTAACTGAATTACTATTTTTACAAAAAAAGCAGAAATAAAGTGATGAGGTGCTGTTATAATTTATGACTGAAGCATTGTATGTGAATGTATGCTATTACAACTCATAAAATTTGCCCTGCGTGGTAACTATATGTAATAAGGCAAGTATAGCTTTATATATATTAAATATATATATATTTTTTTTTTGAGTTGGGGCAGGAGAGCTTCCACGCTGTACCTCTATACCAATACACATACACCACTTAAAAAACGAAAGGTTACAGAGACATTATAGTTAGGATCTGAATGTATTCACACAAAAACATAGAAATTCAGCAGTTATAGTTAGCTCAAGTAACTATAACTTGTGCCCCTGCCATGCACAGTTTTCCTCCCAATAATTTAACTTCAAATGTTACATTGATATCATCAATGAGGTTACCAAAGATGCCATGAGTTATGTAATATGTGGGGTAACTAGCAGTGCATGGCGAGGGCACAAGTTTTTAAAGTCTATTAGCTAACTATAACTGAGTGAGTGTCTGAGTGCGTCTGAGTAGATGTGTGAGTGTCTGTGTGAGTGACTCGGCTATAAGAGACCTCACCTGCTGTGGAAAACAGGCTCCGTGATGCAGTACCCCCTTACACACACTTTTTGTGTGGTATCTGATGTAACTTGGGCTGGAGTGCACTATGTACCTGCTAATCAGGCCCCCAGTGCCAGTGTTCTTACCCGTATACGGATAGAAAATATTGTCATAACTGGCAAAACCTTTAGCTGCCACTATAAGTCCCTAGTAAATGGTACTTCGGTACCCAGGGCATGGGTTACTAAGGATAGGTCCCTGAGGGCCGCAGCACAGATTGTGCCACCCTCAGAGACCAGACATTCAAGTACATCCAGCACTGCCATTGCAGGCTGAGTGTCCTGGTGCAATACTAAAATGCAAAACTGATATGGCACAGAGCCTGTGTGCCCTGTCAACTACACACTGCATGCAATATAGGTAGGTCACCCAACTAGCAGGCCTTCTAGCCAGCCCTAAGGCAGGGTGCACTATACTGCATGTGTCCCATGTGTCCCTGTCAAACTTGGGGCATAGTAAGTGAACGTGCATGTGCTGGACACTGGTCAGTACGAGCTTTAGAGCCACATGAAGGCCACTCTGCACACTGGGTTGGTGGGTATCAAACAACTCAGAATGATAAATCCAAATTGGTACCAGTATTGGATTCACTGCAAACTGTACACAGGGCCCACCTTAGAGGTTCCCCCGGCAAAAGCTAACTACCCTGGCATGGATACTGACCAGTCACCACCAGCCTGCCACCACCAGACAAGATTCTGGAGCTCTGGGGTCCCCCTCTGGGTCCAGAGAACAAAGTCCTTCCTGGGGAGAGGTGTTACACCTCCTCCTCCTCCAGGAATGCGCACAGCCCTGCCTATGAGCTTCAAAGGACTTACCGCCCTCGAAACTCAACCCCCAAGCCTTGCTGCTAGCAGCAGATGGACACCACCATTACAAACCTCCACTTTTGGCAGGATCAATGACAGGACAATGCACAAAGGACAAGAGGCTAGGCCATGCCCAGCTTGCACCACCCCTAAGGTGTTGCATGTGAGGTGACCTCTCCATTTCCTTTTCCTACATCTGCATGGTAGGAAAATAGCCTATCAGGGATAAGGAAGTGACCTCTGCCCACAGGAACTGATCACTTAGTGGTGTAGCCCCCCTAAGCTAGATGACCCATTGGTCACTACTAGGTACTCACCTAAATGCCCACAAAATGCAGTATTTGGAGGGCACCCCTAGACCTGCAGTTCAGATTTCAAGGGCATAAGAAAACCAGCGACAAAGGCCCAAGGCTCTAAAACTGCATGCTGCTGCACTAATAAATTGGCGTCAAACTCTGCCTGCTGCACCCAAGACTCGACAATCGCCACTGAGGGGTTGCTCGGACATCGGACGGACTCTAGAAACCCCCAGAGGACCTCCACTCTTTTAGAAATCACCAAAGATCTCCCTGCAATAAAGACCAAAAGACCAGTGAAGTCCAGTTCACTGACCGGCTGCTGACCAAGGAACCGGATGCTGCAACCAGACCAAATTTCACCAACCCACCATGAGGACAAAACCTGCAAGTGTGCCATGTTTGGTGGCACTGTGATCTCCAGTGGCTGAACTGTGCAATAGCCCCAGGTACTGGTCACTCAACGTCAGACACCAGAAAGGATAGTCACTCCGAACTCCAAAAGGACCCTCCTGACCTGCAAGTGACCCTCAAAGTTACCGACCTCCTGCTTCCAAAAGCACCTATGCGCACAGCTCCTATCTCATTTATCTGCTCTGCACCTGGCCTTCCTGGCCCCTGCACCGAAGAACCAGCTGTGCTGTAAGGTTCCCCCATCAATGGCGACTGCTACACTCCAAGGGGACCTATCAGGCTCACCTTGAAGTCGACCTGTGCATTGCTTTTCCAAGTGGTCCCCCGCAGTGATACTGCACCAGCTCCAGGGACTATTTAGCCGCTCTTCCCGCCAAAACCAGGAACTGCCCAAACACCTCTGGCTGATCCACAGGACTTCTCGATGACCTCAACCTATGAGCAAAAGGAGACATTGGTAAAAGCATTGCCTGATTTTATATGTCTTTTTTTTATTTATTTTTTTAAGTTTTCTACCATTGATTCCTATGGTGCGTAATTACACACAAAAAGACTATTTTTGCTAAACTTTGAAAATCATAACTTAAAAAGATCTTACCTGATACTGATGAGCTTAGTCTTAAACATTTTATTAAAATCGGAAGTATTTTTATAAATTGGACTCAAGTTATTCCTTTGAGTGTGTGTCTTCATTTATAGATACTTTGAGTACAACAAATTATTTGCACTTCTCCAACATTGGCCTGACTGCTCGGCCAAACTATCATAAAAATTAGAGCATTAGGTGGCATAGTTTTTACCTCTGTAAACCAACGTGTGGTTGCATGGACTCTCTGCACAGTGTGCCTAGTTTTGCATACTACATAGAAAACCAGCCTCCTGCACTTGCCGTCTTATCCGACAAGAGTCCACAATTTTGCACAAAATAACTACCCAAGTGGAGTTCTCCTTGGGTAAATGTCCAGTATGTATTCTACACTACAGCTGTGTACTGGAGCAGAAGGCAATGTCACCAGTGACCTTGTGTGTGTTTTGGTAACATTATTGTTGCTGGCGTGTCTTACTCTAGAATTCTGTGATAACATGAATCCTCCTATAGAGAGGCCAACAAGACTACAAAGACATAAATCTCCACCAAACCAGGTTCCTTCCATTATCTATATGAGTTAAGTGCTTCAGTGTTTTGTGGAAATGTCCTCCTATTCCTTAGGACAGTGGTTCCCAACCTGTGGTCTAGGGACCCCTGGGGGTCCACGAAGCCTCCCCAGGGGGTCTGCGACTGCTTAGAAAATTAAACAATATTAACAGATTAGGTCCCCAACTTTCAGTAGTGACTTAGTGGGGGGTCCCCGGACCCCAATAATGAGTCAGTTGGGGTCCCCAGGTTCTAGTTATTATAAAGTGGGGGTCCACAGAAGTCAAAAGGTTGGGAACCACTGCCTTAGGATCAAGAATGGGCCACCCAAATCGTCAGCAAATGCACTGGGGGACCTTTGGGTAAGCTGTTCACCAACCTGGCAAAATGCGGGAAGACCTTTGCATACTACTGAGGTGGACTGTATGAAGCCAAGCGGGCGGGGCTTCCAGGTGAATTTCACATTTGCATACCATAGCAATTTAAAGGGAGAACCATGGACTCTGTTCTCACCAGGAGACAACAAGAAAGAACCCAATTGTTAGTCTCATACAGATTGCACTCCAATAGATCAATGATGCATTCACCTCCATGAAGGATTTCCGAGCATTTTAGTGAAGGGGGACCGCACAGACACACTCCCCATACTGATCTCAGCCCGGGGAGCTGTCAAAATTCCTGCTGTCAGTGCAAACAGCTGTCTCAGGGGAGGGCACCCCTGGACATACCAGGAGCTGGCCCTGGGGGTGGTGGCAGTCCCCAGGGCCATATATGGCTCTAGGAGGGGATCCACACTTCTTACAATTTCAAGGGCCTGCCCCAGTGAGGTGTTGGTTCCCAGGGCCAAGAATGGCCCTTAAAAAAAAAGAAAGCCCTGTGAGGTGGTGGTCCCCAGGAGAGGGGCCGTGCAGCCCACTCCTTTTCAAAACAAGTGCAGGAGGCTTTGCTTTTTTTTTTTTTTTTTTTAATTATTGCTGGATTCACGGATCTGCAGCAATTTCCAGCTAAAATGTTTAATAAAATGCTTTTGCTGAAGCCAAATCCCAAGATGGCTGCCAACAATTCCTGGTTCGAATGTTGGCTGCCAATCAGATCTGTGTGTGGGTGGTGTGTGGTGTGTGTGTGTTTTCCTTTAATATCTTGCAAACTACTGAATAGAATTAAACCAAATAACAAAGGGTTCCTCCTCGACTAAGAGATACCTTTCTGCCAAACTTGGTGTAATTCCGGCCAGCAGTTCTGGCTGTAGTCATGTTCAAAATCCCTATGGAAAAACCAATAGGAAAATGTGTTTTGGGCATCTCCCCCATATCCCGATCCCCTTTTTTCTCGGCCCCTGCTTGAAGGATCACCTCAAAACTTCCCAGACAGCAGCTGAAGTGAGCGTTGAACTTTTTGGAAAAATGCCATTAAGATTTATCAGACGAGGTCAAAGAAATAGGCTAGTCAAAAAACATTTGTATAGAAACTACTTTCTAACTAACTAGTGGCGTACAGCCACTAGGTAATTATATATATATATATATTCCACACAAAAAAAAACAGATTACAGGGACATTATAGTTAGGAAATAGAATAAAAAATAAAAAAACCTTAAAAATTCACTGAAAAAAAACAAAGGTTAGAGGGACGTTAAAAAGTTAGAAACAGATTTTAATCACACAACCCTAGAAATTCAACAGTTATAGTTATACTTATCTCACAAAACTATATCTCCTGCCCCCAATACGCACAGTTTTCTCATAGCTAATTTTATTGCAAATGTTGCAGTTATATTACGAATGACATCATATAAGATGTCATTACTGATGTAAGTAGCAGTGCATAGCAAGGGCCTGAATAATTGTTACCTTAGTGCAGGAGTTGTAGTTTCTTGAGATAAGTATAACTATAACTGTTGAATTTCTATGGATTTGTGCATGTAAAATCTGAACCCAACTTTAACATCCCTGTAACCTTTGTTTTTTTTCAATGAATTTCTAGGGTTTCCTTAATGTTAAGTAATATTTAATTACCTTCTATTAATTCAATCCCCTGTGCACAGCCTTTGGCCTGCAGACAACCCCCTCCCCCCCCCCCCCCCCCATAGTAACCCAAACCCGCACCTTGCACCTGTGGCCAATCCGGCATAGGCACCCAACCCCACTTTGGCCATGAGCAGAGGTGGGTCGGCTGCAGGGCCTTGCAGCCAATCCCACGCAGACACCCACCACCAGGCCTCGCACAGCCTTCAGCAGCGCAAGGGCCACAGGGTCCACCCCTTAAATGTAGGCAACCCAGAAGGGGTGCACGCAGCCCTCCTCACCAGGCCATTTACAGCCCCATGGACCCAATCCCCCAGAGTCACCCATTTACTACATGGGGGGGGGGGGGGACCTGGCCGCCTCCCGGGGCTGGTTTTGGCCCCAGGGACCACATCCCACTGGGCCTGCCAAATCAATCAAAGAGATGGGGGGGCACATGGCCCCCCCTCCCCAGGCCGATTTTGGCCGAAGGGAGCCCATCCCCCTGGGGCCCACCCATTTCTTGCTGGGTGCCCTGGCCTCACCCAGGGCACCCAGTGTGCACTTCTGGGGGCTGCAGAGGTAGCCTCAATGCCCACGCACTACCTGCCGTCTCTTTGCCTCTAGCGAGAGCCAGCATTGCTCCCACATGCAGAAAACAGCAACAAGTGCTGCTCCGTGTGTGCAGGAGCAGTTCTTTCATCTATTTTCCAACCCGCAGATGAAAACTCTGGACCGAGCGGGCAGCAGCAGTTTTGCTGCTCCCCTCCTGCTGGGAGTTAACTTACTGTTGACTCTCACTTGGCGGGAGTGGACAAATCTGCCACCAAGTGTCAGCAAACAATTATGTCCCGAGATGTGGCACCTCGGAAAATAGGGAGCTGGCCCTATGGGTTGGTGGTCCACAGGGCTATTAATGGATTCCGGAGGAGGCCACGCAGCACCCCTCCTTTGTTTTTGAAGGGCCTGCTGCAGGGAGGTGGTAGTCCCTGGGGCCCAAAACAGCACGGAAGGGGGCCGTGTGGCCTCCCTCCCAATCAAAATTTGGATAAGTCCCGGGAGGTGGTGATCTCCCAGGCCAAAAATGGCCTAGGAGGGGAGCCGAGTGGTCCCTCTCCCCCTTTGAGCAAAGAGTCTTGACCCAGGGAAGGTGGTGGTTCCCAGGATCTTAAAGGGCTCAGGGAGTGGGTTGGTGCGGCTCCCCTCATATACTGGCCTAGCCTTGGGGTGGAGGCGGTCCCCGGGGCAGTAAATGGCCTTGAGAGGCAGGAGAATGCGCTCCCCTCCACAAAATAACTTAGTATTTGCCCCCGAGGCCTGACCCACCCAGGGGCCAATGCCTAAACAAGTGCAGGAGATTGCACTTAAAAAAACCCCAAAAAAAACATTTCCACAATTTGCTGATCCTCTGAGATTTTCACAGGAAAAAAATGTTTTTTGGCCTTGGCAAGGTCCCTGGGGGGCCCCAGCACCATGCCTAGGGGGTTAGGGTATTACTACCAGGCCCCTTCTCTTTTGTTTTTATCTTTTTGGGGGGGACTCGGCTGAGTCAGAGCCAATAGCTAATTGTCCACCTCCTTTTTCAAAATCTTATCTTTTAGCTTTTAATTTTAAGAGGAAAGAAACATGTTTATTGCAATGTATTTGAAGCTCCTCCAATCTGTCAGCAGCTGTTTGCTCTCCACTTTCATATGTAATTAATAATTCAGCAAAGTCTGCTATTGTGATTTTCAATTTCACATGGATCTGGAATGCTCCATCACCTGAAGCTCTGAGTTCAAATGTCTCATTGATAGAGCTTTGATCATCACACGGCTATTCCCATGTATTAGATTATAATTTAATGACTGTGGACCAGACAAATAGCAAAGGAAGGGGTGGACCTTTTTCCTTAATTCATTTTTAAGAATGTAATCATTGCTTGAGTACACCGCTTTCCTTGGGCATCGAAAGGGATAATGTTCACCTAACTTTACTCAGTAATCCAGTTGTTACTTCACACACTTTTCACCTAAATGTCATGGTGGCATAGCCTACCCTCTGGATGCATGTGGTAATGTATCAAAACATGAAATGCTGAACTGCAACAGTGTAAAAATAAGACATTTGCATGCTATAGATCTATGGCTAGCAAACACTTGCTGTGTCGGCCTTTACCTCTACATCTGATTGTGAAACGCACTAAGGCCCTCAATACGACTTCAGCAGATGGAAACGCCCGTCCGCTGAAGCTGTGCGGTCAGAAACCCACCAGTGCGGTGATCTGGCCACAAGGGCTACTAACAGTTTCCTGCTGGGCCGGCGGGCGGAAACAGATTTTCTGTCCAGCGGGAAACAGCCCACAACATTGATTCTGGCTCATAATAGAGCTGGTGGAAGCATTGCAGTGTGTCAGGTGCCGCAGCACCCGGTGCAATGGGGCTGGCCATGGGATGGCAGTGCTACTGCCATATAAAAGCCAGCAGAGAGGGGACACGTAATCCCCAGGGCAGCGCTGCTTACAGCGGTGCCCTGGCAGACTGAGGCTGCCAGCAAAAAAGGGCCAGCGGTCCGACCGTGGCGCTTTCACCACGGTCATAATGGGGAGGCCGGACCGACACCGTGAATCTGGCGGTCCTAGGACCGCCAGACTCGTAATGAGGGGCCAAGCATCCACAGAGTACACATACGTCAGTCAATTGCATCTCAAGCACAAAAAGGGGGCAGACCACAACAAACAAAAAAATTGTCTTTCCATGACCATAAAGAACAACCCATGGCTGCAGAGATCTAAACATTACTAATAATTATTCGTTTGTTGCTAAAATGACAAAACACACTCCTTTTATAACACCCTATACTTGGGGAAACGGTAAATCTAGGGACATGTAAGCTGCACGGTAATTGGATAGTTAACAGACTATCATAATGCAAACATTGCTAATGTCCTCATCACAAAAACAGTGGTCTCAACTATTAGTCCATTTCCCATACATTCTATGGTCCACAGGCTATCATTGCCTGTTCTAGTTCTAAAGTTGTATGTAATTGTATCATTATGATATAGGATTAGTTTGCAGTGACCTGTAGAAGTCAAGTTAATGTATTTTTGTTTCTCCAGAACTATCTGCAGTATTCTTTAAGATTTCAGAGGGTGCAGAGCATTCAGTGAAAGAAGCGGTTTGGACAACACGCTCCGTACCTTTCCAAATGTGAAAGGATTTTATCCGTGAAAGCCCTTGCTCTCTCCATTATTAACACACCACTTCAAAATGATTTTTAGGAAATCCCCACAGAGCCCATGTGAACAGGATAAAAAAAAAGCTGCCATAAGACCTATTAAGGAGATGTTGTAATGAATGAATGTATTTTAAGGCTATAACACAGGGCTCATTCTTTTTAATTCACAAAAAGAATAACTATTTTGTTTCACCAAAATCTGCATCATTAGGGAATATAACAGCAATACGGCAAATGTTTAATATCAGCAACGGAAGTACAGCGGAGAAGCAAAAATAAGATATTTTCGTGTAAGCAGGACCATCTCAGAGTAGGTCTTGCCCGCAAGTAGCAACGGATCCGATGACGTCAGGTGACAAAATATGCACACCTTCATTTAATCGTCAACGAACCTTGATTACAGGATTATAAATACACCACGTTTTATTTTCTTGCTAAATGTAATAGTGAATGCCCGAATAGCTGTAAGGAAACTTATTCTAAGCACTTCTGCTGTGAATTTATAACTTGAATTGAGTACTCTCGCTGGGTTAGAAAGCAAGTAATTAAAAATCCAAAGTTAATAGCTTGCCGCGTGGCAAAGTGTGCAGAAGCAGCTGACACATTGTTCACATTGGAGCAACGCTTTTATGTGGATTGGACTACTGCCAGCAAACGGGGGCCCCGTTTAGTTTCCGCTCCTCAGCTGCAGGACTCTATACACGTATACTTACAGTAAACGGCTTAGCGGAACCCTTCTCATCCCTGGTGGACATGACCTTAGCGTTGCGTCTGGTCTCTCTCAAGCGATCAAGCGAAGGAGGTTTTATAAATATGACGTATGGCTTGAACTCCTGTGTCCTCAAATGCTTTATTGTCTAAATGAAAGAGACGGAACAACTTTAGAGTATACCCAAGAGTCAATATTCATACTTGTTTGGGCAGCTCCTCCTGAACATCAAATAGCAGATCCTCGCATAAGCATTCTCAATGATGCAACAATTTACAGCTCTAAAATACAACACACAAACTGGACAGGTCTATATTCCTTAAGAGCAGAGCAAGATCACATGTTTTAAATAACACTTATAGTATCTATGTGTCACACGCTGGTATTTCTGCGGCAAGGAAGGGCTGGGTAATTTCCATGTTTTGTGCCAGCCCTGGAAAGTCTGATCATCCTGGCAGGCACACAGTTTACCTCAGCCAGCAGGTATGTCTGTGCCCAGAGCTTACATTCTGTTCTTTGAATGTGGTGGCAATTATATTTCTCAACAGATGTCTGCAAACAGAAGGAAACGCCATACTACTCTGTACCGGCTACGAATTTATAGGGCAAACTATTTACAAGATCTTCCGGTCTTGAACGTGGAATGTGTTGCAGTATTTGGAATACCCGCCCAAAATAGTTTTCTCCTAATGTGTGACTACTTAAAAAGAGAAAAAAAGTACCTTGGTTAGAAAATCCAGAAATGAAATGCTTGCCGTAGTATTGATAAATGCTACTGTGGATATGGAAAACAGGTAATCTGCCCATTTAACACAACAACCACTACAGGAAATGTATGACTCAACATGAACCACTAATAACTGCACTGGCCACGTTTTATTTCATTGTTTTTATCCCATTATAAAGGAGGACCAAAGCATTTACGTTAAATACTTTTATGTGATCACCCCTGTTCCCACAATAACATCTCATTATTGTACTACTACATTTACAGAACCAAAATAGAAGTACAGCGCCACTACTCCCACAACACCACGATCCTCCACTAAAAAGCTGCCATCGCAGATCAGATTTTTGATAGTCATATGTAATAACTTCATGCTGCCACACACCACCGTCACCTCAGCTCTGTATTGCCATGGAACACCTTATTCTCTACCCACCAACTTACTAAAGACTCCTCTGAAGTGACGCTCATTTTATCACACTACCATCCACACAAAACAATATTACCAATGCCCCATCACCTCCCAGGACCATCTCCCCACTGATCAATGTTCCATCCACAGTAGTCCGTACACACCGAAGACAGAGGCACTTTGACTGCAAAAAAATGTTAATACCTATTTGATTTAATTTTTGAAACATAAAAAAATCCTCACAAGTAGTATCTTACATCTGAAACTAAATTAAAATGACTGGCATAAACCTATAATAGCCTTTCAACAAACCTCATTAAAATACAAATCTAGCTATTTCACAATGTCCTCTGTGATTGTAAACACGCACTGACAATCTACTAGATACAACACATTAATAGTATATACTTCCCATTTATAAAGAAATTCAAGCAGTGACTGTCATTCACACTTCTTATCCAATATACTTCAACCCGCACACTATCCTAAATTCATCCTAGGGAAATAACGAAATAAAGCACTTGCTGCCCACAAACATACCATGGTAAACCTATTTTTGTGACACGATGGCATAGATCACATTTCTTTAGGTTATCTCAAATTCTTGAATGTTAATAACTGGGTTTACCCAAATATGATTTACTGACGAACCAATTTTAGACAGAAACAAATATATGTTTAGAGGATCTTCTACTATCATATTACAGTGCTGAAAGACCCCCAATGGTGTCAGTGTGCTCTGTTAAGTTCTTTATACCTTAAGACTTCCATTGGCCCCCTCCCCTTATTGAATACAGCTCTGAGGTGGGCTCCCCGGTGCCTATAACTATATGAAAGTGGCTTTGGCCACCATCTTTCTTTTTTTCAATCCTGCGTGAGGCCTGCTGGATCGTGGCAATTTTTCCTGATTTTTTTTTTTTTTGCTTTTGGTCTGAGAGGTCCTTTATGGGTCCTCCCATGGAGTATCCCTACCCTGTTCTCTTAAATCTTTTGTTTTTTACAAGTTTAAGTCAGGTAAAGCAAGTCCTGTAATGGCTGCAAGCAACCTTTTTCTGATGTTGCTGACATCCAATCAGAGCTTGCTTCAGCGTGAGGCTGACTCCGTGGGAGTGAAATAGCTCAGGGGGGGGAATAGGTGGGGGAAGCTCCCTGGACCAATCAGAATATTCAATTTTTAAACTGCCACTCCTGCAAGGGTCTCTCAAGCCTCTTGCGGACCCAACCGTCCAGATTAAAAATAATATGGCTAACTTTCATTTCTCAGAAACTACTGAACCAAATCTCAAAATCACAATCTGCATACCAAGATCTAGCTTCCTGTTAAATTTGGTGTAATTCCTTTCAGCAGTTTTTGCTGTAGCCCTGTCTAAAGAAAGTCTATGGAAAAAGCATGGGGATTTTGTGTTTTGGGACTCCCTTTTTTCAGCCCCACTTGATAAATAACACCCAAAGTTTCCTTGCATTAACTAGTCAAAAAGTAGCATCTTTTGGAAAAGTTTCATGGTGATTCATCAAACGAGGCCAAAAGTTATTAACAACACAAAAAAACACTTTTCTAATGAAACAGCTGACCTATTACTTCCCAGTGCCTACCACCACTTTGTGTGTGTTTGTATACATACATATAGACACACACATACATGCCATGGCAAACCAATGAAAATAAGTGTGCCCAATAACAAGTGATAGGGATATTTCATGCAATTACCACAGTAATGTGTATACAAAAAATTATGAATGCCTTATAGATTCATTCTAAAATCAGTTAGATGAGAAAAAAAAAATACTAAAACAAACTCACAAGTGTTAGAGGGATTCCATTTGAATGCATAATTTAACTACTTGTGCTCTAATTGTTTTAATTCTTTAAAACTTATGCACATGTAAACATAGTATGACAACTGTATATGCAGAAGCAGATCAAGTATTATGCTCATTATTACCATAGTTGAAGGAGGGAAAGGGAACTATAAATCACTCAATGTTTTGTATCTCGTGAGTCACAGCCCCTCCGTACACTAAGCAATCACAATAAAAATATCACATTATGCACATCTGGCAAATATATATATATATATATATATATTATGTATACCAGTTCACATATAACATTTTTATACATCTGTTTAGGAATGGACATTCTCACTGAGCCTGTGCTAACAACCACATAATATGAGACTAAATCCCTTATCACTGATAAAAGGTGCAATCCTTTATTTAATATAGGAGCACGGTTTTGTCCATATGTTCTGACCTGATCATGGTGTTACTCTAGGCTGGTGTTACAAAAATAGTTTATCACTAGGTTGTTTTAAACTATGGAAAATCCTACTCGCATGAAAATAGAAGAAATCCTATGACTGATTGACTGAAAAAACACTAATCTCCATACATATACGTGGAACATAGAAAAACGTTTGAAAAGCATATTCTTTAAATATATGAAACAATTTCTGCACGTTCTTCCCATTTATTTCTTCGTTTCACAATTCTTACTGAACATAAAATCACTGTGGTTGTGTTTAGTCTAAAATAACTTGTAATTTTCTTTAGGACACTCATTTTAGTGGATAACATTTTATTCCATTTATAAATCTTATTGGCATAATTCAATTAATATAAACCTGGTAGAAGTTTGGCCGAAATGGGTGGAAGGACCTCCAGCTCAAGTAAGGAAGAGGTGCTCTACAAACTGCCTAATAGCTATGTTTGACACATATTGTCACCGAGATATCCTAATGTATGTGAAAGCACTCATTTCCTAATGACCATTATTGGATTCCCTGAAATATCCCTGCATTATGTAGTGCACTACATCACAGCCATAAGTTAAAAAGCACGAGTCTATTTAATTCGATCAAGATCTGCACACCGAAATGGTTTGGCGGATGTTTTGCATCTGGTTGGAAAACAGCTTTCTAAACACAAATTTCCTGTTTTGTCAAGTGTGTGCTACAATAACAGGCACATAAATTACACAAATATGTTTATTTAACGGTGGTGGACGAAAAGGTCGTCTATGCAGAAATGGGGGGTGGGGGGGGGGGGGAAATCACACATGTAGCTAGTTTCCATTCACAACCTGTTCCTTATCTGGAGTGTAAGTAAAATGAAGACCAGGCACTTTGTGAATGTTTAGAATCATGACTGTCAAAAGATGAAGTTTGTAAACACGATGGGTTGCAGAAATATAATCTACCTTGAAATCAAAATGGAAGTTTGAAATTAGACTCTACAAAGTACGGTGCATCGCATGGAAATAGAAAGAAACAACCTGTTGT
This sequence comes from Pleurodeles waltl, assembly GCF_031143425.1. NCBI lineage: Eukaryota > Metazoa > Chordata > Amphibia > Caudata > Salamandridae > Pleurodeles > Pleurodeles waltl. Next base: position 744,245,979 of record NC_090449.1, on the reverse strand, counting down.
AAGCAGGTAGGCACCTTCCAAAGTGACAGAAATGGGGAAATTTATAGTACGCAGAAATTGTAGGAACGATTCTGCTGCCAAACAAACAAAACAAACAAACAAAAAGGAATATTGTTATGGGCAGGTACAAGGTTGGTGGGTACCCCAATACTACAATACTTAAATGTAGAAGTGATCTAGAGAGGTTATCCAAGTGAGATGACAATCTTCTAGTAGGAATAAAACAGTACGTTTTGTATCCAAATACAGCTTTGAGGAAAACTAAATAAATCACATATTTGTAAACAAATTGTGTATCTTACTAAGAGAAACCCCTGTGTAAGCGATCAGGCAAGTTTTTAACCCTTAATCGCATTGTGGACTGTGTAGTGACTGACTGATTAGTTGGTCGGGAGTTATTGCAGAAAAACCTTCACAGCACATGGGCAGAGGAAGAGAGCTATTATAAGTTTATCAAAGGTAAGGCTTTGACTCGTAATAGAGGCTGCAATTAAGTGTAACACAGCAAGTAAAATAAGAACACAAGAAATTACCTAAAATAGAGAGTGAAAAGGTCATGCTCCCGACAAACCATGTTCCTAGGCAGTATGTGGTCAGTACCATCAGCCCACATAGACATGCAAGTAAATTTAACAGTCAGGTGTTATCTTGCAGCAGGTAATTTGGTACAGACACAATAAATACAAATATCAGCAGCGGGGCTACAGAGATGGAATTGAGGAGACTGAAATCATACCACACCATTTATGTGGAGACATGCCAAAGGAAGGATTCTATCCTAATGAATAGCTATTCTCCAAAGGTAGAGTATAACAGTATAAACAGTGAAATCGGATGCCTGCAAATGTGAACACCTTTAAGCCATATGAAGTGAATATAGCCTGTCGCCATTTGGTAGGATCCAAAGAACTCAGGTATCTTTAACTATTTCTCCTTCCCGCTCTAAACAGATCATTACACATTATTATAATATTGGATATGTTGGTTGATTATGTCCACAGATGGGCAGAGTCTTGCCCATTGGGTTGGATTTTGTTCCACCTTTCTTCTTCTGAGCTGCTGCTGCTACGTTAATGCAGTTAAATTAGGTCACTGAGAATAACGGGTGAATTTAGGCCCATTCACCTCTTTCCCCCACCAACCCTTGAAGTTAGTCACGAAGCAAGTAATTAATCATTACTGGAAACTGGTATGAATGATCACAGTGATTTATAAAAAAAATAAATGATTATCCTCCTGGGCTTGATTGTCTTTGAAAATTATCAGGATTATTCATGAAAGATGAAAAATGAAACGGATAGGAAGACTACAACTTTTTTTTTTTTAATTCAATTTTTAAACACAAAACAAAAACATACATTAATACAACAGGTCCCTCGACGAGAAAAATCAGAGAAGAGGAACATTACAAACCATACAGCTTCAACGGTATCCCATGTCACAAGAAGCTCTCTGCTAAAGTCTCTCCCTATATACTTCAATATCAAGGGATCCATTCTCAAAAATCCTCCACACCGGCGGAGCGAAGAAATCCACAGCCCCGGTGTAGGAGAAAAACTTACACGCCAATGGTCATAACCTAACATCGTCGAGCAGGAAGAACTACAGGAAAAACAAATTGCTAAAACCACTAAAAAGGCAGGTGGAGCACGCAGTCACATCGCGCACACTTATCTTACAACATGGTAACACACATGATCCGTAGGGGGATGAACCTCGCAGATGGGAGCCACCAATCACGCAGCACACTCCGTCCGGGCCGCCAGGTATTCATTCAGAGGGGCCCAAATATCCTTGGGACGGGACCCCTCTGGCATAAGTCCCCAAAATACCGCCAGCTGATCATGGCAGAAAGCCGCATCTCGCAGCCATTCAGACCTACGAGGAGCTCTCCCCCGACCCCAACACATAGCAACCCTGCGCTTAGCCAGCAACATGAGGAGGCCTACTAGACGTCTATGCGGGCCCTGAATCTCATCCATATATCCCAACAGCGCAATCTTAGGGGAGAGAGGCAGCTCCAACTCTATCATTTCAGCAATCGACCACCATACCTCCACCCAAAAATTATACACTTCCGCACACTCCCACGCCAGATGTAAAAAACCCGCATCCTGAGTCCCACAGCGAGCGCAGCATGCATCCGCCAGCAACCCCATGGAATGTAGTCTCTTGGGCGTATAATATAGTCTATGTAAAAACTTAAAGTGCAGCAGACGCAGCCTATAATTCGGGGACAATGCTTTCATGTGAGCGCAACAGCTGCGCAACATTACCTCCGGGATAGGCTCCCCCACATCTCTCTCCCATGCAGTCCTAGAGGACACCCCAAGGCCAGCCCCTTGCTCCTGCATAGAATTGTACAGCTTTGTTATCAGCTTAGAAGGGGATCTCGCGCCACAAAGTACCTCCAGGGCACGAAACTCCAAGGGAGCACCAGGCGCACCAAAAAATCGATCTCGCAGCAAAGCACGGACCCGGAGAGCGCAAAATCGCTGCAACGCAGTACCATCACAGCCCGAAAGTGCCTCGGGAATATCCAACAGATGGCCGTCCACTACCCAGTCTCCCAGCACCATCAGGCCAGCGTCTCAAAGAAACCCACGCACCCCACCATCCCGGAGCATCTGAGCATCAGCAACTGCCATAACAGGCAGCGAAGGGGCGAATGGTGCAGAAACCCCAGAACGCTGCATCAGCGCCCTCCACGCTCTCGCCGTGCAGGCCACCGTGTCGATTCCCCTAGACCGGGATGGGACCCGCCTTCCAAGCACACACACCAAGCCGTCCGGCCACACAGAGTCGCTCTCAGGCGCCAAATGTGGCATATAGCGGGTCGGATTCAGCCAATAGTACGCAAAATGCGCTTGAGCACAGTGATAATATAACTCCAGGTCTGGGGCTGCCAGCCCGCCCTGTTCAAATGTCAGCGTCATTTTCTCCCAGGCAATACGCGGCTGCCTCCCCGCCCACGCCAATCGAATGAGCGCAGATCTGAGGCGTCGGAGATAGCCCCCAGCAAGCGGAAGGGGAAGATTCACGAACAAATACAGAAATTTAGGGAGTACCACCATCTTGGCAATGGCAATGCGTCCGATCAACGAAAGTGGCAAAGTGCTCCAGACCTCCACCTTTTCCTCCAGCCATGTCAGCGCTGCCCCATAGTTAGCAAGACGCATCGCATCCTCGTCACAACACAGGTGTATGCCCAAATAACGCACCGGGCCCTCTGCCCAAACCAAAGGATTTTGAGAATCAAATCTCTCCACGCTGGAAGTCAGAGGCAGGATCATCGACTTCGACCAGTTAATAGTGACACCAGAAAAATTCCCGAAGCGCACAATTTCATCTAGTAAAATATCTAGATTCTGCCCTGGGTTTCGCACGTATAACGCGATATCATCCGCATATAAAGATATCAAGACAGGGCGTTGCCGAAACTGTAAGCCACTGCTGCTATATTTCTGTCGCAATCCCGCTGCTACGGCTCCATTGCGGCCGCAAAAAGAAGCGGAGACAGCGGGAATGGAGCCGACACGCTTCCGTTAAGACGCAACCTGGCAGTGGGCAGAGTGTACAGCAGCCTAATCCAGTTCACAAAGCGCGCGCCGAGTCCCACTCGGCTCAAAAGCGCAAACATATACTCCCAGGCCAGGGAATCGAAGGCCTTGGCTGCATCAAGAAACACCGCAGCTACATCATCGCCCACCTCCAATGAGCCCGCCCCCGCGAAGAAAGTGCGCAGATTATGGCACGTGGACCTCCCAGGGACAAAACCTGATTGATCCGGAAGCACCAATCTGGAAAGAAGTGGCTGCAAGCGCGCCGCTATCATCTTTGCAAGAATTTTGTTATCAATATTTATCATGGAGAGTGGGCGATACGAATCACATCGTGTCGGGTCCTTCCCGGGCTTCAGAACTGTTATTATTAAAGCCTCCCGGAGGGAGGCTGGGAGTGACCCAGTCGCCAGAGATTCCGCATACACCTCCAGCAGACACGGAGCAAGGATATCCACGTATTCTTTATAAAACGCAGGGGTCAGTCCATCGACTCCTGGAGACTTATCCCCCGGTAAACTTCGAATCGCCGCTGCCACCTCCTCTACTGTAAACGGCATATCCAGATACGCCCTGTGTACCACACAAGCGCAATGTTCTCAAAATACTCCTTCATATCTACCTCCCTCAGACCTACCGGGGACGCATATAGCTGAGTATAATATTCTATAAATACTTGCATCACACCACTCGATCTAGTCACCCTGCCGCCGTCAGCGTCAATCGCCTCAGTAACGTAATTACTGGCCCAGGGTCTACGCAGTAATCCCGCTGGCGTTCTCCCGGCTCTCTCGCCCTCCCCGTACCTACGAGCCTGTGCGTGTCTCCCAAGGAAACAAACTTCTCTTAGAGAGGCCTCCTCATACGAGGACACCTCACGCCTAATTTCCGCAAGGACCTCACTTGACCATGTCGCCGCCAAGCGTCGTTCCAGCTCACCGAGCCTCCTTTCAATATCGGCCATCTCCCGCCTTAAGACTTTCACAATCCCATGCTGCTTCGCGAGACACACCCCACAAATAACCACTTTAAATGCCTCCCAAACAGTGCCGGGAGATCCCACCGATCCTCGATTCTCAACAAAAAATAGCCGAATAGCCTCCCGTACCTCCTCCCGAAAGATCTCGTCTCGGAGCGCTCCGCTGGGCAATCGCCACATAACCATTGGTTGCAACTCAATAGGTATCGCCAATTCTAATAACACCGGCGAGTGGTCCGATAACGTACGGGGGAGATGGTCTACCGCTCTAGTCCAAGCCTCCACATCTCTAGTGCCCAGCCATCGGTCAATACGAGACCAACTGCTATGGAAGCAGTTCAACCAGGTGCCCTCTCGCACGCCTATATGCCTCTGCCTCAACAAATCCACCAGAGCTCCGCTATTCATCACTGCCGCCAGAGATCTCGCCAAAGAAACATGCTGCACCCTAGCCACACTCTCGCGGTCCAGCTTAGCATCTAGGACTACATTAAAATCACCGCCCCAGATCACAGCTCCAGCTCCCAATGACTCCACAAGGCGCCACACCTCCAGGAAAAACTCTGGGTCATCAATATTCGGCCCATACACAGCCACAAGCCGGCAAGCCCTGTCCAGCAACATTCCACTCAGTAACACATATCTGCCATTGAGATCAATAATAATTTTGCGCGTACGCAACTGCAATCCTTTGCGGATAATAATTGCAACCCCGCGCGCGTAGCTAGAATATGTAGAGCAATGAGCCTCCCCAACCCAGCCAGCTTTCAGTCTGCCCACCGCAGACGCCATCAGATGCGTCTCTTGTATCATACAGATGTCAATACCATGTCGCTTAACATAAGCAGTCACCAGCCGGGCTTTCCGATTATCATTGAGCCCCTGCACGTTCCAGGTCAAGCATCTAACAGCAGAGGTAGCGTCACCCCTCATCCAGAACTACAGCCATACAACACTGCGCGTAAACACACCTCTCCACCTGCCAAGAACTTAACGAAAAGGTAACCTGAAACATTCCCAGATTGGCCCAAGCCCCCCACCACCCACACAGGCCCCCCAATCGGACCCTCGCAGTGACTCTCCCATCCAACCCCAAAGCCCACCCCGTAAACTTAAAGCAAGCAATAACCGGACTCATCCAAGGGGCAGAAGCCTGCCTGACAGCTCTCCACCCAGAATGTTCTAGGGGAGAGGGGCCATTGGGCCAAGCAGCAGCTACACATCAGGGGCCCGATCACAGAGCAGACCCGCACGCACCCACAGCCCCAGACATAGCAGTATCCCATACAAGCCAGTTAGTCATTGTCGCTAAGAGCGGCGTCCTCTGCACCCACCCCTCCAGATCCCGCCGTCCCCGGCTGTCTTGGTAATCGTCTAGCAAACTTAGTCGCCTGCTTTGGATCCGAGAAATACAGCACCTTGCCCTCGTGCCGCACCCTCAGTCTAGCCGGGTATAACAGGGCAAACCCAACTCCAGCCTGGCTCAGTAGACGCTTCGACGGCAGAAAGGCCCGCCTCTGGGCCTGTACACCTGGGGTGTAATCAGGGAAGAAGTTAATTTCGGAATTCTTATATACTAGAGGTCTTCTCTCCCTAGCCAACCAGAGGACAACGTCTCGGTCCCTGTAATTCAATAGTCGTGCAATAATTGGACGTGGAGGTGTACCAGGCGGAGGGCGAGGCCCCAAGGATCGGTGTGCCCTCTCAATCACCAACAGCCGAGAGAGCTCGCCAGCAAACAGCTCCTGCAACATATTCTCCACGAAGTCTTCCATGCGACCCATATCAGTTGCCTCCGGCAGACCCACAATGCGTATGTTATTATGCCGGGACCGTGCCTCCAAGTCCTCATTTTTATTCCGTATCACCTCTAGGAGACGCTCCATTTGCGCAATCTGTTCTCTGTCACCACTGCACGCATCCTCCATCTCAGACGTACGTGACTCCAGAACCTCAAACCTGGCATCATGGTCATCGACCCGGGCTCTGATTCGATCCAGCCGTTCCAACACATGGTCCAGCTTAGCATCGATGCCTGCCAAGCTGGTCTTAAGTTCCAAGAACATGGACCGCACAGACATCTCTGGAGACTCTTCTTCAGCCTCGGCGTCTCCAGGCTGGGAGGAGGAGGGGGCACCACGTTTTCCTCCTCCCACGAAGGTGAGTTTAGCTTGTCGCTTATCTGCCTTGCCCATCATTCAATACAACACGAGATCGCAGCTAGCGCCAGCTCAGGGAAAAGGGTGCGAAGACTGCAGATCCACACCTCCAAAAATCACCCAACTGGCAGCTCAGTTCTCCTCGCAGGGCCACCAGATAGCTTCCAGGCGCACCGGCCCACCGCCCAGCCCCTCCAGACCAAACCAGCCTCCTTTATAGGGATTCCGCAGACTCCGCCAGCAGCAAAGTAATCCGCGCAGCACAAAAGGGGGGAGGGAAGGGCGTCAGGCAGGCTCCAGATTCCAGAGCCAGGGTGTTTCACAGCCCCAAGCCACCAGGAGACCCCTCAAAAGCACTCTGCCTCACCACCCCGGGCCTCCGCCCTCCACCTCACCGTCTGCACCAGTGTCCACTCGATCCTCTCTGCCAGGGGTAGTTCAGGGCCTTCAGTGCGATATGCAGGTCTCCTCCAGCAGGAATCAGCAGGGAAGCGCCTCAGGACCAAGCTGCAGCCCTCTCCGGCCGTCCCCTCACCAGGGCCTAAAGTTCCAGGCCCTCGCCCCCTCCGGCCGTCTCACCGTCCAGGGGCCAGGCAGCTCTTCACTTCGGCGCGCTCTCCGCACGTCTCGGGCCGTCTAGGCCCAGCACACACCAGCCGGGAGCCCGAGGATCAGAAGGCCCAGGAAAGTCCTCCAGACGGAGGGCTGTAGGGACCCAGGGGGCCGGCGCCAACAGCCGGGATGCACACTAGGGAGGGGGGGGAAGGCCGTGGCCTGATGCAGCCGCCGAACAGGCCCCCCGGAGCTCTTCCACACTCCCGGCCCTTCTCCTCGGCCGGGAGCAGCCTCAGCGCCTCCCCTCCCCCACGCGCGCAATCAGCGTTAGCGCGCGGGAGACCGTCGGCGCCAGGTCCGATCTCACGGATCCAGTCTCCCGGCGTCTGTCTCAGCCGCTCCCGGCTCACCAGAAAGTCGCTGGGGTCTCCGGGGAACGCCCCGGGGGTCCGCTCCTGCCGTAGCCACCTGCAGGATAAATTAAATAAAATCAATTGCCCGGCAGAGCCTCACGCTGTGTCGGCCATCTTGCCGGCGGCCAGGCCACGCCCCCAGGAAGACTACAACTTACTGTCTAATTCATACCAATTAGTGTACATATTTAAATTATGTTTTTGTTATAAGATTTTTCCTTGGTGACTGAATTGTAAGATTTCTTCTACATTTATGGAATTCGAGAAATCTGTATCTTCCTACACTTTAAAAAAAGACTTACCATTGTGTTTTTAATCCTACTCTTGAGAGCAGATCAAAGCATGGGTGTTGAGATGGTCCTGCATTAAATATGGGATTACGTTTTTTTTAAAAGCATAACTAGCAGACAAGAGCAACTTTCCCCACCAACAGGCTTTTATGTATGATTAATATAGCACAATCCTAGCTCGTAAGCAACTGAGTTGCTATACATCAATGGAGGGTGGGGAGAGACTATACAAGATGCTGTACATCAAGAAGAAATGCATACATTTGAATTACATATCACGTATTTACATTGGTATTAGATTTTATATATTTAGAATTTTGTGCATAAGGAGGTTAGTGATTTGCAATTAATAAAACAACTTTTAGTCAGCATGGGAGGACTAGACCCTAGGTCATCAGATCCCAAAATCGACAGCTTTGCCACTAGACTGCATTGCTGCCATATATAAGTTTATTCCAGTAGGATAAGGGAGTCAGTTTAATTTCATATATTTTCACATATTTATGTTTAGTTGTCATTTGATCACAGGTTTTTGCTGGGTGACAGAGGAAATAAAAGGATTTACACAGATTCAGAAGAGGAGGCGTTGAGGGTGGAAGGGCAGGGATTCAGTAGAGAAATAGGAAACAGAAATGAGGAAATAACAAATGTTTAGGTGTTGTGTAACGATACGTGAATTTTCAGAATCATTCTGATCTCAAACGTTCATGTTGGAAGCTACCAATTACTTTTGTTGACTTCCGCTGAGCTAATTTTCACTGCAAAGCGTGTAGCGATCAAATTTGCTATGAGGCAGCAGGCACCCTCCTTGGCTAGAAGCCTCCTCTGATGCAGTGCCTATTGCTGTGCAGTTATCTTCGGCTTCCATTATGTTTTTCTCATCCATAATGCTTTTCGGATGAAGGGTGGCATTTTAATCCTTCAAGAAGTATACCATGCACTCCTTTCGGTTCCTGCAACCCGACTCCCTCATTAACTACATTAGGTATTATTCTCATATCCATGTGACGAGGACTAGAAGAGTATTCTCATCTGTTCAGCCTGCACTACACACAGCACATCTCCACTTAAATATCACCATAAAAAATCTGTGTGGGTAGCAGTGCGCAATATATATGCATATTCTAAGTTAACAACTCTTTATTCGTATTATTTTGTAACCTCACCTAAAAGCATCCCCTAAAAAACGCATCATGAAAAAAAAATGTAGATCTGATATTGCTACTAATTGGGGAAGCGCTTTACAGCCAGTGACCGGGGAAACTCTTGCAGCTGTGTGAAAGGGCAGGAGCCCTTTAAATTCAACTCGCGCTCCCGCCTTCGCGGGACGCGCTTTACAGCCAGTGACCGGGGAAACTCTTGCAGCTGTGTGAAAGGGCAGGAGCCCTTTAAATTCAACTCGCGCTCCCGCCGTCGCGGGACACGCGCGGGCGGCGCCCGGGCCAAGGGCAGGCCCGTCCTTGCCCGGAAGAGGCTGGGCTGGGCCCCCGCCCTTTCACTTGCCCTCTGAGGGCCCCAGCTCATAAAGGAAAGTGAAATACTAACTGGAACGGAGAACTATTGTCCTTCCTGACCCGGCCAGCAGCGTCTTTTTTGGGAACTTCGGGACTCGCCTTCAGCCTTTGTTGGGATATCAAGAGCAGGAACATCTCAGGAGCGACCACACGCGGGACAAATAAGTGACAAACATTTCTTTATTCATTCTTTTTCTCATCTTCCTCCTTTTTTAATCCTAACTTATACTCTAACAGATTGTTACCCCTCGGCAAAGTGTTCTCTATACACATCACTTTCTGCTAGATTGTTTAACTACTTTAGCTGGGTTGGTGTTAACCTGGCTTACACAATTAATAAATACCCCATTTAAAAGGCGCAGTCTGGTTGAAACTATAGCTTATTAGCTTGTCGCTCTTACTCATTTGGAACTGTTTCCACTCTCACTTTTGGTTATCTAAAACCTTAAAGTCTCCTTTCACACCTCTCTTGTCTGTAAGCAACGGAACTGGAAACGTCCTGGTTGGTCACTTAGGTCACGAGGCCAAGTCAGAGATTACAGTAAATTTACCTACGCCCGCATCGTGCTGCATACCTGAGTGCCCCTGTGGTCCTCGGGACTGCTGTTCCTTCTGCTGGCCTCCATGTCTCCCCTCCGCCGTCGCCTGCTGTGTGGGGGGAGCGTTTGACGGGACAGGATAGGACTACATTACCTAGGTCCCCTTGCACCCCGGAAGCGGAACCAATGCATTTTGCTTGCCCGAAGGCGCAATTAAACTGGTCCTGCCCCTGGCTGAGCGGGACCGCGCGCGGGCCGCACCGGGTTAAGCGCGGGTAAAGGGGGGGCCGTTGTATAGCCGTTAGGGGGCCGGAAGGGGTCGGGTTGGGCCAATTCGCTAAGCTGTTAATTGCTTCTATTTTTACGCTTTAGTAAGCTGTATACTTGGGCTCCATTTAATTGACTTATTGTGCCTTTTGGGTCATATACACCTGCTGTTCTGTGTTATTGTTGATATATGTAGGTGCCCTATACTTTGTTACGCTATAAAAGCTCTGTGTAGGGCAGGGTTATAAAATACTAGACAGTCCATCGAGTATTATATCAATACTAGTAGTGGTTGTTAAATACGTGAGGGTGGTGTAGAATGGCTAAAAATATTTCCACCCTGGATAATTACTTAGTTAAAATGGTGAGCAAGATAAACATTGATAGAAGGAAATCCTTAGGGAAGGAGTCCACCTCAGAAATTTTTCCTTCTGTAGACAATGGTAGCGGTTCTATTATGGCGGATCCCCCTAATATTGAAGCTTTCCCTTCGGAAAACTCAGCCATTTTGCCCTTAGTTTTAGAACCACCAATTCAAGACCCATTGGAGCTCCCGAGTGAGTCTGTATTGTCTCACTCTCCTCCTAAGAGAGCTGTTAGAAAATGCAGAAAAACGCAAAAAAAGCAGGGGAACATACATCTTAAACCAACAATAGAATATGGCCATAGAAGTAATGTAGCTAATAACGAGATTATAATTAGTAAGGACGATGTGAATTGTGATCTCTTGGGTCACATCACTAAGCTTTTTGAGGAAAAACTAGACCATATGACTAAACCTCTTATGGAAAAAATTGAATTGTTATCTACGGAGGTATCTAGGTTGGGTGGTCTTTTAGATAAGATGTGTAAGGAACAGACTATGAAACAGTCTGAGCTACCCGTCCAATCTGGTAACTCTGCACAATTGGTTGTAGCACAGAGGCCATGTTTACCAGAATCTAGGGAGCCACCATGTATGGTGGATAGTACCTCTCATATGAAAGCAGCTGCATCCAATACCGTGAGGTACGCTACTCCCGAGAACAGACCAAATCATATTAATCTTCCACCTGATTGTGATCCATATGTCATAGTCCTTTCGAATGTTCCTCCCTTAGACCCAACAGCAATGAATCTCCGTGAGGAATCACATGATTCTCTCAAACGGAAATCAGTTGCTTGGCTAAACAAAAATTGTGGTTTCCCCCCACATCTATCCGATCATATACTGTCTACTAGACGGGTATCATGGATCGGAAACGCGAGGAAAAAATGTAAGGGGGATTGTGTAATTGTTAATTTTAGGCACCCTCAACATGTTGCGACCGTTCTTCTTAGAGCAGCTTCTCTGGATATAGGGGAGTCTGACGTGGGTGTGCACCCTCTGGGTTATTTTTATAGACACCTAGCCAGTACATCAGAATTTTCTAAAAAACACAGACCCTTGACTAATAGAAGAAACGCAAATTTTAATGTTCCAATTGAAAATAGATTTTCGGTACTGAGTACTTTGGATGAAAACGATTGACTCCCACGAGCAGGGGAATCGATCACAGAAACGTTAGTATATACCCAGACGCGGGAACAAAAACAGAGTATAGAATATTTAGAACCGAAACTTTTAGTACCTTCGAGCCCCAGAAGCTCATGGACAGTTAAATTGGTAAATAGCGTTAAATCCCCTTATTCTATTTTGAGTGAGGTAATCAGTTTGGGCGTACCTGATAAGTGCCTCACAGTGTCAATGGAGGTTAATGATGTTAGTAAAGACTATAACCAAGACAAAGAGTTAAATCCTTTAGTCGAACTACAGGATGTTACAGAAAAAGATAACTTACCTGTAGTATTAGATTCACCCTGTGTAAAAGGGAAAACAAATATTAGACTGATATCTTGGAATATAGCTGGCTTAGCCAGGAACCTTGAGGACGTGGTATGGTGTTCCTATATTGAAAATTACGATATCATATTCCTACAGGAAACTTGGATGGTAGAAACCCCCCATAGGTTGGGGTATAAAACATACTGTTCTTATGCTATTCCATCAACTAGAGGTAGAGCCTCAGGGGGGCTGGTTATCTGGGTTAAAGTGACTCTAGAAATAGTTGTCACCCAATTATCCATCCCCTCTCTGGACCTACTAGGCCTTAAAATTGATACAAGAGGGAAAGAAACTATATATTTAATAAATATATATAATAGATCGTCCTCATCTAACAAGGAATCAGAGGTGGTAGAACTCTTGGACTCCTTTTTAGACTCATTAGGAGATAATGTAAAGGTGTTAGTTGGTGGGGATTTTAACTGTAAATACGAGCCTGTCTTGGGGTTGGAAAAATTGCTTGATGAACAAGATGCTGCTAATGATATCTTGCCCTTAGAATCTGCAAGTTCAGCTAAAAGCACAAAAGCCGCCCTACAGATTTTACAGTTGACTGTGGTACAAGATCTAAGGGCTTGTAATGGTCGATTTCGATCAGACAGACCAGCAGCTCCAACCTATTTTAAGGGAAATTCCAGATCACATATAGATTTTGTAATGGCTACCCGGAATATATGGGACCAAATAACTGATTTCAAGGTAGACCATAGGACGGAGAGTGATCATTTCCCCCTCCAACTATGGCTAGACTCTCAGCCATTTATTATTATTAGATCCGAAGAAGAAACCCTATTAAATACCACGGTCGCGGAACTAGAGGTAACCAATAACAGGCGTGCTCTAAGATGGCCATATATCTTGGGAACAGAAAAAACGCTGATAAATATTTACAATGTATTTACTGAAACGGTAGGAGATTTACAGTCAGCATTAGTGGGAACACAAGGTGTTCTTGATTTACATCTTAAGTTGGTAGATGCACTAACTCCACTAGTGAGTAAAATCTATAAAAAAGATGGTAATAGGATAAGGAACCATCTTGAGAAAGCGAACCCATGGTATAATAAAGATTGTCGAATAGCAAAATTAAGACTGATCCAGGCAGTAAAATCCGGGAACAGTTTGGATACAAAAAGCTGTAGACTAACCTACAAAAACGCTATGGCCCAAGCTAAAAAAGTATGGGATGAAAGTCTTTGGGAGAATCTCTTGAGTGCATCTAAGTTACAGGATCAGAGCGTGTTCTGGAATTTAATCGCTAAGGGAAATAAGCAGGGTAGATCAACAAAGGATATTTTTTTAGATGAAAATACTTGGTGTGATCACTTCACTCAGCTCTATGCTAACAAAAAGGAGAGTTTGCCCTTCGGGGACTATGAGACAAACTTAGAAATGAGTATCGCTCCATTATCTTTTAGTTTAGAAGAAACTAATAAGGCTTTATTAGCTGTGAAAACAGGCAAAGCCCCAGGCCCTGATAAAATTCCCGGCGATCTACTAAAATATGATGTGGATGTGTGGGGGCCTTATATAAACTACCTGAGTAATTCCATTGTGGCAGGCACACCGATCCCCGATTCATGGAAAGGGGCAGAAATTACAACAATTTTTAAAAAAGGTGATCGCTATGATCCAAGCAATTATCGCCCAATAAGTTTAATAGACACTTTTCAAAAGATATATGCCAGACACATTTTAAATAGGCTTTTAGACTGGATTGAAGAGACTAAAATAATAACCAAATATCAGGCTGGTTTTAGAACAAAAATCAGTACGGTTGACCAGGTGTTTAGGTTTATGTGCATCTGTTGGAAGTACATAAACATAAGGAAGGGTAGTCTCTATGTGGCATTTGTGGATCTAAGGGCCGCCTTTGATCTTGTTCCTCGCAATTTGTTGTGGATTACACTAAGGGACATGGCGGTCCCTGGGGAACTACTTAAAGAACTTATCAAGCTACACACAGGGAACTATGCAAAAATTAGATGGGGAAAAGAAGGTGAAACCTCAAGGGCCATACCTGTAGACCGTGGTGTGCGCCAAGGTTGCGTGTTAGCACCTACACTCTTCTCATTATATGTTAATGATATTCCGAGCTACTTAAGGAATTGTGTACATGACTCCCCGAAGCTAGGTGGTGAGCCGGTTACGGCATTATTATTTGCCGATGATACCATCCTTATTTCTCAAACTCCGAGAGGTTTGCAAAACTTGGTGGATTCTTTCCAGAAGTATTGTGTGGGGAAGGGGTTAGAAATAAATCCTACCAAAACTAAGTATATGTCCATAAACCCCAAGAAATCCCTCAGGAATAATCTGTCCTTGGAGAATCAAAAACTGGAACAGGTAGGGAGTTTTAATTATTTGGGGTTAATGCTGGATAGTAACCTGTCCTGGAAAGGACAGATGGATAAAAGCATCTTATCCCTTAAACAAAACTCAATGCCTATTTAAAAGTACACGGAGCTAGTTATTCTAAAGCAATTTCACCGGCACTTGAAGTATATAAAGCAAAGGCCCAATCGGCTGCCCTTTATGGTGCTGAACTCTGGGGCTACTATTGTAATAATAACTTTGGAAAAACGGAAAACCACTTTGTACGAAGGCTACTCAAAATACCGACAAGAACTCCTCTAGTCCCTGTTTTCCTTTATATCAACCTTAAAAGAGCAGACTATCAAGCATTATTAAGACCACTGCTGTATTGGGTTAGGCTATGGGTAACCCCGGAGTTGAGTGATTACAAGAGTGGATTGACTGAATTAACTCAGATAGATGGTCATATGAATACCCCTTGGTTAAAATATGTATCTAAGTGGTATGAGAGATTGGGTTTATCACACCTATGGGAAGTTCCTCAGAATATGACAACATGTACTAGGAAATATGTAAAGGACACCTTTTGGTCTTATGTCAACGGAGAGCTATTGCATAGTTCATCGATTGGTGTTTTGACTTTGAACTTTTTGAACATAAAAGATACACCTTATTTCAAACAATTTTTGGATGAGATCCGTCCTCCACTGGCAAAAACACTATACTTACAGTTTAGGTATGGGGTCTTACAGACTAATGCGTACACATGCAATTGGGGAGGGGCAAAAGGTTGTGAATTATGCACTCTCTGTACTTTAGGGGCTAAAGAAGATTTTGTTCATCTACTCTTCTTTTGCCCAGTATACAAGAAACCAAGGGATTGTTGGATCAAACCCGTCTGTAAATATGTGGGGGTTAGATCCTACAAAGAAGCAGAGCGCATATTCCAGTCTAATACTTCACAATTAGTGGTATTTGGCACGAGTAGATTTTTATTCAATGTGTACCTTATTAGAAAACGACTTGGTCACAAACTGTAATATTTTGTTAGGTGGCCCGCTCTTTCCCTTCCTTGTATAGGTATATGATGCACTGTTTCTTCGAGCCAAGTTAATTATTTTTTAGTTCTGGCTTTTAATTTATTTATAAATTGTTACCTATATTTTATATGCGGCACTGCTTAATCATGGAGACGTCCATATATTCCTTGCCAATTGTATGTATTGTATCTTATATTTTAATTGTGAAATGTATATATGTATGTTGTATTTATCTCTTGTCTTGACTTTTATGGCAATATCTGCCGAAAATAAAGTTTAACGTAACGTACTAATTGGTCTCTTCTGGAAGATAAAGATATTGATGCAACGTCTGAAAACTGTGCTGCTTACTTACATGTGCCTGTACATCCAGCAAACACACTTTGTTCTTCAGCAGCACTGACCGCACGGAGTCTATGCTGGTGCCGTAGTAATTGTTTTTGTATTCACCGTATTCAATAAACCTACCAACGAGAAAACACAAGCTTAGGATAGCTCACGTGCAAGCAACAAGCATCCGCTTCAATTTTAAGCTGTTAACCCCAACACACAGCCCATGTCAACTTTGCCCATGTTAATACCGGAGTAAGCTCATAGGCCATTTAGCAGATCATTCGTTTGAAATAATGAAACATTTTTAAATCCGTTTTTAAGTGAGCCAGAAAAAACACCCTTTAGGTTAATGGCAAAGAAATTATTTACATTTTATCTGAAATAACAGGGCACATTTTGAATTTCTCATTGCTTTTTCTACCTTCCACCTCTAACGTGTGCGTCTCTTTATTTCTCTTTTAGTCTCTCTGTGCCTACTAAAATTAATCCTCGGAGTGCTGGCGAAAGTGAGAGGCACAATGAAAGCCCCTGGGCTTTCAAAGCTTTCGCGGAGGGGTCCAGCCCACTGGGGGAATGGCCGATGGGATAAACGGTCTGTTCGGCCCTGCGCCAGAATTGCTGCAGGCATTTGGGTTTAATGTTGCTGGGTTTTTTGATGGGTGATAATAAAAAAAAACACCTAGGCCCTGCTTCTCAGAATTATCGCAGAACAAATAGAAAAGTTGTGATCTCAATGAAATATTTAAACTTATTGTTAGACAAGCACAGGCTGCAAAGTGGTTGCAAAGTGTAAAAAACTATTTGGAATTTGCAGCTGCAGTTACATTTGTGTGTCACTTTATGCCCACCTGAAGCAGAAGCACTTACAACAAACAACAAAAAGGAAGTTTGGACAAAACATAGAAGCGTGGCTTGTGGGTCTTACATGGGGCGGCGGTAGCGGGGATGCCGGTGGGAGAGATATTAACACAATGAAAAAATAAACTAACCTGAACGCAGGCTGCGCCGCTCCTCTGTCTCTGCTGCAGCCGGCTGCAGGCACAGGCTCTCTCTAAACCGGCGGCTGGCAAAACACACATGCGCTTTGAAGGGGGAGTGCTGAGCACTCCCCCTCACACTTGTCACCCCATGGCCCCACCTCTCTAGAAGAAAATGATAATAAACTAAGTTTATTATCGATTTCTTTTAGAGGTTTTGCAGCTGCCGCTGCTGGCAGGGGTGGGGTCCTCCGCCATAACAAAGGGGCCGCCCCTGGATAATATGTTAGGTGGGTATTTTTTGAGGGATTATGCATTGGATGCTGGAGAAAATTCGAAAAGGCACCACTTTAGAATTGCTCTGTTTTAGTGAATTTATTAACTAGAGGACAACAAATAAGAATGATTCGGCAGTAAGAGATTCACACGCAAGCATCTTTTCAGTACACAAAGACTTCTTCAGTATGACTTCCTTCCATTACAGCCTGCTTACCGTTAGAGGGTCCGATGTAGAAATGACTTAGCCCATCAGTGTCTTCGCAGTACCAGATGCTGAGAACTGTTGATATTTTAAGTTATTTGTTTTCATTTATTACGATTTTACATCAAACCTTGTGATTTTTTACGTTTACACATGTATATTGGAATCTGCCAATTTCTTGCAGATATCTTAAATAAGGCACATGAACCAAAGTAACATGGCCAATCTGATCTTGTTGTCATATGACCTCAGTCAGTTTACAGTGGTCTGGTGTAACCATGATCTTAGTATCCGGGATATGGCAGATTTCGCAGAGATAGTCGTATCTCTGCTTAGATTACATTTCTGACGTTCGCATAGAATTCCTGGTGTACTTTTGGAAAGCTATTGTGAGACATGCATGCATCCATATTCACACATACAGAAATGTAGCAAGTGTATTTCTGGAGTAGCAAGTAAAAGCATCACTGCTTATGCACTAAATAATTTTTTTCTTGTTCCAGGGGAAAAATATTTTCCATCAAGGGGAAATTCCGTTCCCTACACTCATATTAATTTAGGTTTCTGGGTGATTTTACCAACCTGAACACAGATTTTCCTAGCTATGTATCAGAGTAGATCTTTAATTGTTTTTCTGGATTGGGAAACTAACTAAAAAAAGGCTTATGAGTCCCCACACCTCTATGCAGCGTTTGTGGGATGTTCAAAAGGTTTTTGCAGGTCCTCGCTCCAGCATTCACCTGGGTCACTGGTTGACAGTGGTGTGAGCCGCAAACACAGTCCTTGTCAGAGTAAGACACAAGCTAACCCCAATATAACCTGTGGCAAACCCTCAGGTAGCTTGTCAAAGAACAGTCAAGCTTAACTTAAGAGGCAATGTGTACAGTATTGGTGCAGCACTTTAAACAGAAAAAGAGTGACAACACCGTACAGAAAGATATAAACACCACTGTCGAAAAATAGAGCAGAATTTAATCAACAAAACAGACCAGAATAATAAAAATCCATTCAGTGGAACCGGAGTTATGAACTTTTAAAGAATAATGTGTAAAAGAGAGCTTAAAAGCACAAAACGCCAAGGCCGGGTGTCGTAGATGGGTGGGCCTTAAACTTTGTGTGATGGTCCCCCACAGGTGATCAATGCTGCTGTGTGAAGAGATAAGCTGGTGGCGTCTCGCACTGGTTTTCGGTGTTAGTGACGTGCTCTCAGTGCAAACAGGCCATTTCATGGTAGTGAAGAACCCCAAAGCTTGATTTAAGCTTGCTGAGCCACACCAAGGGTCCAGGAACTGAGGGGCACCACTTGGAGGCCAGGAACTCGGTGCAGCTGGGTCCTAGGAGCTGGTGAGGAAACCTTTTATGTCCCCAAGTCTCAGATCAGGAAGAGAGCCGGAAGCCTGCAGAATCACTCTGGGGTCCTAGGTTCAAGATGAAGTTGTAGGTCCAGTTCTCCTTCCCCAAGCAAGAGGGCAGCAGGTCAGTACAGCAGGGTAACAGTTCCTTTAGGGCAGCAGACAATCAGAGTGCCAGCTCTTGTAGAAGCACATCAGTCCTTCCTGGCAGAGTATCCACAGGTGCAGAAGTGTGCTGAAGAGGTGGTGTTTGAGGTCTAGTATTTATACACAGTTGTACCTTTGAAGTGGGGAGAAGCTTCTAGAGGCATGCCTTTGAAGTGCATGGATACCCTGCTTTCTTGGCGCTGGCATCAGACTAATTACAAGGGGTATGCAGCCCTTTGTGTGGATACAGGGCACCAGCCCCTCTCACCCATCCGGTCAGTGATGGCCCATCCGGTCAAACCTAAGCTCCCTCTTTTGTGTGGCTGTCTAGGAGGACTCCACAAAGCCCAATAGTCAGTTACACCCAGTCATGTGACCCAGAGACAGGCTGCAGGCACCAAATGGCTACAGCAAGAAAATGTCAACTTTCTAAAAGTTACATTTTCAGAACTGCAATTTAAAATCCAACTTTACCATGAGTTTGGATTGTAAATTGTGATTCCAGTCTCACCAACCATGAACTGTTTATCTCTTCCTATTTGGAAATGGCACTTATAAAATGTTATAAGGCACCTCCAATGTTATCCTATGGGGGAGATAGGCCCAGCAGTAGTGAAAAACAAATGTAAGACTTTTTCACCAACAGAACATGTAAAAATTAAACGCACATGTCCTGCTTTTTTATTTTTTAAATGCATTGCACCCTGCCCTCTGGCCTGTCCAGGGCCTACCCTAGAGGTGACATATGTATTACAAAGGATGTTATGGCCTGGCAAATGGTTTACCTTGCCAGGTGGAAATGGCAGTTTAAAATTGCACACAAACAGGCTGCAATGGCAGGCCTGACATGTTTAAAATGCTACTTAAGTGGGCGGCATAAACCATGCTGCAGGTCAACTAGTAGCATTTAATTTACAGGCATTGGGCACAGGTAGCGTCACTTTACAAGGGGCTAACTGGTAAATTAAATATAAAAAATTGGGTATAGGCCAATGGTATGTTTAGAAAAGAGAGCACAAGTACTTTTGCAGTGGTAAAGTGCGGAGTCCTAAGGCAAAAAAAAACAATTTCAGCAAAAAAGGAGGAGCGAAGGCAAAAACGTGTGAAGGTTACCCTGCAGAAAATGCAAAGTCCAACAACCTCATATGTAGAAAATAAATATTCTCCAGTAAGAAGAAGAGATAATATTTGTTGCCCCTGTTGGTGAGGCGATGTTATCTGCCTCATCATGAATGAGTCCGCATTTCAATTTCCTAGCGAAAGTGTGGGAGGCCCAGGGCAAAGATCCCACGCTGCCCTCCTCTTTTGACATCGCAGATCAGACAGGCGTAATTTTAAGTTTGGGTAAATCAATTTACATGGCGAAAACTACGTTTTGCGTTTTACTAATGGGAAGTGCACTCACGAATTATGCTATTTGAGCGCTTAGGTATCACTCAGCCACAACAATACATTTGTGAGTTCGGCCTCTACAAGCCTATTTGAAGAAGGGTATCAAAATAACTAGCTGCACTCCTGACAATACCTGCTCCGGGTGCTCTCGATGTGAAAACAGACGAGTCAGTGTGCCCAGTGGCCTGATCGTTTCCACAAACAGCAGCGGCATTTTACAACAACGCACTTGCTTCTCTAGCCTTGGGGGGAATGAATGCCTGCACCTTAGTCAGAAACATATGAAAGCTCAGTAGCTCAAACGGGAACACATTTGGCAGTCATTCATGAACTTCAGATGGAACAAAATCAATATTTGTACAGGCTTCCTGCTCTCCCAGGGCTTTTAAAGGTAACTTTGGTATTTGTAAAATTAGTGCTGCCGAACGTGCGGTATACAAATGTTTGAATATCACTTGCAGGAAACAGTTACCAGAAGTTGGCAGCGCTTGCGAGTCTATACATTCCATGATGCACAATAAAAGGGAAATAGACGTCGCTCCAACCTACTTGTTATTTTGTATGTCTGTCTCGAACAAGTGCTTGGAGATGAAAATGTACTCCACGCCATCGCTTTCCTGGTTCCTTTTTGGTCTGGTCGTGTCTAGGAATTAATTTGGAAAATATACTTTCAAAAAGGCTTTTTTCTTTTTTTTAACGAAGTATAAGAAATGGAATTACTCCAGAAGCTTTCATTTTTATACTAAAAAATAAGCAACACAAGAATATGCAAGAGTTTCATGTTCACATTTTAAGATTTTTACCGTGTCACACGGAAGTCATGCAAAGCAATCAGTTTTCAATAATAAAATATTCTAGATTTAAGGTCATAACAAGTGCAAATTTCGCATTACTAAATGTTCTAGAAAACATTATTATTGAGGTAACTGTCCTTCACTTTTGTTATGCATATTCTTCATAAACTCTTGAAGCAGGACTGGACTTGTGGTAACTTTCACGATAGTCGCCCCCTACAATGTCTAGTAAGGTATATCCCAATATTCTTGTCAATTAACAAAATCAGAAAAAACAGCAACATTAACCACAAAACAACGTTCCCCTCCCCAAAAAACATATCACTGCAAAATTAGCATCTACGTTTCATATTCTGTGCATCCAAGATTTCCACTGAACTTTGAACGCCGTAGGAAAATGCAGCTCTTACTAAAAATCTTCATTCTGCAAACAGCAGTAATTGCTTTTTTTATCATACAGATAGAAAATAGGTTAGTGCTCCTCCTGTCCTTCTAAAACTATTGCACAATATATTCTTTAAAGGGTCATAGTGTTAAATGTGGGCTATTATGCCTAGGGTGTAGTCCGTAGTTTTAACCAAAGTACAATGGAATGGCAGAATTGCTGCGGTGTAAGGCACCCTTGCTATAACAAATTGCAGGACCTTCACTATGCATTCTGCACCCCACGATCAGTGAAAACATCCAAGAGTCCTCATACTGCTACAGGGCCCCTGACCACTCAAATAGTTACTACACAGGTAAAGAATTTGTATTAAACAGAGTGAATATTAATGTGAGTTCAACTTAATGAACACAGTTATAAAACACAAAAAGACACTAAATAAAAGTACAGGCTAAAGATGGTCAAAACACATTGGCCTTAACCAATCCTTTTTTTTTCTTCTAAATCCAGAGTATGTCCACATTTTGAGGGGCAAACTATTTTGATTGATTATAGATTACATTAATCAATCCAATTTTCGATAAGGTCAGCATTAAGCCACTTTCCAAGTAAAGTGAATGAGCTCGTTATCCTCAGCTTCATTTTTAGGCTCGAGCGCACAAAGCACTCAGCCCCTGGTGTAATCTCTCTGAGCTTTTAACCACGCTCATCAGTTTGGTTGGTTTGTGGGCTTGCCTTTTAAAATTCGCTTGATTTAATTTGTGAAAGGCATGCATACGTCATGGCTTTTCTGGTGTTTATCATGCCTCAAGCGCACTGGCCAACTACTGAAAAGATGAGGCTCCATGTTTTCAGTATGGTTTCTGGACAACTTTTTCCTCTTTATTTCGCAGGCAGTGCGATCTATCTCGCTGGGCAGTAGTCAAGCGCTTTTCATGACATCGACCCTGTTACATGGATAATTACACTTTTGCTGGTTACATGTATAATTGCACTTCTGCTGATACGTTTCACTGCGAGTGAACTTCTGTTTCCTTTCCTGTGTCTGTTTTGCGCTCATGGAGACCGTCCGCTCGCTTATGTGAAACTGTTTTACTTTTCATTTTCAGTTTATGTGGCAAGAAAAGTCCGGTTCTTTATGCAAAACGGTTTTACTTTTCATTTCATGTGGCAAGAAAAGTCAGGTTAGGAGTTTACAATGCTAATAGCTTTAACTCGAGCCAACACAAGACCCATTGCATTGCAAATGCTTGTTACAAGTTCTGGTGCTGTCCATATTCACCAAAAATTCTGAGCACCTATGTGTTACTTGAAAAAGTTGCATCTGCGACTGGAATTATCTAATCCGGTCTCCTAGAATCAAGGTCTGAGGAAATGGTGACTACAAATTTCAATGAAGAAAGTGCAAGGGTTCAGGGGGGGAAAAAAGAGGAGGATTTGTCTTGACATGTTTGGGCTTTCGTGAACAATGTCTCTTGACCATTCCATCCCGGAAAACAAACACTACCAGGAAAGGAGGAAAAATAGGAGAATACATTTGTTTTCGAGGCAGAAAAGGATACAGATCATCTCACTGGGGTATTCTAATTAAAGGTATCTCCACCAGCAAAAATAAAACAAAAAGAAGACAAAAAGCTAAATAATTAACTTATATATGCACCATAAATGTAAATATAAACATGATGATTGGGCATAAACCGGGAAATCTATGATCATCTGCTCTTACAAACAGCACTGAAGGGCAGATAATGGAGTTTTATTCAATTATTGTTTATCAGCACGGCGACCTGACTATATAGACATTAGGTTCAAGACAGGAAGCAACAGCATATTAATGCAAGCTTTAGGACTTAATGGTTTCACTTGCAAGCTGTAACGACCTTCTGACCTAATATTTCTCAATGGTCTTAATCTGTACTTTATCACACTACCAAATAGGATATAAAAGTGTAATATCTAAAGCATACAAATAAACACCAAAAACAATCAAGGCCAAGATGACACACACTAAGCACCGGCTGCCATAGATTGATGTAATTAATCCATAACACTGAGCAAAAAGAGTCAATCATACATTTTATAATAAGGTCATGGTGACCTCCAATGAGGCTTTGCTAAACTATGTGCTGAGAGAAACTGTCCGGTATCACAGTATAATTGATTTAATTTACTAAGATCTAAAAAATATCGATTCACTAACCTCTCTATATATTTACTAGCTTTTGGAGCACTAGCTAGCAGTGTGAAACTGTTGAGAAGGCCTTTAAGTGACTCCTGCTAAAGGGACTGGGATGAAAGTTAAGGCTTGACTGCCAGTCATCTAGGTTAGTAATTTGTGCTGGCTAGAGAAAGCTGCATTCAGATTTCAAAATACTAAGAAACTCTTGTTCCAGAAGTGGAGGAAGTTCAAAAGGCAAGGTTCGGCGTGATTACTAAACCTTTTTAAATGCTCAAAGGTTGTCAGTGACACGTTTTTTTATGGAACATAAGTTCCTTATGGAAGAAGGTGCTACTCGTCTCTTAAGCAAAATACATGGTTCTAAGATCGATGTGCCAGGTTTCTTGTAGTCTGTTCTTCCACAAATGGAGAAGGTTCTAGGCTACGGGTTGCATGAGCCCCGATTACCATGGGAGATACTTATAGGGAAGAATTTTGATCAAGAGGTAAATGCTCCAGACTTAAAACAGATATCCTGTCTCCTAGAATCAGGATCTGAGGATATTCTGACTACAAATTTCAATGGAGAAAGTGCAAGGGTTTAGGTTGGGGAAAAAAGGAAGAGGGGGAGGGATTGTCTTGACCTGTCTGGGATTTCGTGAACAATTTGTCTTGACCTTTCCATACCGGAAAAACAAACACTAACAAGAAAGTACGAAAAATAGGAGAATACATACAGTACAGTACTTGGTTTGGTTTCCATTTCGCCTCTGCTACTTCTTTTTAGTCCCGACATCAACGCCTATAGACTCAGCAGCTGAAAACTCGTTTGCCGATCTCTCTCAGAGACTGCTAGGAGTGGGTGCCAATTTTCCTGAACTCGCAAAAAAAAAAAAAAGGGACCAGGGCTACGTATCTACCGTGCTCTGCTTTTCAAAGATTCCACAAACCTGGTTTTCAACAGTAGGCCAATGAGACAACTGAAACAATGATGTGGAAATATATCGCAACAGGGAACAGGCAGTCTTGTTTTTAGAACAATCTTCAGTCTCACAGATCCCCTTGACAAGTAGAAGATTGTAATTGGCAAGGGGCTTTTGCAACCGTGCAGCAAAATGCTCCAAAGCCAGAAAATATAAAGTAACATCCCTTAACCGAACAAGTGGTATTTGTATATGTTTACTTTTAGCCATTAATTTTTTTTATATATAGCCAAGAGTCTGGCTGCTCCCCCAACAAAGGGATTACCAAAAAAACTGACAGAACACGCATTGCAAAATCAAGAGGCCTGCAAACTATGACAGACCTACTGACTTTGCCAGTGCTTGTTCTAACAATGGAAAGAACAGAGCCGGGAAAGGGAAGTGAACAGGAGAGCTAAATAGTCGACTAGCATTTACAATGTAATGGGTCTTGCATTTGCTCGAGTTAGAGCTATTAGCGTTGTAAATTCCTAACTGGACTATTCTTGCCACATAAATTGAAAAGAGTAAAACAGTTGACAAAAGCAAGCTGATTCAAAGCGCCACGGCTGCCATGAGCATGATCGCGAAAGAGACACACAAAAGGGAAAAGAACTTTGCTTGCAGTCAAACATGCAATTATCCACGTAAAAGGGTCGATGGCCGAGGGGCAGTGCTTAATTTGTGCTTGTTTCCGGTGCTGAGCACTGGCACTTATTTTTGAGGGGAGACGCTTATTCTTCTGCATCAAGCATTTGCTGCGAGCAAAAGACACATATGGGAAAGACAGAGGAAGAGAAAATTGAAAAAGCGTCACAAAGGTAGAAAGCTGCTAGAGTGAGCCGAAGGGACAGGGAATGGCTGTAAATGGATTAAAGAGGCCAGAGTTAGCTTCAGGATTACGCTGCCTAATATTCCATGCTCGCACATTTAAATGCAGCAGCAGTGTGTTTAAGAGGAAGGCATTGGGCGACAGCAAGTTTTTATTAACAAACTAAGCACTGCTAATGCGGTAACAAAACTGCCCCAAGGAGAGGCAAATGCAAAGCATTTACCAATGATAAATGATATTTGAAAGGCAAGCCTATGAACGAGTGATAGTGATGGGTGTGCGGTTAAAAGTCCACAGATAGACTAAAACAGGCCAGAGCGCTTGTGCTCTTGTAGGAAAATGCCTCTCATGGCATGGTTACCCCCTAACTTTTTGCCTTTTGTTGATGCTAGTTATGATTGAAAGTCTTATAGCCCTAAGGCAGGGTGCACTATACCACAGGAGAGGGCATAGTTGCATGAGCACTATGCCCCTACAGTGTCCAAGCCAAATCTTAGACATTGTAAGAGCATGGTAGCCATATGGTCTGGGAGTCTGTCAAACACAAACTCCACAGTTCCATAATGGCTATACTGAATTCTAGGAAGTTTGGTATCAAACTTCTCAGCACAATAAACTCACACTGATGCCAGTGTGGGATTTATTGAAAAATGAACACAGAGGGCATCTTAGAGATGCCCCCTGTATACCAGTCCAAATGCTAATGTTTGGATGTGGCAGGCCGGCAGGAACTGGTCATCCTGACGGGTTTCTGACCACATGGGGTGAGTGCCTTTGTCACTCTGTGGCCAGGAACAAAGTCTGCACTGGGTAGAGGTGCTTCTCGCCTCCCCCTGCAGGAACGGTAACACCTGGCGGTGAGCCTCAAAGGCTCTAGCCTGGTGTTACAGCACCCCAGGGCACTCTAGCGAGTGGAGATGCCTGCCCCTCCGGACACAGCCCCCACTTTGGTGGCAAGTCTAGAGGAGATAATGAGAAAAACAAGGAGGAGTCACCCACCAGTTAGTACAGCCCCTAACGTGTCCTGAGCTGAGGTGACCCCTGCCTTAAGAAATCCTCCATCTTGTTTTGAAGGATTCCCACAATAGGATTAGGGATGTGCCCCCCCCCCCCATAGGGAGGAGGCACAAAGAGGGTGTAGCCACCCTCCAGGACAGGAGCCATTGGCTACTGCCCCCCCATACCTAAACACACCCCTAAATTGAGTATTTAGGGGCGACCCTGAACCCAGGAAATCAGATTCCTGCAACCTGAAGAAAGAAGAAGGACTGCTGACCTGAAAGCCCGGCAGAGACAACGGAGACAACTGACTTGGCCCCAGCCCTACCCGCCTGTCTCCAGACTCAAAGAACCTGCACAGCGACGCATCCATCGGGACCAGCGACGTCTGGGGACTCAGAGGACTGCCCTGCACCTAAAGGACCAAGAACCTCTCGGGAACAGCGGCTCTGTTCAAAAACAGCAACAAGAAACCAACTTTAAAGAGACTCTCGCCTCAATCCAGACGCATGAGTCTTCACACACTGCACTCAACACCCCCGGCTCGAGTTCAGGTGAACCAACACCGCAGAGAGGACCCCCAGGCGACTCCAACGACATGTACACCCTGTGTCGACCTCCCTGCACCCCCCACAGCGACGCCTGCAGAGAGGATCCAGAGGCTTCCCCTAACCGTGACTGCCTGGTAACAAAGGAACCCGACGACTGGACCAAGCACTGCACCCGCACCCGCATCCCCAGGACAGAGAGGAACCACCTACCAGTGCAGAAGTGACCAGCAGGCGGCCCTCATCCTAGCCCAGTCGGTGGTTGGCCCGAGAAGCCCCCCTGTGCCCTGCCTGCACCGCCAGAGTGACCCTAGGGTCCCTCCATTGCTTTCAACGCAAAACTCGACACCTACATTGCACACTGCACCTGGCTGTCCCTGTGCTGCTGAGAGTGTGTTTTGTGTGCCTGTGTGTCCCCCCCCCCCCAGTGCTCTAAAAACACCCCTGGTCTGCTCCCTGAGGACGCAGGTACTTACCTGCTAGCAGGCTGGAACCAGAGCACTCCTGTTCTCCATAGGCGACTATGTTATTTGGGCCCTCCTTTGACCTCTGCACCTGACCGGCCCTCTGTTGCTGGTGCTGTGGGTTTGGGGTTGCCTTGAAGCACCAACGGTGGACTGCCTATGCCCAGGAGACTGAACTTGTAAGTGCTTTACTTACGTGAGAAACTAACAATTACTTACCTCAGGAACTGTTGATTTTTGCACTGTATCCACTTTTAAAATAGCTTGCCATTTTTGCCTATACTGTGTATACTACTGTTTTAATTCAAAGTTCCATACTTACCTGTGTAAAGTATCTTACAATTTATGTACTTACTAAATTCTGAATCTTGTGGCTCTAAAATAAATTAAGAAAATAATATTTTTCTATATAAAAACCTATTAGCCTGGAGTTAAGTCTTTGAATGTGTGTTCTCATTTATTGCCTGTCTGTGTACAACAAATGCTCAACACTACCCTCTGATAAGCCTACTACTCGACCACACTACCACAAAACAGAGCATTAGTATTATCTAATTTTGCCAATATCAACCTCTAAGGGGAACGCTTGGAGAGGAGAGAGAAAGGAGAGGTGGATGCTTTAAGATGCAGAGAAGGTCAAAGGAGAGAGGAAATTAATCAACAGTGAAAAGACGACATCACAAGTGAAGAGAAGAGGTTATGTGAGTACAGAGTAAGAAACAGAAGCCAAAGGTGCGGCCTAGTGGGTAATTTGCAAACTGTGAACCAAGAGACTCAATCCTGGCAAGCTCAATTACCTAGTGCGTTCTCAGGCAAGTACTTTTTCTCTCTATGACTATTTCACACCCTGCCAAAACAGAAAGCATCAACAACTGCAAGATGCAGTGTTTGCTATGTGGAAAGAGTTGCTCATTCAAAGAAGCAAAAAGAACTTCGGTAGACAAAAGTGTGGTAGAAATAAATATGAGAAGTGGAGTGGCAATAAACAGACACAGGAATAGATAACACTAGTGGAAAGTTTTATGAATAAAAAATTATTGCTTCAGGGAAATCATTTTTAAGTCTAACCTCCTCCTGTTTTCCAAAATAATTCTAAACAAAAATATATACATACAAGGGCTTATTGTCATTACTCTTCATCCTTTGGTCTCTTCAAGTGTTATTCATTATTTGCTTTCACCCACTACAGCATATAGCATATGTAAATAGGTTTGTCAATTAGCATTTGCTTTAATGCATATGAACAGAAAATTACTGTAGCTCAGTGCCAGGGCTTGAGTGCCTGGTTTGCTGGGCCACTCCTTTATTTTTTTATATTTTTTTCAAATTATTTTATGCATATTGTGTACAGCTGCAAAATAAAAAAACATGCTTGCCAAGGCAAGTCACGTCTTTTTTGCATGGGCTTGTTAAATCAACTTGGCTTCCACTCTTTCCCCCTCATCCATATGCCTTGTTTCACCAGTACACACTTTTACTGAGATACAAGACCTACAAGAGTCTAACCCTGTATTTGCCGAACAAATACTAGACTGACAAAAACAAATGAGTCAAGGAGGAGGGTGAAAGGAAAGAGAAAGAAGAGGCGTGAGGAGAAGCAGAAAGGGAAAGACGGCCACAGGATAGGCCTAGAGGGCGAAAGGAGAGCAGATGAGGCCTACTGGCTAAGGCACAGCCAGCTTAAGTATGAGTACATATCAAAGAGGATTAGGTATTCATGACATGTGACTGATGTTGCTTCATGAAAGTTGGCTTTTCAGAGAGTTGGCTCATCAGAAAAATACTGTAAATTACATATAGGGCAGAGCCCCACTGCAATGGACTGTTGCAGCTAGCTGTTCACTCACCACACCGCCAGAAGTCAATTAAAAATGCTTAACGCTGGTGATGACAGGCACAAAAATCCACAGAGTGCTAAATTAATTTGCAGTGAATCATGAATCAAGTGTTCAGATCACTTGCAAAATGCAAATATATTTCCTTAATTTTAGAAATGGGGTCTCTAGTTGGCAGAGGTATTCACACCTTTGTCCAAATAGGGACCACAATCCTAGTCAGGGTAAGTCACACAAATTCCAAATAATCCTGTGCCCACCCTCTTGTAGCTTGGCACTGAGCAGTCAGGCTTAACTTAGAAGGCAAAGTGTAAAGTATTTGTGCAATAAATCATATAGTAACACAGTAAACACAGTACAAAAATACACCACAGAGGTTTAGAAAAATATAAGATATTTATCTGGTTAAATTGAGGTCGAAACAATGAAGATTCAATAATCACAAGTTGAGATATCTCTTTTGCAAGATTTAAGAGAGTCTTAAATCTTAAAAATCAACAGTCGTCTCGTGGTTTCACAAAGTACCTGGTTTGCGTCCAAAATTACATGCACAGAGTTCACAGAGGAGGTGATGCGTGGAAAAATAGGGTGTGCATCTGAATTTCCGGCACAGCACAGACGATGCGTAGTTCCTTTCCACGCTGCAAGGAGCTTCGTGACGATTTCAGGCACGCAGTCTTGGTTCCTCACTGCGATGCGGGTTTCTCTTTGATGCCCAGGGATGATGCGTGAAAATCCTGGGTGTGCAGGACAAAGTCACAGGCGTCGCGTCGATCCATTTTCTGTCACACGGCAGGCGGTGTCGATTCTTCACTCGGGAAGTCGGGCTGTGTCGTTGCAGTTTGGCTGTCCTTGGAATTGGTCAGGCTGTGTGTAAAAGTTCCAGCCGCAAGGCAGGTGCTGCTTCGATTCTTCACTAGAAAAGTCGGGCCGCGTCGTTCCGGTTCGGCTGTGAGGCGATTTTCTCATCGCAATGCAGCCGGTGCATTGTTTCGGGCAGGGTATGCGTCGATTTTCGGCACACAAGGAGTTCCTTGAAGAGATGAAGTCTTTTTGGCCCTGAGACTTCAGAAAACAGGAGGCAAGCTCAAACCAAACCCTTGGAGAGCACTTCTCAGCAAAGTCAGAGGGCAGCAGGGCAACAGCAGGGCAGCACTCCTTCACAGTAAAGCAGCCAGATGAGTCATTTGGTCAGCCAGGCAGTTCCTCTTGACAGGTTGTAGGTTCAAGTCTAGAAGTGTCTGATTTTGGGTGGGGGGGGTGTGAGAGACCTAGTTTAAATATCCAAAAATGCCTTTGAAGTGGGGGGACTTCAAGGAGTGGTTTTGAAGTGTTGAAGTGCACAAGGTCCCCTTTCAGTATAGGTCTGTCTGCCAGGGTCCTAGTAGGGGGGTTGGCAGTCCATGTGTGAGGGCAGGCCATCAGCCTTTGAAATTTAAGTGTCAGGCCCTCCCAGCCCAGGAAGACCCATTCAGTAGGCAGATGAGTACAGGTGTGACTGAGTATCCTGTGTTTGTGGTTGTCTGGGTGAAATGCACAAGGGAGCTGTCAACCAGCCCAGCCCAGATTTGGATTGGAGACAGGATGTAAAGCACAGATGGATTTTAAGTGCAGAGAAATGCTCACTTTCTAAAAGTGGCATTTCTAAAATAGTAATATAAAATCCAACCTCACCAATAAGCAGTATTTTGTATTACCATTCTGGCCATACTAAATATGACCTGGTTACCCCTTTCTGATCAGAATCTACCACTCAAACAGTATATGAGAGTAGCCCTAATGTTATCCTATGAAAGAAGCAGGCCTCACAGTATTTCGAAATGGGTTTAGGGCTATTCCATTACCAGGACATATAAAACACACATGTGCATGTCCTTCCTTTTACCTACATAGGACCCTGCCCTATGGGTTACCTAGGGCCTACCTTAAGGGTGACATATGTAGATAAAGGGGAGTTTAAGGCTTGGCAACTACTTTTAAATGCCAAGTCGAAGTGGCAGGGAAACTGCACACAAAGGCCTTGCCATGGCAGGTCTGAGACATGGTCAAGGGGATACTTATGTGGGTGGCACAACCAGTGCACCAGTAGTAGCATTCAATCTACAGGTCCTGGGCACATGTAGTGCACTTTATTAAGGACTCCAAGTAGATCAAATATGACAACTGGGTATGAACCAATGTTACCATGTTTAAGAGAGAAAGCATATGCACTTTAGCACTGGTTAGCAGTGTTAAAGCGTGCGGAGTCCTAAAGCCAGCAAAACAGTGTCAGAAAAGTGGAGGGAGTGAGGCAAAAAGTTGGGGGATGACTACCCTAAGGCTGTCAGGTCTAAACTTAGCTCTTCCCAATCGCACATAAATGCCTTCAACACTTTAATCAGAAAAACACAATTCAATTCCTCCATTTGTGATGCTATTTAACTGAGAATTAATGTCAATCAAAAGAGCTTTTTCCTGCTTCTAGTCCACCCAACATGATTTAACACAGTCAACCAGCAGTCAATAAATCACTTGTAAAGCAGTGTGAACCTAAGGGCGTATGTGTAATCCTTAAGCAGTAGGGTCAAAAAGCTCTGGTAGAGCACTGAACAAAAAGGATTACAAGTGCTCCTTTGGCAGAAGGGTAGGGTCTTGGTTCAAATTTAAGTTAAGTTGGGCCTTGGTTAGTCTACTAAAGAAAGTGGTTCCATCACCAATTGTAAAGCTATTTTTTTTTTTATAAAGAAGGCACTGGTGGATTTATCAAGAAGTGGTCTCAGGTTGAGACCACAGACTAAACTTGCTTTTGACCATGCTTTCAATGAGGGCCACCTATTTTATGTAGTGCCCAGAAGGAAAGGGTGCAGTGCCAAATTTGTAAAAGAATGAGTGTTAGTGCCCAAAGCACCTATGAGAAGCCTTTGGCAGGTGCTACTGAATGTTGGTGCACTGAATACCTAGTCTTGAATCCACCTCATGCCTCCGTAACCCACCTATAGCCACTTCCTACTCCTATATTACAAACTTGCAGGTTCCAGCTTTCTCTCTTTGTGACTGTTTTTCAGTCTCTCTTCCTCCTCCTTGCCCCTTTGTGTTTTCCCCATTCTCGATCTCAGTTAATAATTGAAGAGGAAAAATAAGTGCCAGTCCCCAAATAGGAGTGTCAGTGAGGCCCGCCGGCTCAAATTAAGCACTAAAGGACTGTAACCATAAATTACTGCAGTTTAAATGCTGTGACCCATGGTTTGGACGCAGTAAAGTAGGGGCAGGTGTCCATGTCTTTCCCAATACTACAAACTGGTTTGCTCCCGTTAAGACAAAGGAACATGAGAATACAAACACAACAATAACCAGTAATACCAGACTGCTTGGTTCAGAACCCTCAGATGTCCTCCATCAGACGCACTCAGTTCCACTAAAGACAGGTCACGTACAATGCAGTCAGATGAAAAGCAGCACGCATGCTATAAATCACCTGTTTCCCCTTTAGGAGGAGAAAGTGATAGCTCTACTCGCCTTCGGAATGACTCAATGTTCTTTTTACATAAACATTTGTGGGACAGCACGTAAAAGCATAAAGCAACTGTGTGCCACGAAAAAGGATTGGGCGGATTACACAATTAACCGACATGATGATCGCTCTACTCTTAAAACTCAGTGAATTCTTCACTCTATGTGGGTCGGACTTCAGGGAGACTGCGAATGCTTACACTGTGCATACGTTTAAGTGTCAGGCATTTCCAACGCCCATTTCTAACCTCCTTTATTCCACCAAGTTGATGGTCACTTAGTCGCAGCCATTTGCGGATTGTGAGATTTAGGGCGCGGTGCAAACAGGCTGCAGACCGTCAGGAAGCAGTGAACTGGTGAAGGCCATCACAAAGACTACCTCATTACTTTTACTAGTTTACTTATAAACCGTTTCAATTAATTGTTTTTATTTACTTCCGGTTTTCCTTTTTTTTTTTTTTTTAACCTTTTTGTTTTAATCACTTCGAGTTTTTCTCCTAAAGACAATTTTACTCCACCAATTTTTCTTCTTAACGTCTACCGTTTTTCTTTTCTTTTTAATAATGGGGTGACCACCTACACCCCTTTTTTTCTTCGGTAGCGTGTTTTGTTTTGCAGCTTTTTTAGGGGGGTGGAGTGGGAGGTTTCCTCAAAAACTCTTACCATCACCTTCGAATTTCCCCTTTTCACTGTCGCAGCCCCCTTCAATGCCTGTTTAATATCGATTTTCAAACCGTCTTTTTTATCATGAGATGTTTTGAAGTGTTGAATTGTGAAATGTTAATTTAGAAATATGGAGGTAATAGAACAAAACCGAATGAACTTGGATCAAAAATAATCAGCAACAATGCTAGGGTACTGATACTATGATTCATAAAATGCTTGTTTAAAGCATGCTGCTGCCCCTTTCTATATCGCTATCTAGAGTGTACTGCACGCCAAACAACAAATTTGAAATTAATTTGAAAAAGTGAGATGGTGCATTTCATTATAATTTGCTTTTTTGAGGTGTTGAATTCCTACAACATGGCCAAGAACAAAATAATGGAAAGCAAATATATTCTTTGAGTGTCATCGATTGATTTTTGTACAATTTAAATATTTACTTAGCTTTTTTTTTGACAAAAAATGTGCAGTAGCCCCAAGTGTTTCCACTTAGCCTTCTTAAAACTACACGAGTTATTACTCCGATTCTGTACTCCAGACTTTAAGCAAAGTTCCCTTTGCTTACATACCGTATGCCTGTGTCAAACTCAAAATAAATGATGTTTATGGCAGAATCATGAATCTCAGTTAAAGTGCAGCATCCACTTACGTCCAAGTACCCTTGAGTGGATTAACCATTATCCTGTCGTTTTAAACAGTTTGAAGTGTTCACAAAACAAAAGTGCTTTTTAACCTCCATAACAACTTTTATTTTGAAATCTCCCTGAAGTATAAGGATTCTATTAGTGTCAACATAGAGTCATCTTGTGGAGGCCCTGATGGGGGTCGACAAGACATTTCCCAACAAGGAGAGATTACGATGGACCCCTTTGTCATGTGCCGCTGGACGGGGATGCAATCTGTCGGGACAGACACTTTTTGGAAGTGGACAAAATGTTCAAGAGAAAGAAAGAGAGAGAGAGAGAGAAAACAGGTGAAGGTAAACCTTTTGAGTTATAACACAAACAGAAAGCTGGCAGTCTGGAAGACACGTGATTCAGGACACGGTTAGGGATTCCAGACTTTTAGCCAGAACAATAGATGGCTTGGCATACAGTATGCATTTATTGGGAGGGACTAGTTGGAACACCAATTTGGTTCCAGGGTATCCAACACGGTTTTCCCTTGGGTAAGGTAGTCGAGGTGAAGAGCTTTGCAGATATAACAGAACTGCTAAAGTTAATGAACATTCTGAGGGTCGCCATGCAGAGCGCGGCGTTGGGGTCAAAATGGTCAGACCTCCATTGAAATATAAAGTGCATGTCTGACTTTGCGGCTCAGTGGACTACTGTTCCGTTCCAGGGATCTGCGTCTGGCTCCATGGTCGAGTGGCATTGCTCAGCTCCACCTCTTCAATGAAGTCTACTTTTAAGACAAATAAATTACAAACTGACTCAAAGGATGACTGGATTACATGTTGCACAAAATGTCAATGTTATATTGAACCCTTATTATGCTTTGTTTATGAGGTAAGGACTGGTAACAGCATCAGCTCATGTTTGGACTCTATACAGTGCTTAATTTGAGCCTGTGGTTGCCGGTGGGGCTCACTGTAACTCAGTTTTGGGGCCTGCCACTGATCTTTTCTCATTAGACATGTCCCCAAAACAATAGAGAGAAAAACACACAAAGGGGAAAAGAGGAGGAAGAGAGATACAGAAAAACGTCACAGAGTGAATAAGCAGGAACCTGCACAAGTGTGATAACTAGGCAGAGAGTGTTTGAATTAAAGCAGCAAGAGGTAGATTCAAGACCATGTAGCCTTGGTATTCGGCATACAAACATTTAATAGTGTTGGCCGCAGGCTTCGGAGCAGAGCTTTGGGCACTTGTTACTTTACCATTTAACCACTGACACTGTATGCAGCTCCACAGGACACCTGCTGTTTCATTTCTGACACAACAAAGCAAAAACCCTCATTTAGCAGCATCCTCCTCATCAGCCTCCTCGAATCCCATCCTCTCCCTTAGCAATGTATCAAACAGAAATAACCACATCACATAACAAACCACTCTTAATTTGATGTGCATGCCAGTCTTCTCGACCACCTACCTCCCTCATCTACAGCCTTGGCAACATTTTCTCACCCATCAGCAAAAATATCAATTCTGCACAATCAAGCTACTTACCTTATTTAAGCAAGCACTGGCAAGTCCAATAGCTCATGCCTTTTGGACCTACTGGCTTTGCCTCTGGCTTTTGCTGATGGTGTACAACATCAGAAGGATGCTAAGAAGCATGGCCAAAAAGGAAAAAAAAAAACGATGCAGTCACAGTGTTATTTTATAGACCCATGCATGTGTCCTCATGAATGTGCATAACTACAAAATGCTGGAGGACCATATTTTTATTTACCGATCCAATGTAATAAATTAAAAAAGTGAAATAGAAGTAATCACTGAAGTGTTTTTTAAAGGTGTAAGAGGCAGCAATTTGCTGCCTGGTCCGTTAAGAAAATTAAAACAAAATGTACAAAAAGACCACAGAGGGGGCAGGGGGAAAAGAAGGAAGCATTGGGGCCTGGGGAAGCAGAGCAGCACATGATGCTGCAGAACTTGAGGGGTTAGGGGAGAAGCCCACGAGCAGGAATGAAACACGGAAGAAGAGGGGAGTTGGGGGGGGGGGGGGGGAAGTATCTGAGGGAGAGTGCACTCATGCACTTTCAAGGAGTGCTTAAGCTAAACAAAATCAGGAGTTCCCTATAATTGAGCAGAAGTAGGATACAAGTCAGTCAAGTCAAAGACCGGTAAAGAGGCTATACTCCAGGAGAAGAACAAACACAAGATTGAACGGGATGAAGAAGGAAAGTCATTGGTAAAGAAGTGAGCAAATGAGACTGAAAATAAAGCTAACCAAAGGTAAGCAATGGGCAAGCGCCAAGTCCACTGTAAGTTCATTGCAAGGCCACATTTCTAATCTGCTAGCTTGCGCTGTCTGGAGGCGAGGCACAAAAGGTAAGAGTCACATTCTCAAAGTCTGCTTGCCAGTGGCATTATAGCTAGACATCATTCTGCCCCCTATTTTCATGCTCGCCTTCTGCGCTTTTTACCAGTCTGCCTGTGACAGTCTCAATCTCACACTTCCACCCCGTACCAGAGCTGACCTATCAGTGTAACGGTGCTAAACGTACCCTTATCACAAAGCACTTTAATATTCCAGTACCAACTAGGAAGGACACATTTACTTTACCCAGAATCACGGATCTAACCATCTACACCTCTTCCGATCAACTCATAAAAGGCCAACACAAACAAAACACCCAGCTGCCGTCAATACCACCTCTCTAGCCAGAGCACCATGGAGCGCAGGTGTCCTTGAATAGAATGATTTAGTGTGCTTCACTGTTTATTTCTTCGACTTCGCTTTTCTAAATAACATAGATGTGAATAAATGCAACATTTACACTTGTATTTTAGATCATTATAAAAACTGTACTTGCACAGATGCGTGTTTAATGACATATGATTTATGTGCTTTACCCTCTGAGAGGTAAATTAACTGATTGTGCAAGCATATGTCAAGAATATGATACGATAATAGATCTAGAACTTGCCCTTCTAAAACCTAGTTGCTTACGTTTGTATATAATTAAGTTAACCTCACTAATGTAAGGAAAACGTGCTACTGCACTGCGCCACGTTAATCGCCAGAATACAGGTTTGTGGGAAAAACATGATAGGTTATCTGAAAGGGGAATAACTACATTTACTTAGGTTCTAACGGAGGAGCAAAATATTGATAACCATAATTTTAGCAGCTTGGGGGAAGTTTCAAAGATCCGCAGGAGTGTGTCAACCTGTCACACTCCCAATACTTGGACTTTGGTTCTTGACTTACCATAGGGTTGTGTGAGCTGAATTAAACACTAATAAATTTGCATTAATTAACTGTTAAGAATCTACATGAATTAGGATAACGTAGAGTATAAATTGTATGTCATGCGTCCATTTTCTTACGATAATGGCATTACTCCTAGTCCTACTCCCTCGCCTTCCTTTTAAACCAATGAGGCCTCCCGCCTCCCCCTAGACCCTCCCTTCCCCTTTTAAAACGCCCCCCACCCTTACCTCCTCCTGTACAAAAACCAAGCCCAAGCAGCAACTCGGACAGTCCGTACCGGGAGGGCGGGAGGGAACGGAAAAGGAAGGCGAGGGAGTAGGACTAGGAGTAATGCCATTATCGTAAGAAAATGGACGCATTACCTCCCGTCCCTCCCTCGCCTTCCTTTTAAACCAATGAGACATAGCAAGAAAAACACAGGAGACGGACATTGAGTTGCAAGAACCTTTATTCATATCCTGCCCCAAGGACACCAAAACACCCTACCCCTATTACCTCATAGAGGATAAGACCCGGTGACCTAATACCGACTCCAAACTACCCAAGTCCGATAGCCTATAATGACGCACAAACGTCAAAGGTGAAGCCCAAGAGGCGGCCCTGCAAATTTCCACCACGGAGGTCCCTTGTAGTTCTGCCACTGTAGCCGCCATACCTCTGGTAGACCGACCCTGAATCCCTTGAGGCAGCACTACCCCTTTCAAGGAATAGGCCAACAGAATCAAAGATCTCACCCACCGACTCAAGGAAGCCGTGGAAGGTTTCTCACCTTTACGTGCCGGACCGAAATTCACAAAAAGCGAATCCCCCTTACGAAAAGAAGCCACCACCCGCAGGTACTCCAATAAAGCCCTGCGTACATCCAACGAATGCAAACGGACCTCTTCCTTTGAGGAGGGATCAGGACAAAATGAAGGAAGGATAACCTCCTGACGGGAATGGAATGAAGAATTGACCTTCGGAATAAAGGAAGGAACCGGAACCAGAACTACCCGATCGGGAATAACCTTACCAAAAGGAAAGGAACAGGCCAATGCTCCCAACTCCCCTAACCTACGAGCCGAAGTAATGGCTACCAAAAAGAATGTCTTCAAAGACAGATGGCGTAAATCACAGTCCCCCAGTGGTTCAAATGGGGCCTCTGTCAAAACATCCAAAACCAAAGAAAGATCCCAGGAAGGAAAGGAACGTACTGGGCGAGGAAACAAATTAACCAGACCCTGAAAGAATCCAGGCATCAGGTGCCCTTCATCCTGAAGATTCCGCCACGGACCTCTGAATGCCTGAATCGCCGCCCACTGTACCCTCAGAGATGCTACTGACAAACCCAAATGTGCGCCGTCCTGTAGGAACTGCATCACTTCAAAGATAGACGCGCAGGTAGGATCCAACTCATGATTCAAACACCAAGAAGAAAAAACCCGCCACTGTCTACCATAGGAAAGTAAAGTGGAACGCCGCCTGGAAGCCAATAATGTAGAACTCAACGCTACAGGTACCCCCAGACCCGTCAAGCCCCGCCGTTCAACTTCCAGGCCGTCAAGTGCAACCTCCTCAACGACACCACTGAGAGGCAGGGAAACTCCAGGGGGGATGGACAAAGAGGCAGAGGCCACATCCTCCCTTCTGCCATCAGTCTTAACAACGGGAACCAATTCGCTCGCGGCCAAAGAGGTGCAATCAGGATAACCCTGGAGCCCAGATCCCTCACCCTCAACAGAAAAGCCCTGAGAAGTTGAAACGGAGGGAATGCATACAACAGACCCCTCGGCCAAGGACATGACATCCCGTCCACCTCCCAGGCCTGGGGACACCGAAACCGGGAGCAGAAGCGATCCAACTTCGCGTTTTCTGTGGACGCAAACACATCCAACACTGGAAGCCCCCAAAGCCGAACCAGATGCAGAAACAGAGACTTCCGGAGGGAGAAAAGTTGAGACGAAGGAATCACCCTGCTCAGAAGATCCGCCCGAACATTGACCACCCCCCAAATGTACATAGCCCTGAGAGAAGGAACCCACTCCTGAGCCCACACAAAAATCTCCCTGGCAAGACTGAACAGAGCCCTAGACCTGGTCCCTCCTTGTCGGTTGACATAAGCTTTGGCCACTAAGTTGCCCGTCCGAATAAGAACCGCCGTCCCCCTCAGGGACCCCTGGAAATGGACCAGAGCCAGAAAGACCGCTCTCAATTCGCGCCAATTTGATGACCGACTCGCCTCCCGAGGGGACCAAAACCCCTGAACCTGAGCCGATCCTATCCACGCACCCCAACCGGAGAGGCTGGCATCCGTAGTCACCACCACGGGCCTCAGAGGAGACAAAGAAACCCCTACCCGAAGATGATCTGCATCCAACCACCATTGCAACTCCCTGCGAATCAATCTGGACCCCGGAACCCTGTCCTTCAGAGAACCGGACCCCGGAGTCCACCTTTTCAAGAACCACGTCATCAAGCACAGGAGATGGAAACGCGCCCATGGAACCAGAAATATCACAGATGCCAAATGACCCTGCAGTCGCAACCAAAGAAGAGCTTGTGGCGCAGTCAGTAATACAACCTTCTTGACCAAGGCCTGGAGTACACCCAACCTCTTCTCTGATACCGATACCAAGCCTAGAAGAGTCTGAAACCGAGCCCCCAGAAAAACCAGATCCTGGGACGGAACTAAATCTGATTTCTCCCAATTGATTAAAAACCCGTGGTTTTGCAGGACCCCCAGAACTTGGTCCACCTGTCTCT
Organism: Pleurodeles waltl; assembly: GCF_031143425.1. Classification (NCBI taxonomy): domain Eukaryota; kingdom Metazoa; phylum Chordata; class Amphibia; order Caudata; family Salamandridae; genus Pleurodeles; species Pleurodeles waltl. The sequence continues at coordinate 744,206,048 of NC_090449.1, read as the reverse complement.
GCAACAGGACCCGTGACTGGGCATGAATTAAAATGTCGTCCAGATATGGATGAATGAACACCCCTTCTGAATGCAGCAAGGCCACCAGGGGGGCCAGCACCTTTGTGAAAATCCGAGGAGAAGATTTCAGACCGAAAGGAAGAACGCAAAACTGGTAGTGTTCTTGATCCACGGCAAACCTCAGGAACCTCTGAGAAGGTCTTGCCACAGGCACGTGCAGGTAAGCATCCTGCAGGTCCAGCGACACAAGAAAGTCCCCTTGCCTGACCAATGGAAAGATAGTCTGAAGAGACAGCATGCGGAAATGCACTGTCCTGATCCAAGTATTCACCTCCTTTAGATTGAGCACTGGTCGAAAACCCCCTGAAACTTTCTGCACAAGAAAGAGGACCGAATAAGTTCCCTGACCCCTTTCTTTCAGTGGAACGCGGAAATGGCCCCCTTGACCAACAAGTCCCTTACTCCGTTCAATAATGCCCTTCTCCTTGACCCCCCTGAAGGCAGAGGGGTGGGACGCACCCCTGAATCTGGAGGAACCCTCACAAAATCGATGACATAACCATTGGCCACAATGTCTAGCACCCAACGATCGTTGATACTTTCCTCCCAAGCTGAAAGAAAGTGACTCAGCCTTCCCCCAACCGGCCCTATGCCAGGCCCACAGTGATTGTCAGGACCCCTTCTTGAAACCACCCCGGTTCGCAGGAGCAGCCTTCTTAGGAGAAAAACGCGGCTGAAAACACCGTTTCCTAAATAAAAAGGATTTGGCCTCCCTATTCGGGGAAGATCGGGAATGCTTCTTCCACCCTTTATTAGAAGTAGAACCCCCTTTATAAGGTAAGGCATGTTTCCGTTCCTTAAACGCCTTGGAAAGCATGGATGGTAATTGCTCTCCAAACAAGTTACGACCTTCAAACGGCAGTCTCAGCAAGGCCGCCTTCTCCCCTGGGTCAGCCTTCCAGGAACGTAACCAGAGGGACCTACGAGCCCCAATCAAAGCCCCAGAGGCCAGCGCTGAAGTACGGACCACATCTGAAGAAACATCCGCCAACAATCTGGCCTGTTGCTCCATAACAGCCAGGAGCTCTGAACATTCTGCACCTTCCTGAACAGCCACCGCCAGCTTATCAAAGTCTTGCACCAACGACTGAGCCGCATAAGCCGAATATATACCTGCCCTTAGTGCCAGATTCTCACCGGCAAATGCCCTTTTAAGACCTGAATCCACTTTACGATCCGTGGTATCCGTAGGCACACAATCCTCCGGACTGACCGCCGTTTTACCAATCAGGGTAGCTAAAATTGAATCCAGGCGGACCGAAGGAGGTAATACCTCCTCACCCTCAAGTAAATACAGTTTCTGCAGGAATCGTGGAACCTGAGCTTTATCCACATCTTTCCATTCACGAAACACCATATCCTTCACAGGTCCCTGGAAAGGCATGGCAAACTTGGAAGGGGTCTGATATTGAGGAAATAAGTGAGAATCCGAGCTTGAAGGATGAAACACTGGGAAACCCAAATTGTCCCGAACATGTGCCATCACCTCCCACATTTCCTCTCTGGATACATATTTACCCCCAGATGACGTAGATGGAGCCTCATCACCCTCACTGTCTGACGAGGACTTCCTCGTAGCAGCCGATGAATGAGAAATCTTAGAGTGACCAGTCCTGGTTACCCCTACTTGAAGAGCCCTGGTAACAGCGACTTCAATCATCTCCTGCACCTCCTCCCTGGACATGAGGGGAGTGCCCCTATCCTGTAACTGTGAGCCCCCAGGAGTGGAAACTCCAGCAGCAGCCTCCTGCTCAGAGGAGGAAGATGAGACAATCCTACGCCTCTTCGCCTGAACCTTCGGCATGACTATCCAAAAACACTGCCTTACATCCCAAATCACTCCCCATATATAGTGACTAGGACCTGCCTCCTAGAAATAAACCAATCCCCAAAAAGGTCAAACATTCCTGGCCAAACAATAAAACTGCGGGCAGAACGCCCGTCCTACCAGTCGATTCCCGGCATCTCAGCCCAAAAATCTCCATCCCGCAGCTCCTCGCTGCTCCGCAGCGTGGTAACCCGGAAATGAAAGCCCCAGCCACAAAGGGCCGGCCGACCCCGTCGGCCGGCCCTCAATCCGCGTAGTTCCGAGCAGCCCAGCTGCTCGCCTTCAAACGCGATCAGCTGCCGTACTCCTCGTGGAGCTCCGCACCCCGAGGAGCACCTTCAACGAAGACCTCCAGGCCCCGCCGTGCAGGTAAGGGAAAGAAAAAACATCTAGCGTGGGCTAGACGAAAGAAACAGGAGGAGGTAAGGGTGGGGGGGGGTTTAAAAGGGGAAGGGAGGGTCTAGGGGGAGGCGGGAGGCCTCATTGGATTAAAAGGAAGGCGAGGGAGGGACGGGAGGTAATGGAAATGTACCCACTGATGTGGCCACCATTAGATGTTTAAAAATCAATAATAAACTCGCGTTTGTCTGAATGATGTGCAAAATGTATTAGTGGGTCGCATTAATATTTAGGGCTATGTATTTGCTTAAAAATTTATATTAGGCATTGATAAGTCACGTAGTTAGGGCCTAGTCGACAAGCCTCAAGTTATGTTGCACAACAGAAATAATTAAATAAATGTACATGTTCTGTGAAAGCTGAGAATTAATCATGTCTATTGTTCACAAGGAGCTGACCAAGCGATTTGTAAATGTCAGACTTTCTCATGATAACGGTCTGTTAGAATGTCTTGCACTAGAAAATCTTACAAAAGTATCCTTGATGCGTGAGACAGCTATGTTCCCAGGAACCAACAATGGATGCACTGACTACAGCTCAGATTGCAACAAAAGAGTTACCTGACAAACCTGACAATGGGAACTGGAGAAGAGGAGCCAATCATCGACATGTGAAAGACTGTTTAGTTATATTTTAGATTTATCGTTTATAGCTTATTGGTCCTACTGTAAACGTACGTTTTTCTAACCAATGACACGGAGAGAAGATACTTTATGTGAGTTTAACTTAGTCTGTTCACACTTATGTTGGTTAGTTCCTCTCCTGATTGCTTTGATTCCATTTTCTGATCTCGTTCGATCCATGCTTTATTTCCTTGCAAAGAGTCCTGTCCATGGAGCATTTATAGCTCCAGGTATCTTGTTAATTTGTGTTAATGCCAATTTTTCAGCTTAAATGTCCCTGAGTTGGTTCATTCAACTTAGAGCCCAACCATGGCTGAGCCAATCCCTTTTCACTGTCCCAATTGCTGATTCTGACCAGACGGATGTCCACCTGATAAAGAAACCGCCTCATGCTGACTCACTGAGGAGAGGTATAACAAAATGCTATTCTTTCCATGCTGTATTTTTATTTCCTTTTGGGTACCAACCGCTTTCCTGTTAGAGCCTTAGTTAGTTGTTTTCCAAATTAACTTTGATAAAATTGTTTTGCATGAAGCCCAAACATGCTATTCTAATTGGAAGGTTAGTTAGTATGCCCGAATGCTGACCATTGTCTTTAACAAAGAACTCATTCTGTTTTTCTGTCAAGTCTAGATGTATACTGTCTCTGTTTTCCAATTGTTACTGTTATTGACTTGTACTGTAACCCTCGAGTGTTTAACTAATAATGCTTTAGCTAAATTGAGATTCTTTAGACGCTTTGGTCAGCCTGTGCTGTTTGTATACGACTCATTTAGTTTTTAGACTAATCTATGTGATATTAGCATTGTTAATCTAGGGAAATAAACATTTTAACTTTACTAAAAGGTGTGGTTATTCATGGCCAAAGGGGTCATGGTGCGTAAAGATGGACTCTAAAAGCATCGATAGTGTTTATTGATTTTATTGTTGTTGAAGTTATGACTAACGGTGGCATCACTCTAAGCGTAGTCAAAAGGTCCATCAAACCTCTAACGCGTCCCCTTATTAATTAAATCATAAAAGACCAAGTAAGACAAGACATGCTCACCGGGTCAACTGGCTGAATGAACTAAAGAGTATCAAGATTGATAGCAACAGGTTATTCAATTAAAGTGCTAGAAACTTTATTTTTATTCACTTTTCTAATTATTGTCTGTGCTTATGTTTGCCCATACTCGCAATGACACCTTTCCTTTTTCTAATAAACAGAATAATCTTCAATAAGAGTCAAGTAGGAGACCTTACAAATTATAAGCACCTCGCAAGAGGTTCTCACAGGATCTGAGGTTAACTCTAAACCGATCCACCCCAGAGACTAGGCCAAAATGGAGACTGCCTGTCCTTTCTTCCACCTCTACAGATTCTAGGCTGCGGATTCTAGGCTAGATACTCGAATAGGATAACTAAATTAAATTTACCATGGATATATTCCAACATGCTTAAACGTACTCACATTGACACCTTTTGAAATTTATTTTTACTTGTTTTGCTAGACAAACCTCTAATTTGCTTTCAGGCTGATGTACTATATAATAAAATGTTTATTCAATGTGTGTGTTTGCTTCTCAAACATCCTAGCACACTTATCATGCACTGCTGGGTGGCTTGTATTTCTTAGTCTGTAGCAACGTAAATAAAGCCAAATCACTATCCAGGAATAATGTGGGTAGCTGTATAATCACATCATTGCTAGAATTTCACATATATCTCCACTAAGAAACAGTTTTCCAAAATGTGACGGCACTCAGAATCCTAAGTTTGCAATATGGGATGGTCCTGATTGTTATTAGGAGAGTCCTGTTGTTTCCATCACCAAGCAATCATTTGCCTTCTTGCATGAGAAACTGCAACAGCTCCAGCCTGTAAGATCTCATGTTGCTCCTAAAGCAAACCTTTCACAATGATGACAAACCACTAGAGGACAATGGACAGCCATTAACTAGCAATCAATAAACATGTGTAAGAAACACAAACACAATAAAGAGTTCATTACAAGGTCCCTGTTAATACCAAGTTAAGCAGTAATGGGAGATGCCAGCTGATTTAAAATTACAAGATCAGAAATAACATTGGGGTTCTGTGGTGTTTCACCTTGAGAATCCAACTGGTGAAAAGCAGGGGAGCCTTTGGGTGAAATACTGATAAAGACAGGCATTATTGGATGAAAAGGGACTGGAACTATTGACTTCACTGGTAATATCTAATTTTATGAGGGGGCCGTTAGGGTCTCATTGTTGCATTAGTAAACCGCATTAACTATGTCCCGCTGCACCCACAGATGCCGCTGTGTTGGGTAAGCAAATTATACCTCATATAACAGGTCACCTTTAACCAGGGTCAAGTCAAATCAAGTTTATTTAAATGCATAGTTAATAAAAACCAATACATCCTACAACAAAAGTAAAATAATTAATTTTGGACTAATAAATACCTTCACTACAATATAAAATCCTACATAAATAAGAAACAAATGTACTTGAAAAAGCTCTATACAGATATACGTAGTTATCTACTTATTATACAGTTAAAAATATAAACTCCTATTATACAAAATTATTAACAAAATACTTATTCGTCATATACGCACTATAATACTAACTCCCAATTGAAATACCATTTTGGTACATTTCTTACTTCATATTAATCCACATTCCTAATTTATGAAGCATTTTAAGAAGTGCAAATAATTTTGCCTATCCCAAACTGCTATTGCCTAAAAACTTATCACATGTTTATCTCTCTGAGCGACCTCATAAGTTTGAGTTCATAGGTCAATATCTGTCAGTATAAGTCCATTATTAGAGCTACCGCTTGTTCCTGTTGTTGGGCATAGAATCATTTTTTTGATGCCAGACGAAAAGATCTTTTAGTCTAGAATTCAAAATATTATCAGTTGATTTAAAGCAGGCAATCACCGCTTCTCTACATCATCGAAGGCTCCTTTGATTAAAAACGACCTTCAGTAAGGACGTGCGCTCGGTCAACAAACAATTACAAATACAAAATAAATGGATGGCGTCTTCTACTCCACATCCACTCAGCCAACACAGGGGGCTTGCAGCGGTACGTTTCCAAGGGACTTGGTGGGCACTACCTGGAATAAGGCCAAAACGATATTTAATGAGTAAGTCTTTATCAGCTTTAGACCACCCGGCCTCCAAATATGTCTGGTATTTTAAGGTTTTATATTCATTCATTCATTCCCATCGATGAGTGTGATCTGACTGCAAGCAAATTCTTATCCATAACTACTGATTTCCACTTCGTCATGCGATTTAGAATTTTTTTAAACGCCTGATAGGAGAGATTTTCATCTCAATTCCCAAACCCTCCGATCACCCAGGGCCTGATCTGAATGCTGTCTAGATTTAGATGTGGGGTTTGAATCAATCTATTTCCAGAGTGCTTGACAAAGTTGCTTTCGCCTTGCTAGCTGTAGATATTTCCAGGTTTTAATGTAACGACTTTCTAGCTATATTTTGATTTAAAACACCTAACTCTAGCCTGATTTGAGCTTGGAAAGAATTTCCTGGTAATTGGAATAAGGACCTAAACAGTTTCCCAATTATTCGATTTGAAAGGTCTGCATCGCTTCCCCGCATAGCTATGCTGCCATACCCTATTGTTGATGTTAGTTTTGTGGCAATTACTTGTAGCAAAGGGCAGTAGCTTGGACCTTTTCAGGGTACGAAAGGCGAGCAATGGGGCATTTCCTTTCCTCTCTAGGTCATGCTTCTGAGGGAGAAAGGAGCCCATTTTGTCAAATAGTACCCCCAAATACCTATAAATGTTGGACTTGCTCTAATTCTACCCCTTGTATGCACCAAAGTTTTCTACTGACTTCCATTACTTTGTATTTTTCTGATTCAATATCATTCCATTTTGCTCAGCGAATTCAATTAAATTGGCAATTAATCGACGTAGTCCTATTTTGGACTGACTTAAAAGGACTACATAATCCGCATAAAGTAAATTAGAGATAATCATGTCACCGATCTTCAGGGGATGAGCATTTACCTTATTTAACTTAGCTGTCAAATCCGATAAAAAAAGATTGAAAAGATACTGAGCTAGTACAGAACCCTGCTTCACACCTTGCTTTGTTTCTATTTTTCTTGATAAAAAGGAACCATCCCCTACCTTTACCCATGTATCTGTATACAACAACTAAATCGCTTTTAATAGATGCTCAGGTATTCCCCAGACTGCTAGCTTTTCCCATAGGTAACTACGCTGTACCAAGTCAAAAGCTGATTTAAAATCCACAAAACACAGATACAAAGATTGTTTATTTTCCTTATAATTGTCAATAATGATGGAAAGAGTTAAAATATTAGTGGATGTTCCAGGACCCTTTAAAAAAAACCTGACTGATTGGGGGGAATGATGTTATTCTCAGTCGCCCAGGAACGCAGATGCTCCAGTAATGAACCAGCATAGTATTTGGCCTCTGAATCCGTTAAAGTGATCAGTCGATAATTCTCAGGAAGGGATCGATTACCTCCTTTAAATATTGGATGAATTATCGCACCTTTCCAAGAACTAGGAATACTTTCCGATTCTATAGAATGGTTATAGATCAAGACTAATTTTTCTGCCCAAAAGGACGGGTTAGATTTAAATAGAGCATTTGGGATCCCATTGGGGCCAGGGGCCCCTGCGCGTGTACTGTTATTTATTAGCCTGGTGACCTCCTCCACTGAGAATGTTAATTTAAAGGCATTTATTTGAGTATTCATACCACCGCCTAACCATTATCACTCCCCGGACACTAGTGACTCTATTATCCCCACTGGATCCATTGAAGTGATTAGCTAAATAGTCGATCCATGAGGATTCTGAAATGTTCGAGCTGGTTACAGTCATTGGAGCTTTGTTTAGTTCATTTACCATTTTCCAGAAACCCTGTGCATCGGACTTTTTACTTAGGAATAATGCCTTAGCCAAAAAGTAATGACTTATCTGTAGTTTATGTTCCCATATTAGTTTCCGATAGTGGTTGTTGACAGTTTTTAAATCCGTTTTTGTTTGGTGGTCCATTGGATTTTTCTTAAATAGCCTAAGCAGGCGATTCTGTTTCCTTCTAAAGTCAATAATAAAGACTGAGATTTTGATTTTCTTTTTTTATATAGATCGCCCCTGGCTGAGATGGAACTTTTGAGGTCTGTCCTTGAGGAAATTAATTGCAAAACTATCCAAAAAAGTTGACCATTGGGTTATTGGGTCACTAGCCATGTTGTTTCAACATTGGGTAAGTAGTACGGGTGAAAGCTCCCTAACAGATTGCATTGATTTTTTGCACCAACCAAGTTTCTTATAGTTTGTAGTGGCAACGTCTCCTAGTAAAGTTAAAGCAGGATTAAAAGTAGGGAAGTGATAGCCAATCTCCATGGTCATGGTCACTCTTATCTGTCTTTTTAATATGATACTTCTTTATCAGAGTGAGTAGGGACAAAGAGACCACTTTATCAGAGTGAGTAGGGACAAAGAGACCACTGTATAGTCAATACTTGCATGGGTTCCGGTGACATGACATAGGTGACTGCAGGTAGAAGCCTCCAAACGTTTGACAAAGGCAATTGCTTTATTGTCAGATTTGCTTAACCCTATGGGCCCCGGGAATGCCGTGGGACTGCCCTCAGATGATCTTGCAAAATGGTCTGAGCCTCCATTTCAAAGGGATATAATAATTTCATATTAAAGTCCCCTGCTACTAAAAACTCCGGAGGTACACGATCTTGATAGCTAGTTGTTATTATATCTATTAGCTTAGAAGAAGCCTGTTTCCTAGAACGTGCGTCTGGATGTATGTACACGTTTATTAGCAAAAGTGGGCTGCTATATGTTTTATGCCAATCTCCTAGCTTTACTATCAAAAACTCCTCCCTATCTTCATTTATCTGTGTACATGTTGTATTCAGTCTTGCAGCAATAAAGATTGCTAAGACCCCCTTCCGTGAACTAACCTTTTTCCCCTTAGTGTGGGGGAGAAAAAGCCTGTATAATGATCGGTTGTAAAGGCCTTTGTGGCCCAGGTCTCCTGTAGAAAAAATAATTTATAATTTATTTAAGAGACTTGTCAAGTTTTTATGTTGATTATATTAACTAATCCCATTTATATTCCAAGAATATATTTGGAGAGGTTTATTATAAGATGCTGTCAGTCCAGATTGGGCTGGGTTACATGGACGTCACTGGTGATTTTCATTGTGAACTGCTGCTGATCCCAGATCCACTTGCTCAGAATAACATCTGTTATTTACTTTATATCTTGGATGATGTTGATCAGAAGCACCTGGGTTCCCTCTTGCCGATCTAAGGACTGAGAAAGGTTGGTTTGAGCCTTTCGATTTATTTGGTTTGGGGGAAATATTTTGGGATTCTAATGGGACAGGGTAATCTATCTGTTGAGGTACTGAGAGCACAATTCCCCAATCTAAAAAGGTACTTTTTTCTTTCAATAAGTCTATCAACGATTTGTGATGTCGCCCAGGTTACCAAAGTGGATTCATTAGTGTAGGCTTCATCAGTCTTAACTGCTGGTAAAAATTCTATGGAGTCAATGTCAATAGACAGAGTTCCCCAGCAGGCCGTCCCTGAATTAAAAGATTTACCTTCCCATCTGCTCTACTTATACACCTGACCTCTGAAATTAGCCCCGGGGATTCCTCCCTTCCTTTTGTGCCCGTTCCCACCGGGACTAAGCAAGTCCCCCATTTTTTTCCAGGGGTCGGCTGTTTCGTCCACTTGGTCATCCCCATATACCACTCTGGGGATAGCGGCGCCTTGACTCTCTGTTCCATTTTCATTTCTACTGGCCGCTGGATTGGAAATCATTTTAGCCTTCGCCTCCCTTTGCTGTAATATTCTCTTTGGTGGTTATCGACTAATTGCGCTCATTCCCTTTAAATTGGGGAAATCATATGTTTCCCTACTTTCTACTTCCTCCAAACTAAAACACAGGTGGGTCGTGACCCCATGATCCTGGTGAATTTGGCCCACCTTATGGGTATTAAATAATGAGAATAATGTATTCGCTGTTGGGCTATTCTTTTTACTTATGCATAGATCAGCATTATTATTATTATTGTACCCATCTCTTATGGCAGACAAATTGAGAGAGGTTACCCCCGAATTTATGGGGCAGTTACGGCATCCCTGATTTTTTCCGTGTTTTCTGTTGTTTTTAGGGTCGAGCCTGTGTCACATGCGCTCGCGCATGGGTATCGCTAGCCAGACGCTTTAGGTATTAGAAAAGGGCTCGGAGCCCTGTCGACGTCACGTCAGTGTCTTTCATTGGCAAGTTGGCTTGCCTGTTAGAATCCGCTTCTTTTTATTAGTGGAAGGTACGCATACGTCATGCCTTTTCCGGTGGTTAGCCCTCCTCGAGCGCAGCGACCAAGTACAGAAAACATGCGAGGCTCGCTGGGTTTGTGGACTACTTCTTCTGTTTCCACAGTGCGATCTCGCTGGGCAGAAGTCCAGCGCTTCGCCAACTATCGACCTTGCTACTCAGTTGATTGCACTTTTGCCGATCGGTATTATAACTGAACTGTAGCAGCGAGATCGCGCTTTTTTTTTTTTGCAGCTTTATGCGGCGCAAACTCAACCCGTTTTACATGAGGACCAGTTGTAACTTGTACCAGCGCGCTGGAACCAGCGAGAAGCCAGGCGCAGATAACAGCCTTCTGTTTACACCCCTGAGGGGACGGCTTCATGGTTAACTCGCATTTCTGTCGTTTATAGTTCTCATTGCACGGAAAAAGGCGATCTGTGTCCCAAGCACTCGGAGCCCTGCTGTGTGTCCTTAACCCCCCTTAGGGGATGGCTAATGAGGGCTCCACCGCCTTTGTCTCATCTGAGCCACAAACAGTGACTTGACTTCGTAGCTCTCACTGAGTAAGTCTGGTCATGGCGCTATCCTCCAGCGTTACTGGCAAGGGAAAAGCCAGTTCCGAGTTTATACTTGGGCCTGGTTAAATAGTGGAATCTGTTCTCCTTACCAGAGTCTGAATTGTGCCCAAACACAGCAGCTGTTGCATTTACAAACACTGTGCATGTGTAACCCAGACTAAGCGCATTTTAACTACCCTACCCTGCCCTCCTCTCCCACCACGACCACCGGCAGCATAACCTTTATCATTGTTATGGTTATACGCTGAGCATTGAGCTGGAGAGTCTAAATTTAAAAAGTGACAAATCTGCATTCAAAGATAGGCCAAGCTTGATCATATTCTCAGTGAAAACACACTGTTTATTTTCATGAATTAAAAAAAAGATTTTGCGTTGTTTTACCGCTTTGCTGAGAAAAAACAAGTTGGGTGAAGCATCGGACCTTCACCTTTCACCTTCGCCTATTACTAAAGGGCATCCTTTAAAGGCCTCTCCACACTAATAGGTATCCCAGAGGTGTCTTGTGCTGAAAAACACTCATTCAAAGTCACTTAAACAGTAGTTGTGCCCGACTCTCTCTAGAGTAGCCATGGCAGAGAGATGTCGCAGTGAGACCCTCTGCACAGAATGTTACACGGATGTGCTTCATTGCACTCATTCATACCTATCAAATTATCTTACTTTCGGGCACGGTTAGTCACCCCCCCACCTCCCTATCTGACTCTAAGTTCTCCACCAGACTGTACCGTTGCATTTGTTCACCCCACTGTCAAGTGCTCTGAAGAATCCTAAACACTGCTTAATAACTGAATAAATAGACCAAAACACTTAAAATAGATGCACCTCACAGGGTAATGCACATAAAGTTTCGATGTCACAATGCCCAGGGAAGGGGAGGGGCGCGGGGTGTCAGCACGCTATATAAAGGCTAGACAATGTAACACACAGAACATACAGACTTTAACAGCTGAAAAGGTCTGTCAGCCCAATCTGTCTCACTATTTGCCCTTCCAGACCAATACATATCCAATCATTTTGTCCTGATAAACATGATTGTTATGTCCTCATGACGCAGTGCTACACATATCATCCCTTAGCCTATCGCATAAATACACACATGCAAATTCTGTCATTTGCATAGAATGACATCATAACATCTAAGTGCTCTATAATGTAAACACATGCACACACCTAATACACCACCGTGTGCATAGACTGGTATGCACCTGCCTACATTAATGTACACCTGACTGTGAGCCATAGTGCAGCTTGAGGCATCTACCTGGGGTGCCCGAAGGAGCACAAGACGGACACGTGTACATTGTCACAAGCAATATTCATACGCATTTCAAAGCTTCGGAAGAGTACCTGTGCAGGGAATGCTCAGCCTGCAGCACAAAGTGCTAGGGCGTGCATGGTGCAGGGAGAATTCTGAGACAGCGTAGACTCCGAGGAGGTGCAGTGTGCATGTAATATAAAGGACAGTGCGTATGCTTATCCACCTTTATATCCTGTCACATTCCATGCTCAGAACAATTTCCCAGCCTGGGGCATTCTCCGGGACAAGGGGGTTGAAAGGGGGCATTCCAGGTGCGACAGGCCATGTGGCATGTCAGGCTTACAGAGTCCCTCCAGCCTGGGTGTCACCAGTGACAGTGATCAGAACCCTGAATACACACCCATTACTCGCCACCAAGTTACCCCCTAGCTGCTGGCCACCCTGCAGCATAGGACAGACCCCTCAGGAACCCTAGACCCCTATCAGCACCCTCTGCTGTTACACAAGAAAAGGGAGAAAAAAAATTGGCAAAGCCAATAGGTTTTGCCTATGCAAAATCTATTGGCTTTGTCAGTGTCATAGTGTTTTTTTTTACTTTAAGTTATATTGCACAGCATCTTGACCACTCTACAATATGTAAAAAAACATTGACAAAGTTAATAGAATTTACATAGGCGAAACCTATGCTTGTTTCTTTTGTGTGTCTCATTCACGCTCGCGCTCATGGCTGCCATGGCAAGAAAAGTCCAGTTAGGAATTTACAACGCTAATAGCTCTAACTCGGGCAAACGGGAGACCCATTGCATTGCAAATGCTTGTTTCTTTTGTCTCTTCGTGACTGGCTTCTCTAAAGATACAGAATGGGACACCGGGTTTAGGGAAGAGGGAGGGATTTTGTTGGTTAAAGGAACAGAGCTAAAACATTCCCCTCTCTCTACGGGCTTCAAGGAACCTTCTAATTCCTTACCACACTTTCCCCTCTATGTGGTTAGTCTCTGCACCATTCCTGCTGCCGTTTTGGCTGTCCACCTCCTGTTGCTGACAGGGCCACAATTTCTCCCTCTTTCATCCTCTTGAAATTCGCCCTAAAATCTATCATTAGTGTGTGTAAAGCCTCTGGCAGTGTAGCCAGCATATTAACTATAGGAGAGCACGTACAGTCCACTTTTGTTGACTCTGCGAAGTTCTGTGCATGCTTGATCAAGGCATTTAAGTCGGCCAGCTTCTGGTCGATCCCAGATACTGAACTGACCATAGCATTCAATAGGTCCACTTGCACATCCATTTTTGAGGACTGATAGGACAGGGCATCTAATGTTAATTGCGAGGTCTTAAAAAAGATATCCTACACTGCATTTTGGTCTACTTCATTTAGGGTGGTACATGGGGGCAATGAGTTATCGGTGGCAACCTCCTTATCTGAATATTCGTGTATATGTGCATTTGGAAAATAGGAAGCATTTGCGGTTTTATTATCAAACGCCGTAGTCGCCACCCGGCTATTTGAATCCAAGGTCCACATTCCGATCTCTTTTATATTGGGACTTTTAGGAACGTGCAAAGTAGAGCTCCTTTCCAATTGCATTTGTAAATGTGAACTAAGATTGAGATTTAGTGGGCCCCTTTCCATGATTACGTTGACCTCAATGGGGAATTGGGAACCTTTTATCGAGGGATTGGTTAACGAAGCTATAAATGTAGAGGCTAACGGAGATGGTGAAGATGATCTTAAAGTCAAACATTCTAGATCACTGATGGGACCCCCAGGCATTTTCTTTATCCTCTGATTCTAAGCAATTACCGAGGACTCATTTTATTGACACCCCTTCCCCTTTTGACTCCCCTTTTAACCCAATTTTATCCCCTTGCTCACAAAGTAAGCTATTTTTACTTTTTATAGACGAAATTCGTTGAGGAAGAGCCGCTGCGCCTTTAAGCATTGAGAAAATTACCTCTACTGGGTCATTCAAGAAATCAGATCTATATGGTATTTTTACAGATTTCTCAAACATTTGAAAAAATAGGGGAAATTGGCAAGATTGAGGATTGATGCCTCTGATCCATTCCTGTTTTCCATTTTGTGGCAGGGGGACGAGGGGGAAGATTTATTTGTCCTCTTATTTCTCTTGGTTAGCGGCTGTAAAGCCCTTACTTTTCGGGATCGCATCTTCTTATCCCTTAATGTCTTTTCTAGATCTCAAATTATGAGTGCCGCCATACCTCAACTAAATGAGCATGTGATATATGAGTGAAAGCGTACGAGGGAAAGTAAATGACACACTTTCACTGAGCTGCTGAAATCCTGAATCTTCTAGGCTTTCTGAGTCCCCTACGTGGTACTAAAGTGCAGGCTCTAAAAATTTGGTGCAGGTAATGTATGTAAACACGAGTGACCAATCAGAGCCACCTGCAGCCCCCAAAGAATAATGGGCCACTCCTGTGGATTCACGGAGTGCACTATGTACTTGTCTGTATTATTAACTGATTTAATACTTGTGTGCTTATTTTGAGTCCTACCAGAGACCAGCCTGCTCCTGCTACAATGGTTGGCACCAGACAGCGATGGACAGTACCTCTAACAGTTTAATCACCAGGCGGGCACTCTGGGGTTCTAAGCCTCTCCATGGCACCGTCGAACACTGGGTGGCACCAAATTTTCTTGGGTGCCCCAGCTACGGCTATTCGCCACTGTTACCGCTGCTGTCGCTGTTGCCATTCCTCTGCTCCCCCTCTGCTTGCCCTCTTCCCTCTGCTTAGTATCAGTAGGGCCCTGATATGAGATGAGAGGGACGGAGCTTAGCTTAGCTGAGGGCTTCAATTTTTACTCAACCCTCTGGAACTCCCTTTCTTTAACCTGCACAAAAAACGTGTGTACAATGCAGGAAGTCCCTGAAGAAACAAAGGGCCTGATTTAGAGTGTAGTGGAAAAGGTACTTCCACCAAAACTCCCCCTTTTCCCCTTCTGAAGGTACATCCACCTCATTTAGAGTTGTGCGGACCTTCAGTATGTCAGCAGTGGACACTACTCTGTCTCCGCAGCAGAAATACGCCTTCAAGGGCCCGACGCAAGAAGGACTGTGAGAGGCTTGGTAATTTTTTCACCCACCCTATTTAGAGTAGGTGAACAAATGACATGTTTTTACTTTTACTTACCTCCATTTAAAACATGGAGGTAATTTAAAGTTAAAACATTTAAATGTTCCGCCCGCGCCATGAAAGAAAACCCCCCACCACCCCCTCCGAAAAATGTGAAAGTGTGTTGACCAGCTCCATCATGTTGTTGGACCTGCACAGCACACTTTCCATGCATTGACTGGAACTGCAGTGATGGCAGTTCCTGCTAATGTAGTAGAAGTCCGCAGGGGCAGCGGACAACTCTAAAGTTGGATTACTGCTACTCAAGGCAATGGAGTAAAATACCCTTTCACCCTGATGGAGTAATCTCACTCTAAACCAGGCCCAAGCTTTTCAAAAAGATTTCAGACCAAACCTGATTAGAGATTGCAGAGCCTGAGCGCCAGGTTTCCCCTCATATTTCGTTAGCAAAGGTCTCTATCACCCGCTTTCTCTAACCCTCTTGAAGTGCACCGTAGTTTAAGGCAGGTTGTACTAGCATTACACAAAAAAACAAATATATATATATATATACAAATTAAATTGTGTATGGACGATTTGTTTTGAAATCACATTTCAACTTATCTCATAGCAGGTGATAGTGTCTTCGTGTCAAAAAGGAGTCCTGGCATTATTTTTACATTTTTGTCCAACCAAATGCATCTTGTAACATACTTACGTGGTACTGTTACTCCGTAATGCTGGGTATTTCCGATTAACATCTTTCGCTTCAGTTCATTTAGTCCTACTCCCATGGGACCTGAAACACAAAATTGTGCTTGTAAAGTGAATATCTGAAAGAAACATGCATTTGGACAAACTGGAAACGAATTAATGTTCGTTAACATACCATCGTGCATTAATAAGACATGCTTTGCAAAGTTGAACGGAACAGGACATGAAACAAAAACAAAAGTGGAAACCCTTGCAATTCTACTTCTACTAAGCATGGTTTGGAACAGCTATTATAGGTCTAAAAATATGCTCTAAATAACCTTGTGTAGGTAGTTTGAGTACATTATTCTAATTAAAGTAGAGAGAAATTGATGCTTTAACCAGAGTATCCATTTCACAGGTTATGCTTCAAGTATTTCCTGTGATGTAAACTTCCCTCCAGATAGCAATGTGAGCATAAACATCGTGGCATTGGCGATTCCAGATAATGCATCTCAAATATTTTCCAGGTCAAAAAAACTTTCATAGGCATACGTACATAAAACATCTGCTTCTTTCTAAGTGTTCATTTATATAACTGTATTTTCAACATTGAGCTCTTGTGTCCTTTGGAAGTCAAAGCTAAGGATTCAGGAGACTTATTGTGGAAGGAAAAACGTGAATTCATTTGAAAGTCCCTTTGCGTCAGAAAAAGTCTTTTAGCTGAAGTTGTTTCAACGAGAAGAAAAAGTGAAATTGCAATCTGTATGAGGGGCAATGGGTTTCATCTAGTGGAGTGGGCATTTTGAGTAAATATGGTTTGGTTACAATAAGCAAAAGTGTAGAGGGTTAAAGGGAATTGGGTCATTGAAGGGAGCTCGACTTCAGAGTGGGCATTGGTTTGATCTATTAATGGGAGTATGGGAGTCTGTGTAAATATGGTTCTGGTTAGACAAAGGCTAATTACAATAGGTGCAAGTTTATCCAAAACCGGATGGCTTCAGAGAAAATGGGTTGGGCCTATGTAGTAACTATGAGTTTAATTTACAGAGTGAGGGTTTGAGTGTCTTTGTGAGTTTGAAGGATGCAAGAATGAATTTAATCTTTAGCATGCATATGAGTGGGATGGATTTAAGTGGGTTTTGATTCATGTGCGTTAGTATGGGTTCAAGTGAGTGTTTTTTTTTCTGTTTGAGCGTGTCTCTTTTCTACTTGAGCAGATGTAGGTGTTCTCTGTATAGCATAGGTATATTGGGATCAATCTCCTTTGATATGTAGGATTTTCATATTTTCAGTGGGTGTAGGTTTGATCTCAATCAGTCTTTGAGAGGACACATATCTGTTTTGGTAGGGGTCCTGACCAACTAGAGGAAAAAACGCATAGAATATCTGGAATGATTATGACATACATGGAAATGACATTGGGTGAAGCAAACATTTTGGCAGATTATGGTTTCCGAGCATCAGTATGTTGTTACAACGATGGGACAAGAGTTTATCGGCCACTATTTACATAAGTGAAATAAAATATCGAAACGCTACAAGCTTTTCCACACAGTTTTGGTGAGGCAGAAGAGTGTTCCTTACTGAAGGATTAGCCTCTAAGAAAGAGCTCTCACAGACCACAATGCGTGCGCTGTCAATCGTACATTTTTTACTTGTTTTTGACAAGGTAAGAAATGCCACGATAGCCCCAAGATAATTATAATATCTATAAAAGATAAATTATTACGTTTGAGTCATCTAGGTTTTGGCATTCGGCAAGTTACGCATAATACTCCCATTCCGGCCAAGCTAGGGGAAGATGGTGGTGTAGAATGTCCCAACCACCGTTTTTTTTTAGAAAGGGGACCTCATCCCCTTAGCGTGCCTAGAGGTGTCACTTTGCACCCCAGCAGTGACGCTGCTTGCATTTGCAAACACTGGATACCTGTAACCTGGCTTCAGGGTGTTAGTAAATCTCCATCCCACTGACAGCTTCGCACACATTAGTGAGCGCGGCCCGGGAGAGTTTAACTTTTAAATTCTTCTTTGGGAAACAGAAAACTTGGCAAAGTTAATAGTTCTGCAAATGCGAAGCACCAACGGAGCAGGAGAAAAAAATACAACTAGGAAACAAAAACGCATTAAGAGCAAGTTTATTTTTTAAACAATACACACACCACTTTTTGCTTACAAACTAAAAACAGCTAAAATGTGTACTTTCCAAGTTGCACTTGTCTGTTAAAAATATTGTCACTTTCGTACATTTCTGAGTTTAGTTACAAACTAATCTGTGGAAAAAAACTACATGCCACGTATAAAAAGTAAAGCCAAAAATTATTTTCACATCCGTTTGTGATTGTTAATGTGTAGTTTCTGTAAAACAGGTCCTTGATATTTTAAGTGAAAATTATTATAAGACATCACTTCTCATGACGACATTTAATAGCTTAAATGTTTCAATTTACACAGAACTGCTCAGTGCCCCCACCCCTCCGTTCAAGATGCCTCTGGACACACTAGAGACCAGTGCTTCCCAATGGCTAGAGCGGCCTACCCTGTAACAGAGTGAATCAGGTTCAAAACCGGGCTTCGGCTTAACATCCTGTGATTGTGGGCAAATCACTTAATCCCCTTGTGCTTAAAAAAGGTGTAACAGTCGTGATTCTGCTGTAAATCTCCCTAGTGCACTTGGACCAAGTTTGCACCATAACAGGCAAAAAAGCAAATATCGAACCAAATACAGTCCTACTGCCGAACACTGAATAAACCAATGAGCCTTGAACTACTTGTTGAATTCTCAATCATAAAACTTAAAAACAAAAAAAAAACAAGATACAACGAAAGGGTTCGGCGCAATAAATTGTGTACAACTCGAGAGAGCGACAGTTGCCCATGAATAGACTTGGCTCTGCCAACATATAAGTTAATTTTGGTACAAAGAAGTGCACCCATCAAGTTGTTTTTTTTAGCAAACGGACAGCGCTGCAACACGAAGAACCGAAGAAACCTGCAGACCCAAGTAAGGACATAGGCTAGCTCCAGAATGAAGTTGTAGTTTCCAAACTGTATAAGGATGCTAGATGGCATTTTATCACAGTGGAAGCGTCTAGTCAAAATGAATGTCTTAAGCCTTACAGTAATGAAAAACAAGCATTTGCAATGCAATGGTTCTCACGTTTACTTGAGTTAAAGCTATTAGCATTGCAAACTCCTAACCGGACTTTTCCTGCAAGGAAACAAAAGTTTGCTCGCAGAGAAACGTATCAGCAAAAGTGCAATTATCCATGTAACCGTCAAAAGTGCATATATCCATGAAACAGGGTCGATGTTATGCAAAGCGCTCGACTACTGCCCAGTGAGATCGCGCTACCTACGAAATAAAGAAAAAAAAGTACTCCAGAAACCATACCAAAAACATTGAGCCTCGTATGTTTTTAGGAGTTGGTCGGTGAGCTTGAGGAGGGCTAAACACCATAAAAGACATGACGGATGCATGCCTTTCACTAATTAAATCAAGCAAATTTTAAACGCCAAGCCCACGAACCAACCAAGCTGATGGGTATGACATGGGCGTGGTTAAAAGCCCCCAGAGAAATTACACCAGGGACAGAGCACTTTGCGGTCGACTCTAATAACAACTACTGGCACAGCAAATGGGAGTCTGTTCCTTAAATATTTAACAATGTTAACAAGTGCCTGCAGCACTGAAAGAAAAAAAACCAAAATGTTTTTTTTTCTGTATACAATGCATATAGGAGAAAAACAATGTGTGAGATGATTCAAAATACCTAAGAGTCAGTCCAACACTGCAATGCAAGCACTCCATAGGGGGGGAGGAAATACACTAAATAGCCAATATCATGAGGCAGGAAAGAGAGGCTCCCCTTGAAATAGGTGAACACAATGTGTGGCTGATTGGTGCTTATAGGAGTGTAGTGGAAATTGTGTTATTTCCATTTTTAGTACAGTTGCTTAACATCTGGTTTGAGCTGGTACGAAGTGTCCATACTAAATATAATTTTTTTTTTTTTTTTTTTTAACTCCTAACGCACGCAAATTGGCATATATAATTTTATAATTTATTTCCTTATTATTTGCCCCAAACGGTAAATCAGGTCTAAAAGACAGACAACAACAATCGCAAGTGTGTTTCGCAGTGATTTTGTGCCCAATGTTAGGGACACAGGACTAAAGAATTATGTAACTGTTTTGAGAGAACGAGCCAAGAGCTATCCCAAAAGTAGTGTTATGCACTTGAAAAGTTATATAGTAGAACAATTATCGTAGGCAAAAGGGAGTCATGAAAACCACAAATCAGGCTTCACTGAGGCAAGGATAACTAATGGAGCACAGACTTCAGTGCAAATGTGGGTAAGACAAAAATATGTCAGTTCGATAAAGTCCTTAACTGTATAAGAGACTGGGCCTTTGAATATCAGCAAGTAAAATTCTACACACATTGTATGCACCTTTTGTCCAGACCCTTCTGTGTGGCTCTCTCGCCTCTCAAACCAATTTATATGTCGAATGTTCGGTGCAGACGAGAACACGCTTAATGGTGGCTTGACTCTAGACATCATTCCCCACTGGCATTCCTCAGAATCACTGACGGAATGGTAAGGAGATCATCAGCTGGGGCACTGGTGGTACTCGCAAGGACCACATAGAGATACTCAGTGCGTCATAAAGTCTTACAACAGTATGTTAAGAGAAGGCACAGGGGAGGTCCGGGAAATGGAGCATGAAAATCATGTTCAAGTGTGGTGGAATAGGGAAAACAAGTATTGTGTTTACTGGACATGTTTACAGGATGGCACCACTTGCCACAATGCCATATGTGTTGGTTACAGAGTGAGGTTTCTGCTGGTTATTAGTTTATATTTGTGGCTCTGGTCTGGCAACCTACTGCAAAATCTGTATCAGCGAATACTGTGCTTCTGAGGGTCTTCCGAACACAGAGCATTTCAGCATCTTCAAGCTCTACTCTTGGTGCACACCAAGTCCTGTTGTCAGTTTATTCCCTGTTTAAGTCTCACTGTATTCTCTCTCTGTGTCTCAATCTCTTCCCTGCCCTGGAGTCAGATTATTTACATACACAATGAATGAAAGCGCATGCACACCCATATATTCTATTTTATTACCATTTGCTTTTCTCAAAAAGTGTTTCAGGGACCTTTCTCTTCAGAGTTGGAATGAGCTAATGAAAATTACTGTCCTTGCGGCACCCAGTTACTTCACATCGTGCTCATCGTCGCAAATCATGCTTTCCTAGTGAATCAATTTTTCAATAGTAAAGTAGCATATCTGTATTGGGTCGGTACTACTGGCCACAAAAGTAATGCTTCTTTGGACAATTCTTGATCTTGCTGTTGGGGTCTCTAGGAAACGACTTCCCTCAAAGGATGCAGGAAAGATGACAGACCTGCTTCCTCTCACAGAAATTATATATTTCTGTCTGATCATTAATAATATGCACGAAGACCCACTGATAGTTAATAGAATAATCTTGACCATTAAACACTGCTAATAATGCAAAGTCAATGGTTTCATGGTGCTTAGAACAGGTATTCCACTGCCCTACTACCAAAGGCACTAGTGCTTTATTTATCAAGCTCAGAATGCTGAAAATGCCATCCCAGTCGTCTATCTTCCGAGTGATACAGTAATCTCTGAAACCTGCAAATTAACCCACTAAGCTGTTTTTCTGGCTTAAACATTTAAACAGGTTCTTGAAAAGCCTCTCAAACACGTATAACACCTATATAAAGGTCTGTCGCTAATGAAAAAGGGATTTGCCCTTCTCAGAAGAGATTTTACTTGCAGGGCGTAAAACATCAAGAAACAGCTTTCTTCCATCTAGTTATATTTTATAACACTGTTGTTCCATTTGCCTCCAGTTCTATTTATAGATAGGAAGTCAGGCTCCCTTTTATAGGGAAATGAATCTGGAACAGTAGTCTGTTTGCAGAGAAAAGGTAAAATGTCAGGGATTAATTTAGCTGGGACAGCTTGAAGCAGGATTTACAGATCTATTGCTACTAGTTTTTTTGCTCACATTTCTCTTCTGAAAAGCTATTGTACAGGCTCTTGTTTTTTTCAATACGGAGGATCAGACCTGTGTTTTATCATCCCTTGCAGTTCCATAACAATGGCGGATGCCAAGAATATTGAATTTCATCAGATGAGCTATGTACCCTTCTGCATCACACCTCTTTTCTTTGTCAGGCCCCGACTTAGTGTGCTTTGACGAGGCCAAGACTGCAGAAGACAGCTTCTTTGGCGTATGCGTCTCTCTAGCCTATCCTCTCCGAGTGGCCGTAGGGCCCAGAGCCCTGCCATAGTTAAGTAGCTGGGATGTTAAGTAGCGGGAATGGCATTGGAAACACCACGCGTCCAGCTTCCTGAACTCAATGAATTGGACAAAGTCTGGGCAATGTGCTGCATGTCTGAGTCTAGAGCACTTCTGAGGCACTGAAGCATAATTTCAACACGCACTTCTGCCCCGTTCCCTCTACTATATAAACATGTTCAGTAATGTCATTTTCAGAACAATCTTCTACCATGGACACAATTACAAGAACTGAAGAATATGTTTGAAGGAAAAACTATAAGAGGACTACTACATGCGAAAATGCTGAAATTCAGTGGAGCTGGCTAAAGGCCGAAATGTACTCCCATAGTATTGCTCTTACGTTTACTCCTGGAAATGTAAGACCATTGTACATTTTCAGCACAGGACATTTAGTCTCATGCGGATTTCTATGACTATATCAACAGTACATGTGCATTTATTACACTTTATATCTTTTTCCCCACAGAAGGAAAACAACACTTTCTACACCCCCATGAAATATGGAGGCGTTTACACTGAATTTGCACCTGGAAAGGGTAATTACTCCTGCCTTTTTGTGGGAGTAGTAGTAATAACAACAAACGTACGCATTTGTGGATGCTCACAATCTACTCCCTCATTACTTCATTTCTCAAGGCCAACTGTAAATTTACCATAGTAAAATTATACAATGCAGTATCGAAATTGCAATTTGTATAATTTACTACCTACAAATGTTGAGACTCAGGCCTTAAGTATGTGCGATGTGTAAAGTACAAAACTGGAAAATGAATCCTCTTCAGCAAGAGGTGGGTGAATTTTAAAATGTGCATACGTAGCGGAGGAAAATGAGAACATTTCACCTATGTGTGGTAGCTAAACTCTTCCCATGTTCTCCCACTAAGAGACTGGTATGGCATTCTGGTTCAGGGGGATCTTGAGTGGGGCATCCTGGGGTAGGAACAGCACCTGGAAAGCTGCATCCTGTCTCTGAGAACTGGGGAGGGCAGCCTCGCTGTGGTAAGAATGATGAAGGTGGGTGGGGTGCACGGCAGGCAGGGGGCGGACCATAATGCATGTACTGTGGGTGGTTTTTGCACTGGAACCAGCAGTTAGAAAGTTTAGTGCAAGCCGGGTGAGACACTTACAGTAAGGTATAGGGTTGACAGTTGCCACTTACACCAGTACGTCCATTGACTAGTGGCTTATCTGTAATATAAAAATAAATAAATAAATAGGGAGTTGAGAAAAGGGAGGCTTTGTGAATTTGTGCACTCTTACCACGGACACTTATAGGCTAGACCTAGAAACGAAGAACATGGAGACGAGGTTTGTTTTATCTCTGGTGCTTGATCCTACAAAGCCAAGGACCACACGCAATAGGAACACAGTTATGCAGTCTTCAGTTTCGTAACCTGCCAGTAGACTGTCACGCATGCAATGTCTTTTTTTCTTTTTTATAAGGTGGTGTAAGCCTCATTCTTCTACCACCCACCCCTACATTTAAGATTCACCTTGTTCCTCAAGGAATCCAGGTGGATCTAAAAGTGAAGATCGCATTTTGAAAATGTAATTAATGCCCCTTTTAAGAAAAAAAGAGTAACTTATGACATGAGACAAGTTAGTCCAGTTTTGGTAATTTCAGAGGACATTCCGACATCAAACTCACAACTAGAACATGCACGCAGATATACCTTTAGTCTATTCTTGCACTCACACATTTTGCACAGAAAAAAACGATGTTTTAATTTAGAACCTGTTTAATATTTTTTTTTATTGATTTTTGCATTTTTAGAGTTAAAAATATATTCCGCTAATTGTTGCTTATTTATAGAGTCCAAGCCTACCCAATGAAGAAACGACCTCTGCAGCAATGATTTCTACTTAGAGCTTTGTGTGGCAAAACTTAAGACTCCAGTGGAATCATGACAAATGCATCCAACCACTTGGACCTCTCTTCCTCCTGGAGCCTCCAATATTGCCAGACTGAAGGATTTCATGCTACAGGAAAGTTTAATAGTACAAGGGTAGCCTTAAAAAGGTGCCATGGTAAGGGTGCAAGTTACAATTAGCTCAGAAAACTATAACTAGTGATTTTTTTTTTGTGTGTGTTAAACAACAGTTTTTATATTATTACGAGGTCCAACTATAACATCACTTTAACCTTTATTGTTTTACAGCAAACTTTTCCATCATTAAGCACATATTTTAACCATGCAGAGTAGAGGCTAGGACACACCCAAGCCCCGCATGTAGCCAACTCCCTGCTCAACATTTCATTCGGCTGTGTGTGGCATGTGTTAATTGCAGGCTATAAACCCAAGCCCCAGAGATGTCTAATGCTCCTTTGCTGGCCAATTCCCCCACTGGTTATGCAAAATCCGCAGTTTTTAAGGTAATACTGTAGTCCTGAGGGACCACATGGGAGGATGCCATTGGGTCCTGCGAGAGTTCCACTGTACCTCACAGGCCCTTACTAGGTCCAATGGGCAGAAAAAAATGAATTTTGCCCTGGGGTCCACAAAGGATGGGGGGTGTCATGGTACCCCTACCCTGCTCCCATATGGGATAACGGCAGCCACAACATTTAAGCCGATGTTGCTGTCAGCCAATCATATGGCTTCATAATGTGGTAACGGGTACCCATCCCGGAGTACTGAAGTGGTCTAAAGGGGAAAAAAGCCCTTTCAGAATGCTTTAATTTTTGAATCTGCGACACCAAGCGATTTTTTACAGTACTACCCCAGTACCAATTGTCCAGAAATCATTAACCTTTGAAACTTAATACTCAAAAACGGCTGAACAGATTTACACCAAATCACAAAAAGACCGCTTTCTGAGTAAAGATCTAACTTTCCCCCAAGTTTGGTGTGATTCTGGTCACTCTTTTTTTCTAAAACACTTCTTGAAATTCCTGTGAGAAAGAGAATGGTAAAAATCTGCTTTGAGACATCCCCCTTTGTCTCCGCCCTCGTTTCACGATCACTCTGAAACTTTCCAGGAAGGAGCTGAGGCGGATAACCTTTTTTTTTTTTTTTTGGAAGGGTTTGTGAACATTTGTCAAACGGCGCCAACGTGATCAGTAAAACATATATACTCTGTTCCAATGTGGAGGCGCCCACTTGCAGCTGGTGCCAGCGTGGAAGTTGGACCCTGCCTCTCAAAAGACTGTTCATCATAATGTATTGGGCTGTTGGAGAGCCCTATAACAACCACCTTAAATTCATTTTCCTTGAGTGCGCGATTCTGTTTTGGAGATCATATATATATTATTGTTTTCCAGTGAAAAAACAAAGGTTACAGAGTCATTCTAGCTAGTTTCACATTTTACACACACAGAAATTCAGTAGTTATAGTTATCCTTATGTTAAGAAACTATAACTCGTGGCCTAAAGTTACATCACTACACAAGTTATTGTTTCTTCAAATAAGTATAACTAGAATTCCTGAATTTCTATGGTTTTAAGTGTGTAAAATGTGACTAACTATAACGTCACTATAATCTTTGTTTTTTTTTGTGAATTTATAAGGTTTTAAAATTCTATTTCCTAACTATTACCGTCCTGCACCTTTTGTTATTTTTTTCCAATGAGTTTCTAGTTTTTTTTTTTTTGTTTTTTTTAAACAAAGTAATATTTAATTACCATACTTTAATCCAACACGCCCATGCCTGGCCTTTGGCAGTGAGCAGCGGGGGTTGGCCACAGGACCTGCCTACGAGGCGGGGGGTTAACTGCAGGGTCTGGCATGCGGCCAACACCATCACATGCACCCAACTCCACACTGCATAGCACCTTTCGTGACCAAGATCTAGCTTTTGGCCAAATTTGGGGTAATTCTGTTGTGGTACAGACTGTAGTCCTGTCTAAAATACCTATGGACAATTGCATGGGAAAAATGTGTTTTGGCCTCCCCCTTTTCTCAGTCCCACCTGACGAATCACCCTGAAACTTACAAGACAGCAGCTGCAGTGAGTGGGAAACTAGTTTTGAAAAATGAGTAAAGACTGGTAATATGGCACCAACGTTATAGGCAAAACATAAAATAAGTTGGTCCTAACTATACCTACCTAGCACCATGAAGGTGAAGGTGTGTGTGTGTGTGTGTGTGTGAGAGTGTGTGTGAGAGAGTGTGTGAGAGAGTGTGTGAGAGAGTGAGAGAGTGTGTGAGAGAGTGAGAGAGTGTGTGAGAGAGTGAGAGAGTGAGAGAGTGAGTGAGTGAGTGAGTGAGTGTGTGAGTGTGTGTGTGTGTGTGTGTGTGTGTGTGTGTGTGTGTCAATATCAGATGGCCAGTTGCCAGAAAGGAGTCTTGTACCTTGTTATACCCCTAGAGCTTGCACAGGCAGTCAGCTTTGTGACCCTTGGAGTTCACTTCTTTGTCCTGGTACAAGAGGGAGTGCAAGTCCAGTCTTTTAGGCTCTTCTGAGGTCTTAGACAGTAGGTTAATTTCTCTTATGATGTTCCCCAAGGCTAGGAAAGTTCTGTATGGTAAGCCTAGTGCCTCCCACATCTGACACTAACGTTCAGGTTGAGGCAGGTCCGGTAGTCACAAAAATATCAGGGACATAAGTCATGTATAATATTTGGGCACACTTCAAAAGAGGAATACAAGATGCCAAAACATGTGCATGTGTATCCAGTGTTTGGTTGCTTAAGACTCTGCTATTGTTCAATGTAAATCCAGCAGACTTGTCAAACAGGCTTTGACACTCAAAAGGAAGCCCACTGTGATTGCAGCCTGTCTGGCTGGGACAAAAGAAGAGCCCTGCCCAAGTATCAGCTAACAATTTCCTATTAGTGGGGAAGCCTCTTTGAAGCGTGCACCAAGTGTCATATGAAAAACCCCAGCAGACTTGTCAACCAGGATGTGCCATTCAAGCAAGATTTGGCACTTCAGTGTCAAAAAGGATCCTCCCAGTCCCATCCTGCATTTTCTGTCAGGTTTAGATGGGTCACCTCTGCCATTCTGGTCAGCTGATCTTTTGCTCTTGGGAGCAAGTTTGCACCTCATTCATGCTTAGTTAAATGCTGATTACTGGCAGGCAGATGTGGGCTTTTCAATGTAAGGACATGTTTAACATTAGGATTTTACATGTCCTACTTTTAAATACTATATACATCCTACCTTATGAGAAGTAAGGCCTCCGTAGGGTTGATTGAATAATATTTAATAGGATAGTTTAGTCTTGTTAACAGGGGTTATTGGGGAACGTAATTTACAGTTTAAACCCACAAAATGGTGCTACACATGGCAGACATGCAGTCATGTTTGATCAGCAACTACAGTGAGTAGCACAATGGGTGCTGGATTCCACTGGTATAGGCCCTGAGCTAACTTTGCACAATATAGTAGGGACTTGTAGGTAAAATTAAAATGCTAATTACGCGTATGCCAATTCCATCTTATTAAAAGGGTGAGCACAGGTAATATACCAGTAGTTAGCATGGGTTAAGTACAGAGTGTTCTACAAACATCAGAAATAGGGTTCAGCAAAAAAAAAAAAGGCAAACCATTCTGTGTGATCCTGCAGAGAGGGCAAATTTGTAACACCAGCCTATCAAAAGTAAGCCCTGTTTACTACTGTGGAGTGGACTACTTGCCATATCCAAAAATGCCTGCTTTACATATTTACATCAGTAAGTTCTCATAAAAGGAGTTCTCTCAATAAGGAAGAAACTGGGGATACGTTTTTGTTTTTAGATTCAGCTGTCTTCGTTTTAGATTAATTTAATTTTCAAGTGACTTGATATGATTTTTTCAAACAATAACTATGCATCTGCCGGATTAAGAGTCATGTGCTGCTTAGTAGACAGATTCTTTTAGCACCTGCATACTATGAACACGTAATAAAGCCCAACAGCACCCCAGAAGGAAGATTATTAAACAATAGGTATTAAACTAAAGATATGTCATCATTTAAAATGAGAAACAAGTACATATAGATTTGTGTTCACAAGCGCCCAACATTGCTTGTGGTTTCTATACAAAAATGAAAGGGAGTAGGGTCCTGTATTCCTCCACCTGCCGTCAATCTAACACCTATGTCTATTGCCACCAGACTACCCTACTCTTTAAAACGCTTCTTTGCAGATATGTGCGTGTGGACAAAGTAGGGTCTACAAGTAACTTAAGCCACTGACTGCCCTTACAGACATTACATGAATTACCCAGTCACCTGTGAGTAACTCCCTCATGCATGATCACCCCTCTTGTACAGTGATGCTGTCTTATGACTAGATTCACGCTTTACCAGCAAGTATAGATATATCAAAAGTTGCAGGAGGCCACTAGGAGGGAAGACTACATGTGTTTTCAGGTCCTTTAGGACAAGAAAATCTATTTAGCTATTTATCTGTATATAATATATTAATAGTTCAAGTACAATCACTAAGTATAGGACACAGAAGAGTACAGTGTGGCAGAAGGTGCTCAAATTGGCACTGGGAGGGATTTGTGATCCTTTAACACCCCCCAGTATGTGTGCATTATATAGCTGCATTCTCATTATAGTCTGGCACTGAGGCATGTAGTTCTCAGAGATGCTGACATTTCACAGATTTTATTTCAACGCATACAAAATGTACCTATGAATAACCACCATAAACCAGGTGGGTAAGGCAGTCTGAGACAACGTAGAATCTACGAGATTGATGGAGGATGTTTTTCAGACTAGAACAAGGTCCTTTCCTTTGAAAGTGAGTTCTTGAGCTACAAATTTGCTGACCTTCTAACAGGGGTCTTATTCCAATGCCCAGGCGCAGAAGATGCGTTTGGCCTCTAATAAAATATCTGCAACACATACTAACAAGCAATTGCAATGCAATGGGTCTCGCGTTTGCTCGAGTTAGAGCTATTAGCGTTGTAAATTCCTAACCGGACTTTTCTTGCCACATAAAATGAAAACGAAAAGTAAAACTGTTTCAGATAAATGAGCAGACGGCCGCCATGAGCACATAGCAGACACACAAAAACAAACATCAGTTTGCTCGCAGTGAAACCTATTGGCAGAAGTGCAATTATCCATGTAACCAGCAAAAGTGCACTTATCCATGTAACAGTGTCAATGTCATGCAAAGTGCTTAACTACTGCCCAGAGAGATTGCGCTGCCTACGAAATAAAGAGAAAAAGTAGTCCAGAAACTACACAGAAAACATGGAGCCTCTTTTGTTTTCAGTAGTTGGCCGGTGCACTCGAGGAGGGTTAAACACCGGAAAAGGCATGACTTATGCATGCCTTTCACTAATGAAATCAAGCAAATTTCAAAAGGCAAGCCCACTAACCAACCAAACTTCTGGGTGTGGTTAAAAGCCCAGAGAGAGATTACACCCGGGGCAGTGTGCTTTCCGCGCGCACCCTAAAAACACACCGA